>NC_090805.1:20325852-20660852 GCF_036512215.1 Solanum lycopersicum
TATATCTTTAGAAAGATGAGAAATTCTCAACTAATGAACTTGGAAGCATTTATCAAGACTTTGGATTCGCATGTCTAAAGCCCCCTTCAACAAGAAAGGTTTTGAAGAAAGAACAATCGAGAAAATCATCACCTAAAAGAATATCCTTAAAAATGAAAGGATATTCTAAAGGAAAGAAAACTTCTCACAATACATCTAACGGAGACAATTGTTGGACATGTGCAATGTAAGGACATAAATCACCTGATTGTCAAAGAAACAAAAGAAAAAAGAAGAAGATAAATCTTTTTGAAGTTGATGAAGAAACAAAGGAAAAGTTTGTGTCAATATTTAACGAAGAAGAATCAGATTCATCTTCAATGGAGAAACTGAGGATGAAGAATTACTCAATGTTGCTCATGTTTCAGAAGATAGTTGACAAGAATGCGATTGCCAAGGAGCATTTTGTCATTGTTATAGCAAATTTATTAGAGTACTCTGAAGATTCCGCATAAATCTTATTTGCAACTATTGAGCATATCAAAGATGATAATGCTAGAACAAGCTATCTTTTGAAGCTTCAAAAAATTTTCACTAAACAAAAGGACAAAAGAAGTTACAAGGAATATACCTTCTTTCAGCATGAAGCAAATCATGCAAAGATATACAGATAAGAAGGAGGAACCTTCTATCAATGAACTTCGAGCAGAAGTTAACATTCTCAAGGAAGAAGTTAAAGAAGTTTAGTCATGACTTATCAAGATTTTAATTGATGCTTTAGCACAATAATTCTTAAAGGATGCTAAAGTATCACTTAATGGAAAAGAATCAATTCCTTCAGATAATGAAGAGAGAAATTCTGAAGACCCTCAGTTTACTTCTTCATCACCTAGAGATGAAACTGATACAGGTAATACTGATGTAGGTATTAGAATTATTACAAAAGCGAGGACTCAAAGTTCTCACATTATGATTAAACTAGTTGTTAATTATAATTTTGTAATCAACCAAATTGCTCTGTTACACAATGGTGCATATAGAAATTGCATTGTTGAAGGACTGATTCCAACTAAGTACCTCCAGAAGGGAACTACTAAGCTATACAGCGCGATTGGTGAGCGTATCTGTATAAGTTATAAACTATCTAATGCTCATATCTGCAATGATGGTATTTGCCTTACTAATGATTTTGTCATAAAAAAACATTAATGGAGAAATCATTTTGGGTATACCTTTCATCACTTATATAAAACCTTATATTTATGATTTTGATTCATCAAAACAAAAATTTTAGGTAAAGAAATTTCATTTCCTTTTATCAAGACACTTTCTCTTGAAGAAAGTAAATTTTTGCATAAGCAAACTGCATTTAAAATCAATCAAATTTGTGTTCTTAAAGAATATATTAAAATCAAGAAATTTTGAGCACATTTTAAAAACCCCAAGAATTGTTGCTAAAATTGCTAATCTTCAAAAGAAATTTGAAAGTGAAATTTGCTCAGAATTTCCTACCACATTTTGGGATCGAAAGACCCACATTATCGATTTAAAAAATTAGTGAAAAAGATAAGTATAAACTACTTACAATGTCCCGTTTGGAAAATATGAATGGAATGTCATTCTTTTAGGGCTTAAGAATGCCCCATCAGAATATCAAAATATAATGAATTCAGTTTTTAATCATATTAGTAATATTTCAATTGTTTACATTGATGATGTGTTAATATTCTCCGAAGACATAGATTATCATTTCAAACATTTAAATATTTTGATTAATATTAATAAGAATAATGGTTTGGTCATTAGTGCTAAAAAGATTAAATTATTCAAACAAAAATCATATTTTTAGGACATGATCTTTATCAAGGTACCTATAAACCAATTTGCAGAACAAATGAGTTTTCTGATAAGATTCCCAATGACATTTTTTATAAAACTCAGTTGCCTAGATTTTTAGGAAGTTTCAATTATGTTGCTGACTTTATTCGCAAAGTTCGATATATTTGCAAACCCAATGTTGTTATCTTACTCAAAACTATGGTTATGAATCTTCCTTGTCTTGGTATCATAACCCAGAATTTTTTATAATTGTTAAGACTGATGCATCTGTTATTGGATATGGTGGAATTCTTAAACAAAGAAAAAATCCGAATTCATAAGAGCAATTGGTTGGATACACCTCAGGAATCTGGAATTTCACTCAGAAAAATTATAGCAGGATTAAGAAAGAAAATCTTGCTATTGTTCTTTCCATTACTAAGATTCAATATGATTTAATCAATAAAGAATGCTTGCTTAGAGTAGATTGTAAATCTTCTAAAGAAATTCTCCAAAAGGGTGTTAAAAATATTGTTTGTAAATATATTTTTGCCCGATGGCAAGCCTTATTATTTAGCTTCGATTTTCCAATTGAATTTATTGAAGGTGAAAATAATTCTTTACTAGATTTTCTAATTAGAGAATTCTTGTAGGGTAAACATGAGCAGACAAGAAATTAGACCCATAGCGGTTAAACAACCAGCCAGGCCCAATACAAGTGACCAAATACGAGCATCACCCCCATTGTCAATAAGGTCTGAAATAAATCATACATGGCCTGATTTAAACAGGTATTCGGCTTTATCCCATCTGCCTCCAATTATTCCTCAGGAACTTCCTCAGACTAGTTCGTCAAGAATGTTGATCTTGAAGAAACCTTTTCAAAAGGAACAAGATCCCAGCTCATCTTCATCACAAATCGGAGAACATAGATCTTTCAAGAAGCAAACAACCCCAATGTTTTGAACAAGCACTCTCTCCAAGTAGTGTCAAAACTACTCACAAAGAGAAAGAGATATTTGAAATTGTTTCTTTATAGGTTTTTCCTATCCTTTCTTTAGACAAAGAATATGAAGGGTATGATATAAAACATCTCTTAAAACCAATCTATACAAACATGAATTACGTAGAAACAGAAAATTCCTTGAAAACCAGAAGATATTTTGAATTAATCCTTGTTGATGCAGGATCAGTTGAGATTGATCATGAGTTAGCACACAAATCTCACCCAAATAGCATTGCTTACTTTAATTTCACAATTAAAAAGAATGGATCTACTTTCAATTGGCCTGTAGACCATTTGCAAACTCCTATTAATCTATTTATGAAATTCAACCCACAAACCTATAATTGGTATGACTACAAGAATGCCTAGATAAACTTCTTGTATGTTATACCTACAACCCACACCTGGTTTCTGAAATATTGTCCGGAAGTTGCAGCCTCTACTATCCCAAGATTTTTCTACGAATTGTGGTGCTGCTTTGGTGGAAATAAGCCATTAATGCCTCAACAGTTTGCTGAGAAATCTCCTTAGTTCCAGATCGATGAAGTCATATCAAAACTACCAGAGAATATAAATCTCTTTAAGTTTTACTTTAAAAAACATTTATCTTATATTATAAGTTGGACGTTTGTTATTGCAAATTTTGACAGGATTAAGTTTCTTTCTGAAGAAATCCAACTAAAAGGTTTGTCTCCAGCCTAAAAAGATACACCTCAATTTTCAAGTAAGAAGACATTATCAAAAGTTTCACCCTGAAAGAATGAATTGAAGAAGAGACTTGAAAAAGCTCTATCTGAGTTAGATTATAATGCAGATTAAGTTGCAACTGATCAACTTCTTTAAAAAGCATCCTCTCAAAGGGTTGACAATGGTGATATGATAAATCAAAAGGCTTTAGCAAAATTATATTTAAATCCATTTGATAAAATTGAAATTGAGGTATTAAGAATGGAATAATTAGTCTTTGTAATAGAGATCTAAATAATCGGAATTATTAAGAAAGAAATAAAGGAGTCTCAAAGAGATGGAATCTTTGTTAAGATAATCAAAATGGAATAATGAAATTCATCATAAAAAAAGAGAGGACCCATTCAGTACCTACAAAGTATTAAAGACAAAGTCTAAAGGAAAAGTTGCCTTCTCAAAAGAGAAAGAACCAAGTGGACAGACATCATGTTTTTCAAAATAAAAAGTAGTGGAGGAAAATAAAGAACTTATCTTGCTTTATCAAAAGGAAAAGCAATGAAGGAAAACGAAGAGCCAATAAGAAAATAAGTTTCACGATTTTCATTATCCCTTTCATCTATATAAGGCGATTTAATAAATCATTCAAAGCATTAAAAAATTTCCAATACAAAAATTTCTAGACGCTCTATGCATCTTTGACATGGATGTTTAATTAATAAAATCTTATTTATTTGTAAGTTTCTTTATTCTTTTACTTCCGCACATCTATTTGTAAAATAATAAATAAAAGCTTTTCTTTTTGTAAGTTTCTTTCTTCTTTTACTTCCGCACATCGATTTGTAAAATGTATCAGAGCCATATTTATGAAGAAAAAATTGTAGCATGAATAGCTAAATCTTTAGGTTGTCTGGGTTGTTAGAAAACATGCGATTATTTAAATAAGAAGGATAATTTAATGTTTTATTAACTCGTTTATGTTCAATTTAACATTGTTTTAAATAATAATCTTCGAGTTATAGTATTGTTATTATATTAATATTAATTTTAGATGACTTCAATTAAATAAGTTATTGGTCATGGTTTCCTTATTATCATGTTGTGGTTTTGTCTCTGCATAAGTCTAAGTGTGTTGATTAATTTCCGGCTTAAGGACTTGGTTAGACTGAAACTAGATCATTGTAAGTCCATTAACACCTGAGGGGCAGGCAACCGATCTTTTGGTATTCCGTCCTACAATAAGACTTGCCAAAGACTTGTAATATCCAATATGTTTGATATAAGTTGAGTAATATCCAAGGCCATTATAATTATTAAATTATTTTTTTCTATATTACTATTTTTATAATCTTTGCTATAAGAACTTTAGAATTATTTAAAACAATGTTTATCTTTTCATAATCTTGTTAATACATATTAAAATTATTTGAATTGTTTTATAATCCTTGATGTTCATTTATGCCTTAAGAGAACTGCTAGTTATTCATGAAGAACAATTATATTGTTAACTCTTTTAATGTTTCTCTCTCTATAGAAGAAAGTCTTTTACAAAATTGGTCAATCCCTAAAGAACCTTTTAATAAGATTTACCAAATAGGAAATTTTAATCTGTTTAAAAGTTTTAATATAAAAACTTGTGAATCAACTTCTCCAAGTAATAACTTTTTAGAGACTATTAAATTGTTGATTGCTGCTCACATAGACAGATATAAGAAAGAATTCAAATTCCTTCATATTGGTCTTCTGCAAGTACCTTTAAAACCTCTATTCCGTAAAGGTTTAAATATCCATTTTTGTTTACTTCTTAGAGATACTAGACTTCTCAATTTTGATGATTCCCTGTTAGGAATCTTAGAAAGTAATCTCGCTAAGGGGCCTACTGTAATGTTATCCCAATTTCTCTATAGAATTAAAAGACTCCAATGTTCTTGACACTTTGACGCTTAACGTCAAAACAAAGAATATGCATAGAAAATAAGGAACAAGATATTTAGCTGTAATATATCAAGTATTTTACAAGCTAATGAAAACCACTATTGCCCGAAAGGCAATTAACTATAGTACCGAAGGTGCTACTATGCTTATGGAATCTAACAAAGAGAATAGCACTAGTTTTGTTATTAGAATGTTACACTGGGATGAGATTCTCTCCGAAGAAAGTTGGAAATTTGAATCTATTACCGAACGCATTCCTATTCAACCTTCTAGATCGTCCCTGAAAGTGTTGTCCAATTCGCTGATGGATCGATTAAACTTAAGTTTTTAAGATCCAACTCTTTTAGACAAGAGTCTTGAAGCCAAAGAATGTCTATGGCTAGACCTTCTAGTTCAAAATCCTAGGAAGAAGATGACCTTTATTATTTTACAGAGGTTTCATAATAGGGTAAATTCTGTGGGGTGGATTTTACCCAAACCATCCCCAAGGTTTATTATGATTCTTCTTTTGCAGGAAGTCCTACTCCAAATCATAACCCATTCTCATAAGAAAAAGAATTCAACATGAGTTATCAAATCAGTTGATAACTTTACTCCTGATATGAAAAAAATCAATAAGTGGTGGATGAGTTGAAAACATGCTTTAAAGAAAGCATGGTATGTTGATAATGCACTAGAATACAAAGAGTCTTGTTCAAAGAAAAATTGTTTAAGGATATAAAGATATTCAAAACAAAAATTGAATTCTTCAAATAGTTTGAATGTTCTGCAAAAATTTAGGAAATTAATTCATCACTTCAGGTTTTGGTAAACAAGTGGCGTACAAATGATAAGGTTGTAAAAAGTATTTCTCCTTCTCTTGAAGGATTAAATATTCCTTACAGAAAGGATGTTTTAAAGGAACCTCCTTTAAAGAAGCCTTCTGAAAGTAAAAGGAACAACCATTGTAACAGTTGAAAATATCAACAAAGTATATGACAAAAATTATTATACTAATCAAGTCTTTCATGTTTTTTCTAAACAAGTTGAAGATTGAAAGTATAATTAAAGTGGTACACTCTTGATTGGTAAAAAACCCAGTTCTTCAAAATCTTGTTTCAATTTAGATAGAAACCCCATTTTTTAAATCCATAAATTCTCTCCAGAAGATTTTCCCAAACCAGCTAATGAATTCAATAACTCTCCAGAAATCGTAAAACAATTAATGATCAGCTTAAAATGATTAAGATCTCTCAGGGAGATAAGGTAGGTGCCTTAAAGAAAGTCTTCCTCACCCAAAAAACTTTTATCCCACACACTCTTTTCCTGACATCTAGTTTGATGAAAAAATATACATCCAAGAGTGTTGAAGATGGCACACGTATAACAGAATGGAATATTGGTGGAATGGATGATGTTAAAATCTACAATAAACTCTAAGAGATTGACATGAACATCATAGCCTATAAATGGGAAATTGCTACGGATAAACAAGCAGCTAAAAGGATAGTTGCAAGGTTCACAGGTACTCTCAGAAATCGGTGGGACAATTATATCATGGAACAAAATATAAATGATATTATTAATGCTAAGGCAAACAAGATTATTGTTAAGACTGAAGGTAGACAAACCACTACATTGGTAGAGGTAGTTGAGGATGCAACATCGATTATACTTTATAGCATTGCTAAACATTTGGTGAGAGAACCACGACTATTTCAAGATAGGAGTTTAGAGATTCTAAACAATCTTTACTGCAAGAAATTGACAGATTTAAGGTGGTATAAAGATATGTTTATTAAAAAGGTGATGCTAAGAGATGATTGCAATAATGATTATTGGAAAGAGGGATCCTTAGTGGATTACCTCCTCATTTTGTAGAAAAGGTTCGATCCAAAATTAGTGATTGATGTAAACGTAAAATTTCTTATTCAGACATGGCCTATTGAGATATTACCAACTTAATTCATTTCGTAGCAATGGAAATATGTATTAATCTTAAGATAAAGGAACAAGTTTAGAAAGATCATAAATTCTCAATTAATGAACTTGGAAGATTTTTTTAAAGACATTGGATACCCAAGTCTAAAGCCCCTTTCAACTGGAAAGGTTTCGAAGAAAGAACAATTCAGAAAATCATCACCTAAAAGAAGATCCTCAAGAAGGAATAGATATTCTAAAGGAAAGAAAACTTCTCACAATACAACACTTATCTTCGTTATATGTGTTGTGAGATGTTTTCTTTCCTTTACAATATTCTTTTCTTTTTGAGGATCTTCTCCTAGGTGATGATTTTCTCGGTTGTTCTTTCTTCGAAACCTTTCTTGATTAAGGGGGCTTTAGACTTGGGAATCCAAAGTCTTGACAAAAGCTTCCAAGTTCATTACTTGACAATTTTTGATCTTTCTGAAGTTGACATTTACGGTGACATTGACATTATCATTAACATTGATGTTCTAATTGACATTCACGTTAACATTCAAGTTGACGTTCACATTGACGTTGACATTCAAGTTTATGTTAATGTTCATATTCATGTGGATATTCAAGTTAACGTTCATGCTGATGTTTACATTGACATTCACATTTATGTTGACGTTACTAATGACGTTCAAGTTGACATTGACGTTGACATTTACATTGAGTTGAGGTTCACTTTCACATTGACATTAATATTTACGTTCACGTTCTAATTGACGTTCATGTTGATGTTTATGTTGATGTTTGTGTTAATGTTTACGTTCACGTTAACATTGACGTTGACGTTCATTTTAATATTCATAGCAATGCTTACATTAACTTTCAAGGTGACATTGATGTTGACGTTGATGTTCAGTTTGTTGTTCAAGTTTACGTTTACTTTCACGTTCACATTCTCATTAACGATCACGTTGATGTTCACAATGATGTTTATGTATACATTTACATCGATATTTATGTGCACGTTGATTTTCACATTTATGTTGACATTCATCTTCACGTTGATGTTTGTGTGACGTTTACATTGACTTTTACATAGTCATGCACATTTATGTTGATATTAATGTGCATGTTGACATTTATATTGACTTTGACGTACACGTTGATATTTACAGTGATGTTCAAGCAGACTCTTAAGTTGACATTGAAGTTGACATTCAAGTTGATATTAATATATACATTGAGATTCACATTGATGTTGACATACACTTTGACATTTACGCTAATGTTTTTACTGACCTTTAGGCTTAGAATTATGTTTACTTTGACGTTGATATTCAATTTGATGTTCACGTACACATTGAAATTCACGTTCATATTCATGTTTATGTTGATGTTCATGTTGACATTCACACTAAAATTTACGTTGATGTTTATATTGAAGTTAACATTGGCGTTGATATTCATGTTGACGTTGAATTCACATTTATGTTGACGTTAATGTTGAAGTTGATGTTCATGTTTATACATATATTAATGTTGATGTTGATGTTTATATTTATGTTGACCTTTATGTGGAAGTTGACATTGACGTTTTTGCATAAGGTCACATTCACATTGACGTTGATGTTCATGTTTATGTTGACATTCACTTTATCTTTGACGGTCATGTTTATGTTGACGATCACGTTAACATTGATTTTTACATTTACGCTCATTTTTACGTAGACATTGACGTTGATGTTCACATTGATGTTTACATTAATGTTGACATTCACGATGATGCTTACATTGACATTGACGTTCACGTTGATGTTGAAGCTAACATTTAAGTTGATATTAACATTAATATTGATGTTGACATTCACAAACACTTTAACGTTGTCATTCATGTTCACATTGACATTGATGTTCATGTTGATTTTTATATTTATGTTTATTTTTATGTTGACGTTCACTTTGACATTGATATTAACGTTGACGTTGACATTTATGATGATGTTAATGTTGACAATGACTTCAATGTGGATGTAAATGTTAAGTTCAAAATGATATTTAAGTTGACATTGACGTCGACATTGACGTTGTCATTCACATTGATGTTCCAATTGACATTCACATTAACATTCAAGTTGACATTTATATTGACGTTGACATTCACATTGATGTTAATGTTCATGTTCATGTTGATGTTCAAGTTGATGTTCACGCTATCATTTACATTAATATTCAAATGGATGTTGATGTTGCTAATTGCTTTCAATTTGACATTAACGTTGACATTCAAATTCAAGCTATAGTTCACTTTCATATTAACGTTAACGTTAATGTTTACATACACATTCACATTCCTATTGACGTTTACGTTTATGTTTATGTTGATGTTTACATTCACGTTAACATTGACTTGACGTTTATGTTGATATTCATAGTGATGTAAACATTGACGTTCAAGAGGACGTTGATGTTCACTTAGACATTCAAGTTTACTTTTACATTCACGTTCACGTTCTCGTTAACGGTCACATTAATATTGACGTTGATGTTTATATTTACGTAGACATTGATATTTATATGCAGATTGACGTTCATATTTACGTTACATTCACATTCATGTTGATGTTTGCGTTCATGTTTACATTGACTTTGACATTGTTGTGCACTTTGACGTTGATGTTGATGTGCATGTTGACGTTCACATTGACTTTGACATTGATATTTATGTTGACGTTCACGCTAATTTTTGTATTGACGTTCAAGCTGACTCTCAGATTGTCATTGACTTTGACAATCACGTTGATATAATTAATTTACATTGAGATTCACGTTGATGTTGACATAGACTTTGACATTTACGATAATATTTACATTGACCTTCATGCTTACATTTACGTATACGTTGATGTTGATATTTAATTTGATGTTCACGTTCACATTGACATTCACATTGACGTTCATGTTGACATTAAAGTTCATGTTGATGTTCACGTTGACATTTAAACTGATATTTATGTTGACGTTCACATTGATGTTTACATAGAATTTCACATTTTGTTTGACGTTTATGTTGACGTTGAATTCACATTTAAATTGATGTTAATGTTGACGTTGATGTTCATGTTGACGTATTTGTTAATATTGACGTTGATGTTGATGTTGACGTTTATATTTATGTTTATCTTCATGTGGACGTTGATGTTTATATATATATACATTGACGTTCATATTGACGTTGATGTTAACATTCACGTTGACATTAACTTTATCTATGACGATCATGTTTCTGTTGACGATCACGTTAACATTGATTTTTACATTTACGAGCGTTTTAACGTTGACGTTGACATTGAGATAATGACGTTCACAATCATGTTAACATTGACACTGACATTCACGTTGATATTCAAGCTGACATTTAAATTTACATTGACGTTAATATTTATGTTTACATTCACGCTAACTTTAACGTTGACATCCACGTTCATATAAACATTGCTGATCATGTTGGTTTTTATGTTTACATTTATTTTTCAAATAAATTAACGTTCATATTTACGTTGATGTTAACGTTCATGGTGATATTGATATTGATAGTGACTTTCACATTGATGTTTATATTTAGGTTTATAATGACATTTAAGTTGATGTTGACGTCGACATTGACATAATCATTTACAACAACGTTCCAATTTACATTCACGTGTACATTCAAGTTGACGTTCTCATTGACTTTGATATTCACGTTGATGTTAATGGTCATGTTCATATTGATGTTAAAGTTTACGTTTACGTTCATGTTCGGATTCTCATTAACGGTCACATTAATGTTGACGTTTATGTTTACATTTACGTTAACATTGATATTTACGTGCATATTGATGTTCACATTTACGTTGATATTCACATTAACTTTGATATTTGCGTTGATGTTTGCATTAGCTTTGACGTTGATGTGCACTTTGATGTGGATAATGACATGCACTTTGACGTTCACATTGACTTTGACGTTGATATTAATGTTGACGTTCATGCTGATTTTTACAGTGACGTTAAAGCTGACTCTTAGGTTGACATTCACTTTGTCATTCACCTTGATATTAATGTTTAGATTGAGATTCATGTTGATTTTGACATAGGCTTTGACGTTTATGCTGATGATTACATTGACCTTCATGATTACATTTACGTTTACATTAACGTTGATATTCAATTTGATGTTCACGTTCACACTGACCTTCACATTAACGTTCAAGTTGACATTCATGTTCATGTTGACATTCACGTTGTGATATTCATGCTAACATATTTGTCTATTTTCACAATGACGTGTACTTTGAAATTCACATTAGAGTTGACATTCACATTGACATTGAATGCACATTTACGTTGAAGTTGATATTGACATTGATTTTCATGTTGACGCATATGTTAATGTTTACGTTGATGTTGATGTTGATGTTGACATTTATATTTATGTTGATAGTTATATTTATATTAACGCTAAGGTTCATGTAGACATTCACGTTGATATTTACGTTGACGTTCACTTTCATATTAATATTTACGTTGATATTCATGTAGATGTTGACGTTAATTTTGATGTTCACGTTGATGTTTACATTGACGTTCATGCTGACATTTACGTTTATCTTTATGTTGATGTTCAATTTGAGGTTCACGTTCATGTTGACATTCACTTTCACATTCACATTGGCATTCATGTTCATGTTAACGTCCACGTTGACATTCACGCTGATATTTACATTGACTTTCATATTGACATTTTTATTGAAGTTTGCATTGGCATTGATTTTCACGTTGACATTGATTTTCATGATGACACTTATGTTGTTGTTCACGTTGATCTTAATGTTGATGTTTTCATTTATGTTGACCTTTAAGTGGATGTTGACGTTGATATTTATGTATACATTGACGTTCACATTAATGTAGATCGTTACGTTAACCTTTATGTTTACATTCATATTAATATTGATGTTCATGTTCACATTGATTCTTACATTTACTATTATTTTTACATTGATGTTGACATTGACGTTAACGGTTATATTTATGTTCACGTTGATTTCTACAATGATATTTACATTCACATTGACTTTCGCATTGATGTATACATTGTCATTCAAGATAACGTTTAAGTTAATGTTGACGTTGACATTGCCATTGACGTTCACGTTGACCTTGAAGTTGACGTTCACATTCATATTGACATTCTCTTTGATATTTACGTTCATGTTAATGTTGACATTCAAGTTGATGTTGACGTTCACATTAACATTCACATTAACATTAAGGTTCAAGTTGACGTTCAAATTTATATTAGCCTACACGTTGATGTGCATATTAACGTTGATGTTAACATTGACGTTCACATTGATCTTGACATTCACGTATGATGTTTATGTTGATGGTCACGTTGACATTCATGTTCACGTTAACATTGACTTTGACGTTCATGTGGATGTTCCAGGTGACGTTGATATTGACATTGACTTTTACTTTGACGTTAAAATTTACATTTATGCTGATGTTGATATTCACGTTCACATTGAAGTTCACATTCATGTTTATGTTTACATTTAATGTGACGTTTGCATTAACGTTCACATTTATGTTAACGTTGATGTTTACTTTGACGTTAACGTCAAGATGATGTTGATGTTGACGTTGACGTTCATGTTGATGTTAACATTTATGTTCAAGCTGACGTTTACATTGATGTTGACATCATTAGTGACATTGACGTTCACATTGACGTTCCTAATAACATTCACATTGAAATTAAAGTTGACGTCACTTTGAAATTCACATTGAAATTCACGTTTATATTAACATTCCTATTCATATTGATATTTATTTTGACTTTCACATTGACTTTAATGTTGTCGTTGACGTTAACATTAACGTTCACGTAGACGTTCATATTGACGTTCACATTAACGTTCATGTTGATATTCATGTTGACGTTTATGTTCACATTAATATTGACGTTCACGTTCATGTTGACATTTACACTAATGTTTATATTGACGTTTAAGGTGACGTTGATGTTGATATTAACGTTCACTTTGACGTTCAAGTTTAAGTTCATGATCACATTCATGTTTTTGTCACGGTCACGTTGATGTTGATGTTTATGTGGATGTTATTTTTCACATTGACATTAACGTTTATGTTGACGTTCACATTCACATTAACATTTACGTTCACATTAATGTTCATGTTGATGTATACATTTACATTGACGTTGATGTGCATGTTGACATTCACATTAACATTGACATTTACATTTAGGTTGACGTTCACGTGGACGTTCACGCTGACGTTCACTTTGACATTCAAGTTTATGTTCACATTCACATTTATGTTCTCGTTAACGGTCAAGTTGATGTTGAGGCTGACATTTACGTTGACGTTTATATTAAAATTGACGTTGACATTTACGTTCGTGTTGATGTTCATGTTAACTTTCACAAACATGTTAACGTTGATGTTCACTATGACATTTACATTGACGTTGAGGTTGACATGCACGTTGATGTACACATTCGTGTTGACGATGATATTTATGTTGACATTATCATAGACATTTACGTTTATGTTCATGCTGACGTTCAAGTTAATATTGACGTTCATGTTAATAGTGACGTTCATGTACACATTTACGTTGACGTTCGCATTGACATTGACATTTACATTGATGTTTATGTTGATGCTTATGTTGATGTTGACATTTATATAGATGTTGATGTTGACATTTACATTTAGGTTGACATTTAGGTAGACGTTGATATTTACATTTATGTGTACATTAACGTTGACGTTGATGTTGACGTTCACTTTTATGTTGACGATAATGTTGACATTGATGTTGACGTTTACATTCATGTTGATTTCTATGTTTACGTTTATATTTATGTTGACGTTGATGTAATGTTTACGTTGACATTGATGTTCACGATGATGTTGATATTGACATTGATATTTATTTGTATGTTTACGTTCATGTCAAGATATGTTTATGTTGACATTGACATTGACATAGACGTTGAGGTTCACATAAGCGATCAAATTGATGTTCACGTTAATATTCAAGTTGACGTTCACATTGACGTTTACATTCATGTTAATGTTACTATTATAATACTAAGCGATGCATTTAACAAAAAAGTTGGAAACTCATGTTCATATTGACGTTTAAGTTGACCTTCACGCTTACGTTTACATCAAGGTTCACATTGATATTGACATTGCCAATTAAATTCAAGTTGACATTCGTATTGAAATTCATATTCAAGTTGATGTTAACTTTCACATTGACGTTAACATTGACTTCACCTAGACATTAACGTTCACGTTGACGTTTATGTTGACATTCACATTGACGTTCATGTTGACATTTACGTTGATATTTATGTTGACGTTCACGTTCATGTTAACATTGACATTGACGTTATGTTGACGTTCACAGTGATATTTACATTGACGTTTAAGGTGACGTTGATGTTGATGTTGATGTTCACTTTAATATTCAAGTTTACGTTTATGATCACGTTCAAGTTCTCGTTAACGGTCACATTGATGTTGACCTTCACATTTACATTCACGTTTACTTTGATATTTATGTTGACGTTGATGTTGACGTTGATATTCATGTTGACATTAACATTGACGTGCACGTTCATGTTCACATTTATGTTTACATTGATATTTATGTTGATGTTCACGTAGACGTTCATGCTGATATCTATTTTGATGTTCAAGATGACACTTAGGTGTACATTGACATTGACATTCTTGTTGATATTAATGTTTATGTTTATATTCACATTGATGTAGACTTTGACTTTGACGTTCACGTTGATGCTTACATTTATATTTACATTGACGTTGATGTTTTATTTAAGGTTAAAGTTGACGTTGACATTCATGTTCATATTGAGTTCACGTTGGCCTTCACGCTGACATTTACGTTGATGTTTACATTGACTTTTACATTTAAGTTCATATTTGCATTGACGTTCACATTGACGTTGAATTCATGTTTACATTCACATTGATGTTTACATTGATGTTCATATTGATGCTTATGTTAATATTGACATTGATGTTAATATTGATGTTTACATTTACGTTGGCCTTTACTTGGACGTTGACCTTGACATTCACATTGACGTTGATGTAGATGTTTACATTGACGTTCACATTCACATTGACGTTCATTTTTATGTTGATGTTGATGTTCACATTATTTTTATGTTTATGTTTATTTTTACGTTGTAGTTGACGTTGATGTTTACATTGACATTGACTTTCACGATGATCTTGACATTAACATTGAAGTTCACGTTGATATTTACATTGACGTTTAAGTTGATATTGACGTTGACATTGTCATGGATGTTCATGTTTACTTTTATGTTGACGTTGACTTTGATGTTGATGTTTACACTGACGTTTATGTTGAGGTTTACATTTACTTTCATGTTTATGTTAACGTTCACGTTGATGTTTAGTTGACGTTGGTGACTCACAATTATATTGACATTGACATTAACATTCACATTGATGTTTACGTTTACATTTAGGTTGATGTTTACATTGACATTGACGTCGACATCAACATAGTAATTCACATTGACATTCCTACAGACGTTTGTATTGAAATTCAAGTTCATGTTGACATTCATATTGATATTAATATTAATGTTCATGTTTCTGTTTAAGTTGACATTCACACTGACGTTTACGTTGATGTTCTCATTGCCAATTACGTTCAAGTTGAAGTCACTTGGATATTAATGTTAACATTGACGTTGACATAAAAGTTCATGCTCAAATTGACATTCATGTTGATGTTCACATTGACATTCATGTTAAAGTTTATGTTGATGCTTATGTTGAAGTTCACGTTCACATTAAAATTGACATTGACGTTCATATTAACGTTAACAATGATGTTCATATTAACGTTAAAGGTGACATTGATGGTGATGTTGACGTATACTTTGACGTTCAAGTTTATGTTTATGTTCATGTTCACGTTCACATTAATGGTAAGGTTAATGTTGACGTTGATATTTACGTTCATGTTGACATTGATATTTACGTGCACATTGACGTTCACATTTAGGTTGACATTCACATTCACGTTGATATTTGGGTTAATGTTTAGATCAAATTTGACATGGACGTGCACATTGATGTTGATATGGATGTGCATGTTGATGTTCACATTGACTTTGACGTTGACATTTATGTTGACGTTGATGCTGATATTTACATTGACATTCAAGTTTACTCCTAGGTTGACATTAATGTTGACCTTCACGTTAATATAAATATTTACATTGAGATTCTCGTTGATGTTGATATAGACTTTGACGTTTATGCTTATGTTTACATTGACGTTAATGCTGACATTTATCTTTACGTTGACGTTGATATTCAATTTGATGTTCACGTTCACATTGACATTCATGTTGATATTCACATTGACATTCACGTTCATGTTGACGTTAACATTGACATTCACGTTAACATTTACATTGATGTCCACATTTACGTTTATGTTGAAGTTCACATTGGCCTTGACGTTAATGTTGACGTTGAATTCACGTTTTTATTGACGTTGATGTTGATGTTAATATTTGTCACGACCCAGATTCTTGAATCGTATTCGAAATCGGCGTCATTGATCTCTTTGAGGTCGCAGACAAGCGTCATATTGCATTTATCACATTCATATGGTTAATTTTAGCGGAAAATTCAAAAAATTTAAACGTATGATGTATACATAGACCTCATATAGTTATTTCATAAATTCATCATTTACTAAGCTCAACATAAATGTTAAAACCATCTATGAAAAGATTCAATTCGAAAAAGAATAAGAATATATAATGAATACGTTTGCCAAACACGGCCTTATTAGAAAATCTTCGCAATAAAAGTATAAAAAAATGGTAGGAACAACATCCAATTGTTTTGTCTAAAACAAAGCTGGACTAAAACTTTAGCATCCTCGAAATCAAGAGGACCTACCAAATCGTATGGAGAAACGTTGATGTCTAAACTGTTGCATGAGTCGTCAATGTGTCTCTTAACCTTCTTCTACAAAATAGTAAATAGTAGGGTTTTATTACATCACTTGTACTAAGTATGCGTGTGTGCACACATACACATAAGGCTATGCATGATCAAAGAATGCTCTTCGTAAACAACATGTTATTTCTAGAAAGCCTAGTGACTAGACTTTCCTTAATCATTAGATGTGAATTTTTGTACTAATATGATGTATTTTAATGTATTACAAGCACAAAACTCATATTCTATATGATTAGAAAACATTAGTATAATCCACATAATTTTAAAACAACAAGAGCGAAGATTTGGAAATTTTATAGTCCAAACCCGAGAGCCCTATTTTTAAAACATAGATTATTTTTCTGTCTATTTCTTATTCTTGTTATGTAGTTCAATGATCTCCTTTAATCTTATGTTTCACTTTTAAGTGCACTGGTTCATTGTAGTCCCATACCTACAATGAATCAAGTAAGAAATTCACATGTTGAAGGAGATTGATTTGGCTACTCTACTTTAGATTTTTCATTCTTATTTCCTTTGGGTATGATTTATATGTATATATATATATATGTGTGTGTGTGTGTGTGTGTGTGTGTGTATATATATTACAATATTTATTGTTTATGCCCATTCTTTAGTTGATGTCTAATCCATGCTCTATTATTAGTTGCCGTACTTACAATATAATATTTCATTCTTAAATTGGGTGTGAATGTATTTATAAGCCAATCTTTATTGGCTATGCCCATTAATTTGTTATTAACCCTGTTTATATACTATAATGCATCTATTCATACTCCAATATTTGCACAAGCCTTTGTTTATTTTTTAGTCTTTTTCTTCTTGTTGTTGTGTACTTCAATAATTCTTTTGATCCTATCTTTTGATCACAAGTGCAATGATTCATTGTAGTTCCATATCCACAATGTATCAAGTAACTAATCCAAGGACTAAGGAATGATTTTCCTACCTTATGTTGAATCATTCTTTACACTATATATTCATTACCTTTCATAAGTAATTCTTTATTGATCATGCCATTGATTTCATAAGTTTCATGTTTTATATATTATACATTTCATATACAAGAACTTTTGAATAGTTTATGTAGCATAAGACATCTCAAGCGAGGGACCAACATATGGGACCTCAATCTGAGGGCCTTGTTTAGCAAACACATAGTCTGCTTCATTCATTTATTCATAGTTCACATTATTCATTTCACTCATTCGTAGAATAATGTAAACACCAGCTATACCAAGAATGAAGTTTAAGGCTCTTATCAGGATCATGAAGTGAAATGAGAAAGATTGACCTAATGTCATTACTTCAATCTTATTTCACCTATTGATTGTCTTGCACAAACTCCTTCCGTATCATTCATTTCATTATATTTCATACTTTAAGGCTGGCCTCATTCTTTCTTTGGGAAAATTAATCTTGAAAGACATAGATTATGTAAGCATCAGAAAATCCAGTGTCTCCCCCACACCGAAAATAGGTGGAATAACCGGCCAAAGTGACCCAAAACATGCTAGCATACATGGAATTGAACCCCGCCTGATCTCTATATTGGCAGCATAGTTTCAAAGACTAGAAGATATAAGGACACCTATTCCCTACATGCCGGACAGTCTCATCTTATGAGAGTTACGTGAACCTCTGCCTTTTCCGAAAGAAGGCATGACCACTCATAGCTAGCGTATCGGTGATCAGTATAAAATTACATTACATTCAGCTCATACGTAATGTAAGATGGCTTGTTGTATATGGACATGATATCTCAATAGATGATTTCTCATATCATCATTGATATTAAGTATGCATTAATATCAATAGTGTCGTTACAGTGTTCATAGAGACTGGTCTCTTCTTTATCTTTACACTCTCATAGTTGAGTACGTTTTTGCAACATTTACTTAGGCTCATTTGAGATTGCTCTAATCTTTCACATTATCCTTTTATCATGTTGTCACCACATTAATTAAAATCAGCCCATTTGCTTTTCATAATTAGTCACCCCTTTACGTGAATGTCCATTTCTTCTTTTTCTTCTAGTGTAGACTCAAGCATTATGGAGGCTTGCTTCTAGGTTGAGATTTACTAACTCTATTGATGACCGTTCATCCTTACATTCATTGATGAAATGTAAATTTTACTTACATATCATCCTTTGTTGTTAATCAGATTAACTCGCACCTTCTGACACCTTTATATGTGAGTATTCTTTTAACAAAGTAGCATAGGTGTAAGTGAGATTTGTCTCGATTCCTTTAACAGCCCATTCTGGTCACTTGCATAATTTAGGCCCCTTTATTTATGTTATAACTCACCTTACTTACATACATTAGTGTAGTAGATTCATATCATCGTTTATAGACAATGAGCATTTTTTTAATGAGTTTCATGAGTTCATATGTAACTCTTTTAGATCATGTTGGGAGATTTCCCACTGAGTGGAATTCCCTTGGTTATGGATTAATTGTTCTTACTTTAGAAGTGCTTATGTTATAATTTTATACTCTAATTATACAAGATTTAGCGTATCATTAGTATTGTCGCATGATTTGGTATGTTAGTCTAGAAAATTCATTCTTAGTGGCATATGCCAATTTTACATATGTTCATATTTAATTTGCCATCTGTATGAACCATTGTCAAATATTTTAATCATTTACTAAAGTTTCTAGTCTTTAGCATATATTCATTTTGACAAATAGAGTTAACCAATTTTATTTGAAGCATATTGCCAATTCATTTAAGATATGATTTCATAGAGGCCTTATTAAGCCAATCTTAGTTCATGACTTTACAGTCAAATATTTAAGTCGTAATGGGCAGCATCATATTAACATATGATGACTTTATCATCTTTATAATGTCATATTAACAACAAGTATGCACAAGGACCGTAAAATTTTTATACATAGCATTTTCGGACATATCTTTAACATAGTATCCTTCTTTTAATTCACATAATAATTGTTAGAATCAAACGAGTCTAATTAATAGGTTCATTCAATCATTATTTCATCAGAAACCATGCACATTAATATCATCCAACACCACATACAAACAATATAATCTCTAAAATATTATACATGGAATTAAAAAGGATTCTAGGGACAAAAGAGTTCAACGAGAACACGATAACAACCCTAGTTTTAAATATCTTTTAATCGTTCGAACAAAAGGTCTCTTGGAGAAAGAAGTCCAGGATAAAAACACATACCTTATGTATATTTTAGTCAACACAGATCACCTTGAAATAAACCTTGAAGAAAACTTTGAATTTGCCTAAGAACTATTCAGTGTTCTACATTTTTCTGGCGGTTTGTCGCCTACTGCCTTAGCGTCGTGTATATAAATATTTTGATCGTGATTTTTAGGTTTAGCAACTGATATTGTATTATAAAACTTAGTTTTAACAAGTTAATATAAATTAATTAATCAATTACCAAAACACCGCTCCTATGTTGACTTAACATAGGAGAACATATCACTTGGTCAAATCTGAAAATTGGTGTTGACTATGGTTTCGGTCAACATTTTGACTTTATATTAATTAATTTAATCCTTAATTTAATTAGTTTAGGTACCTAGGGTAAGTACTTAATTACCCCTAAATCATTGGAACTATAATAAACCATTTAGGACCATCCTAAGTTATGAACTAGGTTGTTTCTTGAATTATACTAGGTTAGTGTATGGATTTTTTTAATGAATCTAACTAATTAATTAAATGAATAATTTAATTATATATGTGAACTAATGTAATTTCTAAAGTACCCTTAAGTCGTTCTTACCATAACGAATCCTTTGAACTATCGTAGGTTAGGTACTAGGTTGTCTTTTGTTCTTGTTTTAACTGCAATTTGGAATATGTTTTGTGATTTAGGTTTTGACCCTTCAAATCAATTATTTAAGTTGATAAATTAATTAAATAAGTGTCACGACCCAAAACCGAGCCGTGACTGGCACCCACATTTACCCTCCTATGTGAGCGAACCAACCAATCTAAACCTTATCATTTCAACGTATATCAACAGAAAATAATGCGGAAGACTTAAGCTCATTAAATAAAAACCAATTCAATAACTATTATTCCCCAAACTCTGGAAGTCATCATCACAAGAACATCTATGATCAAATTACTAATTAAAAATGTCTAAGAAGCTAAAAATACATAAGAAGCTAGTCCATGCCGGAAGTTCAAGGCATCAAGACTTGAAGAAGAAGATCCATTCCAAGCTAGAAGCATTAGCTCACCCTAAATTTTCGGTGTAGTAAAGACTGGCTTGAATTACTGTTGAGTCGAAGACGACGGCACGTTTGCTGCACTCCACAAATAACAAAGAAGAAAACATAAAAGTAGGGGTTAGTACAAAACACGGATACTGAGTAGATATCATCGGCCAACTCGAAATAGAAAACAATATATATTAAGCAATATCATAAAATCAACTATGATACTCAACATGTAGCAACAACAAGTACTATATCATTAACAATTACCGTCAAGTTCACACATGAGGACTCAAGCCTCAATACCATACTCATTTGGGAATTAGTTTCATTAAATTGAGTATATTAGCATCTTACAAGATTCATTATATTTATTCCCCTCGTGTCGGTACGTGACACTCCGATCCATATACTATCCTGGTGTTGGAACGTGACACTCCGATCCTCATTCTATCCTGGTACCGGAATGTGGCACCCGATCCATATACTATCCTTGTGTCGAAATGTGACACTCCGATCCTCATTCTATCTTGGTACCGGAACGTGGCACCCGATCCTCTATCTCTATCCTGGTACCGGAACGTGGCACTCGATCCATATACTATCCTGGTGTCGGAATGTGACACTCCGATCCTCATTCTATCCTGGTATCGGAACGTGGCACCCGATCCTCTATCTCTATCCTGGTACCGGAACGTGGCACCCGATCCCCTAATCTCACCCCTTTCGTTCATCAAGCCTTCTTTTATACCAAAGGCATCATCATTAACAAAGTAGATTAGGGTTTCTTTTCAAGATTTGGGATTCAATAGCTTCATCATGCTTATTTATTCATAATTACATAATCACATCATTCATGCAAGCATACAATTAAGCATATAGAAGGGTTTACAATACTACTAACACATATCATTCGCTATTAAGAGTTTACTACGAATAGCATGAAAACCATAACCTACCTCCACCGAAGATTAGTGATCAAGCAAGCAAATTCCCCGAAGCTTGTGTTTTCTCTCTTCCTCGTTCGATCGATCCTCTCTCTCTCTCTTGTTCTTTCTATTTTCTTTATTCAAACCCTCTTTCCTTTACCCTAATTAGCATATAATTAAGAATAAAAGATGGAAATAATAACCCACTAATTAACTTAAGGTTACCTCTTTTAACCCCCAAGTAATTAGACTTATTAACATTAACCCACTAACTTTATAATTAAAGTAGGAATAGTCCAAAACGTCCCTTAAAACGTGTAAAGAAATCCGACCCAGACTGGGATTGCGCAACCTGCGATGGCCCATCGTGCCTACGACGGTCCGTCCTGCAGGTCGTCGCAAGGTCCAGAGAGTGGATATCCACTGAAGGCTCTGTGACGGTCCGTCACACCTTTGACGGTCCATCCTGCCATTTTGTTACGAAGTTCAGAGAGTCGATTTCAGTACCCAAATTTTCAGATTTTCTAAGTGTTTTGAAACGAGATACCCTCGACGGTCCGTCGTGCCTACGACGGTCCGTCGTGGGGTCCGTTGTCTTGCCAGTTTTTCCAAAATCAAAGTCTGCTGCTCAAAACGACTAAACAGGTCGTTACAATAAGTAGCCTAGTTTTATTACTAAAGTATCCTTAAGTCGTCGGGATCTTAAATAACTCGTTAGGCCATCGTAGGTTAGGTACTAGGTTTTCCCTTTCTTGTCTTAATCTAAATATGAAAATTTCCATTTAACTTTCAGCTTTAGACCTTTTAAATTAATTGATTAATTTTCTAAATTAATTATATAGGTAACCTATGGGAATTACTAAAGTACCCCTAAGTTCTTATGACCATAACTAACGTTTTTGACCATCCTAGGTTATGAACTAGGTTGTTTCTTTAACTAGTACTAGGTTAATGTCAACCCGATTTTAGTCCTAGATTGTCAAATGCACTAATGTGTCCAATTCAGTTAGTCCTAGGTTATTTAGTTTCTTAAGTAATTATGTTAGAGTCTAGAATTTATAGGGAGGTTGGGACCCTCATTGAGTGGTCCCTCGTGCACGTTTTACCCCAATTAACTACCATAATTTAATTCGGTTAGGGGTGTCCCCTCCTTTGAGACCTTCTTCACATCTTCATATTAAATGATCATGTGTTATGGCACTAGGCATGACACTTGGATGCCATGTACTTTGTGTGAAACTGTTTTGAACAGTTTTTCCTTTTAGCTTAGGGTCTTCATTGCATGTACATTCATTGAACATAAATCTTGGATTGGGCTGTGACAACCCAAAAAAGATATTTTTCATTCATATATGGAAACATTTTAAATAAACCTTAGCTAATTTTTCCATACTATGCCCAATATTTCTGAATATTTGGCATTGGGGTTCCTATGTACCCCTATTAGGTTATGCTAAGGGCATACTGGGCTCTTCATTAAACATATGATTTTCTAAAATATTACATTATCCCCTACATAGGAACATTCACCCCCGAATAACACTTACACATCACTTAAACAAGAGGGTGACTTTCGAAAGTTACTATATCATGGTTAAATGTTTATCTTTTGTTAATATCTGATTCACACTTATTTGGATGATTCATTTCATTCGAGCTCATCTGAAGCTTCATATTTATGATTGAAGAATTTCATCTCAATCACACTTAACTTAACGCACATTGCAAATCATTCATCACAGAAAACATGCATATGATACACAAAACAGCAACATAAAATGCAAACATTTTATGATAACTCACATAGTGCTATTATAAGACATACGATTAGGGACATACAAAATCAAATCAACTAAAGGACTTAAACTTAGAGTTTCTTAACATAAACCAAACTTAGGAAGAGTATCTCTAACCTCTTCGATAACATCTTATTGGCATTAAGATTTAAACCTAATGACGACAAAATTAATTTCAAAGGAACTTGACACTGTGCCATCTACTTCTCTACATACCCCTTTCGCCTTAGCACATTCTCCTATGGGAGTACTAATTAGAAACTATTCATTTAAGATCTTAGGAAGTAAGTCAAATTGATTACCCACAAAAAGAGTTACAATATACAATCTAGATCCTGGATCTAATAATTCATAAATAGGAAAGGATAAGAGAAGCAAGTTACCATTATCCACATCCGTGGACTTCTATTGTTCCTCATTTCCTTTTAATGCATAGAACCGGTTTCTCTTAGGGGTTCGACTACAACTTTTGGCAAAGGCTGAGCATTTTCCTTGACTGTTGGATTTGAACCACACCCTTCTCATTTTAACCTAACTAATTTGGAAAATGAAGACTTATTACCGTATTTCTGTTGACTAATAAAGCATAACACTTTAGAAGCAAATCAAAGTCTAAGCCATATTCTTGAGGTTGTATGCAGCCAACATATCCTAATCCTCCTTATTAATGCTCATAGAAGACTTTCAAACGTTACCATGCATTCACATTCATGCGAACAACCACACTCCCTACATGTCTTTCATCCATGTTGGGTGTTTCTATTATGACGCATTCTTGGGAAGGGCAGATCTTCAGCCTGGCGCCTTAGAACACTTGGCCATCCTAATTATTGTGTGTATTCTTCTACGCGTTCATACAAGAAGGAAGTTAGATACTTATAATAACATAAATTGTCAAAGCTCTAGATAGAACGATAAAGAGTTGAAGAAGGGAGAATTTCTTCTCATCGTGTAGTGTCTAAGTCATGATTGTGCGCTTCACAACCATAATCTAAAAACTGATTAATGTTATTGTATTGAGATTTAGTTCCTAGGTACTTTTAAATCATGCTCTAATAGCAAGTTTGTAATGACCTAGATCTTTAATAAGAATAGCAATCGGCATCGTTGACCTCTAAGAGGTCGCAAAAAAGACTCATCTTGCATTCATCACATTCATATGGTTAATTTTAGCAGAAAATTTAAAACTTTTAAATGTATGAAGTATACATAGACTTCATGTAGTTATTTCAAAAATTAATCATATACTAAGCTCATCACAAATGTAACAACAATCTATTGTAAGAGTCAATTCAAAATAGAATTACAATATATCATAAATACATTTGCCAAACATAGACTTATTACAAAAGCTTCGAAATAACAGTATGACAAAATTCTAGGGACTATATACACTAGCTTTGTCTAAATTAAGGCTACACTAAAACGGTAGCATCCTCGAAATAAAGTGGACCTACGAAATGGTATGGTGAAATACTGATGTCCAAACCGTTGCATGGTTTGTGAATCTGTCCCTTAACCTGCATCTATAAAATATTAAATATTAGGGGTTAGTACACGACTTGCACTGAGTATGGGTGTATGCACACATACACAATATGGTATTCATGATCAAAGAATGATCCTCCTAAACAACATGCTATTTCTTGAGAGCCTAGTGACTAGACTTCGTAAATAGTTTTTGGGAATTATGGTATGAATATTATATATTTTAATGAATTCAAAGCACACAACTCATTTTCGATATGTGTACAAAACATTACTATCAGCCACATAATTTTAGAACAACTTGAACGAAGATTTGGAAATTTGATAGTCCAAACCCGCGAGCCCTATTTTCGACACAGATTATTTTTTAGTTTGTTTCTTCTTCTAGTTATGTAGTTCAATGAATCGAGTAAGCAATTCACCAGATGAAGGTGATTATTTGGCTACTCTACTTTAAATTCTTCATTCTTATTTCCTTTGAATATGATTATATATATATATATATATATATATATATATATATATATATATATATATATATATATATGCAAATATTTATTAGATATGCCCATTATTGAGTTGATTCATAATCCATGCTCCATTATTGGCTACCTTATTTACATGATTAATATTTCATTCTTCAATTTTGTGTGAATGTATTTATAAGGCAATCTTTATTGGCTATGCCCATTAATTGGTTATTAACCTTGTTTATATACCTTGAGGCATATATCCATACTCCAATATTGGCACAAATCATAGTTTATTTTTCTGTCTTTTTCTTCTTCTTCTTGTGTAGTTCAATAATTCTTTTGATCCTATGTTTTACTTACAAGTGCAATGATTCATTGTTGTCCCATACCCACAATGAATCAAGCATGTAATGAAAGAACTACGAAATGATTTTCCTGCCTTATAGTGAGTCATTCTTTACACTATATATTCATTAGCTTTCATAAGAAATTCTCTAATGATCATGCCATTGATTTCATTACATTTATGTTTTATATATTATACATTTCATATACACTACACTTGGAATCGTTGATGTAGCATAAGACCTCTCAAGTGAGGGACCAAAATTAGGACCTCAACTCGTGGACCTTCTTTAGCAAACACAGAGTCTACTTCATTCATTCATACTTCACATTAATCATTTCATTAATTTGTAGGCAGAAGTAAACACCAGATATACCTTGCATGAAGTTTAAGACTCTCATAGGGATCATGAAGTGCAATGACCAGGAATGACCTAATGTCATTACTTGAATATTATTTCACATACTGATTGTCTTGCACAAACACCTTCGGCATTGTTCATTTTATTATATTTCATACTTTGAGGTTGGCCTAATTATTTCTTTGGCAACTTTAACCTTAAACGACTTAGATCACGTGAGCATCATGAAATCGAGTGTCTCTCCCACACCGAAAAGAGGTGGAATCAACGGCCAATGTGACCCAAAAAACAGCTAGCGTATATTGGAATTTAACCTTGCTAGATACCCGTATTGGAAGTACATGTTTGAAGCCTAGGTGATAAAAGGAGACCCATAACCTGCATGCCGGAAAGTCTTATTTTAGAGTTACGTGAACCTCCTCCCTTCCCGAAATGAAGGCATCACCACTCATAGCTAGACTACTGGTGATCAGTATAAAGTTCCATTACATTAAACTCATACGTCATGGAATTTGGATTCTAGTATAAGGACATCATAGCTCAGTAGATGATTTCTCATCTCATCATTAGTATTAAGTATGCATTAATCTAAATACATTTGTTATAGTGTTCATATAGACTGGTCTATTCTTTAACTTTGTACTCTCATAGGTTAGTACGTTTTGGTAACATTTACTTAGGCTCATTTGAGATTATCCTCATATTTCACATTAGACTCTTATCATGTTTTTACACATTCATTAACATTAGAACCTTTTCTGTTCATAATTACTCAGTCCTTTACGTGAATATTTATTTCTTCTTTAGCTTCTAGTGTTGACTCAAGAATTATAGAGGCTTGCTTCTAGGTTAAGATTTACTTACTCTATTAATGAATGGTCATCCTTACTTTACATTGATGAAATGTGAATTTTTACTCACATATAATCATTTGTTATTAATGAGACTGGCTCACACCTTCTAACACCTTCATGCGTGAGTATTCTTTTAACAAAGTAGCTTAGATTTAAGTGAGTCTCGTCAAACTTCCTATAAAACCCCATTCTGGTCACTTACTTACTTTAGACCCCTTTAATTATATTATAACTCACATTACTTACTTACTTTAGTGTACTAGATTCATATTATCGTTTATGGAGTATGAGCACTTCATTCAATGAGTTTCATGGGTTCATATGTCATTATTGTAGGGTATGTTGGGAGTAGTCCCAAACAAAGGAATGCCCTTGGTTATTGATTCATTGATATTACTTTAGAAGTGCTTATATTATTAGTTGATACTCCAATTACACAAGATTTAGCATATGATTAGTATTTGCTCAAGATTTGGGATGACTAGCAAATTCATTTTTATTGGCCTAAGCCAATTTTACATATGTTCATATTTAATTTTTCATATGTATGAACCCTTAGCAAATATTTTAATCATTTACATAATTTTCTATTTATTAGCATATATTCCTTTTGACAAATATAGTTAGCCAATTTTATTGGAACCAGATGCCAATTCGGTCAAGATATGATTTCATAGTGGCCTTGTAAAGCCCATCTTAGTTCATGACTTTAGAGTAACGTTTTTAAGTCGTAATGGACAGCATCATATTAATATTTGATGACTTTAACATCTTCATAACGTCATATTAAGAGCAGGTATGCACAACAGACCGTAACATCTTCATACATAACATTTTTGAACATATCTTTAACATAGTATCATTCTTTTAATTCATACAATAATACTTAGCATCAAACGAGTCTTATTAATAGGTTCATGCAATCATTTTTAATCAAAAACCATATACATTATGATCATCGAACACCACATACAAACAACACGATCTCTAACATATTCAACATGGAATCAAAAAGGATACTACGCACAAAGTAGTTCGACGAGAACACAAATAAAAAACCCTAGTTTTTATGATCTTTAAATCATTGGAAAGAAGCTTATCTTCGAGAAAGAAGTTCAGGAGAGAAAACCATAACTAATGTAGAATTTAATCTACGAAGATCACCTTGAACGAAACATTTAAGAAAACCTTGAATTCTCCTAAGAACTCTTAAATGTTCTACGTTATTCTTGCAGTTTGTCGCTACTGCCTTAGTGTCGTGAGTCTCAACATTTTGATCGTGATTTTTAGGTTTAGGAACTGATCTTTAATTATAAAACTTAGGTTTTTAATATTTTAATCTAATAAATTAATTAACCAATTACAAAAACACCACTTGTAAGATGACTAAACATGGGAGAACATAACACTTAGTCAAATCTGGAAATTGGTGTTTACTATGGTATCAGTCAACATTTATACATTATATTAATTAATTAAATCCTTAATTTACATAATTTAGCGACCTAGAATAAGTACATAAGTACCCCTAAGTCATTGTAACTAAAATAAACCCTTTAGAAACATCCTAGGTTAAGTACTAGGATGTTTCTTGAATTATACTAGGTTTAGTGTAAAGATTTCATTTTGACGATTTAAACTAATTATTAAATATATACTTTAATTAATTAAGTGAACTAAGATAATTAGTACAGAACCCTTAAGGTGTTAGGACCATAACAATACTTTGAACCATCCTAGGTTAGGTACAAGGTTGTCTTTTTTTCTTGTTTTAACAAAAATCTGGAAATTATTTTGTGATTTTGGTTTTGACACTTTAAACTAATTAAGTAAGTTTCTAAATTAATTAATTAAGTAGAATAGAGTTATTACCAAAGTATCGTTAAGTCTTCAAGATCTTAACTAACTCTTTGGGCCATCCTAGGTTTTGTACTAGGTTATCACTTTCTTATCTTAACCAAAATTTTAAAATTTAATTTTTATTTTTGGTTTTAGCCCTTTCTATTAATTAATAAATTTGCTAAATTCATTAATGGAGTAACCTAGGAGAATTACTAAAGTACCCTTAAGTTCTTATGACCATATCGAACCTTTTGGACAATACTAGGTTATGTACTAGGTTGTCTATTTAACTAGTACTATGTTAGTGTCAGCCCGGTTTTGGTCCTAGGTTGTCGGGTGCATTAATGGGTAAAATTCGGTTAGTCCTAGGTTATATAGTTATTTAGGAATGTAGGTTATAATATAAAATTGGTAGGGAGGGTAGTCCCCACATCGAGTGGTCCCTAATGCACGTTTTCCCCCCTAACCACCCTAACCGAATTTGGTTAGGGTTGTACCATCATTTGGCAGCCTTTTCACATGTCCTGCTTATGGGCTTGCACATGGGTTTGTTTTACTTCCCTAAATAACTATTGTTTATGATTCATTTGAGAATGTTTACTTATTGTTCCAAGGGCATTCACTATATCCTTGGGCACTACTTAATTTACATGATCATTTTAAATGATCATGTGCTATAGTACTAGGCTTGACACTTAAATTCCTAGTACATTATCTAAAACTATTCTGACGAATTTTTCTTTTAGCTTAGGGTCTTCATTGCAAGTACATTTATTCAATATCAATCTTTGATTAGGGTGTGAAAATACAAAAAGTATATTTCTGATTCGTATATGGAAAATTTGCTAATATCCCTTTGTCAATTTTTCTATACTATGCCCAACATTACTCAATATTGAGAATTTGGGTGCCTATGTACTAATAGGTTACCTAAGAGCATACTGGGCTCTTCATTAGACATATGATTTTCCAAAAGGTTACAATGTTCATGTTGATGCATATGTTAATTGTAACAACCCTAAAAAAATTGATATGCTAAGTAATGGTTAATGTGTCTGGAATGCCTACGATTAGACCAAGTTCAAACGGACTGATTCGCATAGAACCAGACCTCTGACCCATTGAGACAGGAAAGCCAACTAACATGGAAAGTTAGTTGAGCTAGGAAAGGCTGTGTCCAACAATGTAGGCTTCCCAAAGATGAAGATTTACCCGGGTTCGAAACTAGGTAGAAGCAATTATTTTAATTGTTTTCATCTAAATTGGTAAATTAACTTAATTAATAAATATTTAATAGCTGATTTAATAAAAATAGAAAATCAATTTTTTATTAAAGATTGGAAAGAGTCCTAATTTTACTAATTCCAAATCTAAAACATCTAATCCTAGGAAAACTCTCACATGTAACGTCTATCTCCTCAACACTCATGATCAAACCATTCGTTTTCTCATGTTCTGCCAAATCCGCGTACAAGAACAGAAGCATAACAAAAAAATCACACTTAAAGAACTCACAACGAAAATACAAACAAACAACAAATAAAAAACTTTACGCAAGAGGGAGTATTATTCCGTCAAATTTGTGTTGAATTTGAGGGGATTTGGACGTGATTTTTGAAGAAGGTTTTGGGCAGAAAGTCAAGGTTTGAACTACATAAAAGGTATGCATTTTTATTACTCTTGGTTCCTTTTCCAAGAGACCCTTAGGACTCACGTGAATCTAATCCGATAACTAGGATTGTGCCCCGTTGCATGTCCCTGTCACTAGATCCCATTGATTGGTAGTTTAGGTATGTTTGCTGGTAGATGTTAGGAATTTAATGTGTTTTCGTGATGAATATATTCATTAATTTGTGTGTTGAATCATACTAATGATAACCTGTGTTTTTTTCGTAAATATGTGTTTATGTGTGTGCAATGTATAGCTGTGACTTTGAATGCGGAGTGAAGCATGAAAATGACTTGTTTTATGATTGTATTTCACGTGCACAAACTTGTTGAAATTGTGTTGTTCATATGTGATGTAAAAATTCTGATTTTAGTGCAAACTCTTTATCCAATGTGATTTTGAAATTCACCTAAAGAATTCACTAAAAACTACTCCAAATGTATAAACATTTAACGTGCAAGAGGTGAGAAAATAGGCTGCAAAAATGTGATCAAAATTTCCAGCATTGTGTTAGCTTAGTTCAAACAAAACAAGGATAACAACATGAGATTTTAAATGAATGAAAAAAAGGTGAGGTCACTAGTGATTGAACCCTAGACATCACCCGTGAAAGGATTCCAAAAATGAAAATAAAGAAATGAGGTTAAGGGTGAATCCAACCTGGGTACCCTTCATTGAAAAGTTGGTTAATTCCACTAAGGCTTATTATATTTAATTAAAATTTAAAATGAATGAGGCACACAAGATTCAAACACGAGTGCCCTTGGCCGATTTTCACTATGTTAAAAATAGAAATGAATAAATGAGAGGAGTGGGGTTTGAACCCACTACCTCTTAGTAAGATCTACAAAATTAAAAGAATAATAAAAGGTTGAGGCGTGTGAGAATCGAACCCACGACCTCTGTGCAGAATAAAAGAGTATGTAAGGACAAAATAAAAGTGGGGTTGTGGAGGTTCGAACCACACCCTCTCATCCAAGAATGAAAGGAATTAAACAAAAAAAAGGAAGTGAGGTTGTTGGGGTTTGATCCCATATCCTCTCAGTTCCAATGAACGATAAATGAATACAGAAATTAAGGAAAAATAAAATGAAGTCATTGTGACTCGATCTTAGGTCCCAAAGCCATGTGGATCAAGCCAAAATAAATGAAAATGTAAGTGTTGTCCAAGGGATTTAAAATCAGGTTCCCTTGCCCAAATTCCGTATTGATAAATAAGTCATAAGTGAATAAATGTTCAAAAATAATGTTGCCTACATAGATCAAAATCAAGATCTTGGAATATGTACATGATTAATAAGTCTTCTACCACATATTCTTAGGAAGACATGAAGCACTTAAATGAACTATGAATGAAGCCTCATGGCTTGTATATATAGACCCAGAAGTATAGAATACGTTTAAAAGTAAGTGAACCTAAGATGTATGCAATGAAATGATGTACCCTAGAAGGGTTAAGTACGACTGTAAAGAACACTACATGGCTAAGTGCATTGGCATATGATGAAATGAACATTCATATAACAAGGGGTGAGTAAATATTAATACCAAATGTGCTAAAGTTAATGAATGTGGTAACAACATGATACGAGGCTAATGTAAAAGATTAAAACAAACTCAAAAGAGGCTAAGTAAATATTACCAAAACGTATTCACTCATGAGAGTGTAAAGTTAATGAAGAAACCAGTTTTTATGATAACTCTAATGAAAGTATTCATATTAATATACACTTAATACAAATTATGAGATGAGAAATCATCTATTGAGCTATCATGTCCTTATACTAGAAGTCAGCTTCCATGACCTATGAGTTGAATGTAAGGGAACTTTATACTGAGAACCGATAAACTAGTTATGAGCGGTGAAGCCTTCTTTCAAAAAGGGCAAAGGTTCACGTAATTCTTATTAGATGAGTATGTCAGGCATGCCGGGTATGGGTCTCCCTATATTTCCTAGTGTTTAAACCTATACTGCCAATATAGGGACCTAGAAGGGTTCAATCCCCCTATATACGCTAGCATATTTTGGGCCACTTTCACCGGTGATTCCACCTCTTTTCGGTGTGGGGCAGACACTGCATTTCATGATGCTCACATGATCTATGTCGGTTAAAGTTAAAGGTCCAAAAGAATAAATGAGGCCAGCATCAAATGATACACATAATGAAATGAACGATATCGAAGGTGTTAGGATAGGATAATCAAGAGGTGAGCTCGACATTGTAGACATTGTATTGGTTCCATTTTGGTAAGTATACATTTAACACAACATTGAACTATTTCTTTCAATTGATGATCTTAATAGTAGATGGTTGATTGTGAACGTACATAAATTTAAGTAGAATGATATTCATGCATGTTAAGGAACAAAAAAAGTTCAGATTTTCTTCTTAAATGTACCTAGATGAATTAACGATAACATATGTAGTCTTGTTTGCGACCTCTGAGTAGTCAACGACGTCGGTCTCGTCTAGGGCTTAGATTTTGGTCGTTACATTAATGTTGACGTTGATGTTGATGTTTACATTAACGTTGACCTTTACATGGACAAGGACATTGAAATTTATGTGTACGTTAATGTTCACATTGTAGTTTATGTTCACATTTATGTTTATGTTTAGTATGACTTTGATGGTCATGTTTATGTTGACGATAACGTTTACATTGATTTTCACATTTACGTTCATTTTTATATGGATGTTGACTTTTACATTGACATTGATGTTTACATTGTCGTTGACATTCAATATAATATTGATGTTAACATTGACGTTCACTTTGATGTTCAAGTTGACGTTTAAGCTGATATTGACGTTAATAATGATGTTGACATTCAGATTCACTTTTACATAGACATTCACGTTCATATTGACATTGATGTTCATGTTGATTTTTATTTTTACGTTCATTTTTATGTTGACGTTGATGTTCACGATGATATTGATTTTGAAATTGACTTTCATGTTGATGTTTACGTTTACGTTCAAGATGATGATGAAGTTTATGTTGACATCGACATTGATGTTATAATTCACATTGACATTCGAATTGACTTTCACGTTAACATTCAAACTGATATTCACATTGACTATTACATTCACATTGATGTTAATGTTAATGTGGATGTTGATGTTCAAGTTGACGTTCACACTGACATTTATGTTGACGTTCAAATTGATGTTGACAATGCGAATTACCTTCAAGTTTATATTTACATTGACATTCACATTCAATTTAAATGTCACTTTCACATTGACATTAACATTAATGTTCACGTTGGCGTTCACGTTCCAATTGACAATTATGTGGACATTGTTGTTTTTTTTGTTGACGTTCCTATTGATATCCATAGTGACGTTCACATTGATAATCAAGGTGAAGTTGATGTTTATGTTGAAGTTCAATTTGATGTTCAAGTTTATGTTTATGTTCACGTTCACATTCATGTTAACAGTCACATTCATGTTGATGTTGACCTTCACTTTTATGTTGACATTGACAATTATGTTCACATTTACATTAACGTTGATGTTCACATTGATGTTTACATTGACTTTGATGTTGAAGTACATGTTGACGTTGATGTTGACGTGCACGTTGATGTTCAACATTGATGTTGACATTGATATTTATGCTGACGTTCAGGTAGACATTAACGCTAATGTTTATGTTGAAGTTCAAGCTAATGTTTAGGTTGGCATTAGCGTTGATGTACACATTGACATTAATGGTTATGTTGATATTAACGTTGATGTTGATGTTACTTTTGATGTTCACGCTAATGTTTATATTGACGTTCATCTTGACATGTACATTTATCTTGACGTTAATTTTCAATTTGAGGTTCATGTTCATCTTGACATTCACGTTTACGTTCATGTTGCCATTCACGTTCATGTTAACGTGCACGTGTACATTTATTCTGACATTTACATTAAAGTTTACATTGGCGTTGACGTTCACGTTGACGTTGATATTTATGTTGACGTGCACATTGATGTTGACTTTTATATTTATGCTGATGTTCATGTAGACATTCACGATGATGTCTATGTTAATGTTTAAGCTGATGTTTAGGTTGACATGTATGTTGATTTACATATTGATATTAATGGTTACATTGACCTTCACGTTGATGTTGGTGTTATTTTTTACGTTCACGCTCTTGTGTATATTAACGTTAATACTGACATTTACATTATCTTAACGTTGGTGTTCAATTTGAGGTTCACGTTCATGTTAATATTTACATTGACGTTCATGTTGACATTCACGTTGCTGTTAACATTCACGTTGACATTCGCGCTGACATTTCCGTTGACGTTCACATTAAAATTCACATTGAACTTTACATTGGCGTTAACGTTCCCGTTGACGTTGATATTGATGTTGATGTTTACGTTGATGTTGATTCTAAGGTTTTCATTTATGTTGACCAATACGCGGATATTGATGTTGACGTTTATGTGTATGTTGACGTTCACATTAATATTGATGGTCACATTTACATTAACGATGTTTATATTGACGTTCATCTTTACATTGATTTTTATGTTTACGATCATTTTTATGTTGATGTTCACATTGATATTTACGTTCATATTGATATTAACAATGATGTTGACATTTAAGTTGACGTTCACATTGATGTTTACATTATCATTAAAGCAGACGTTTAAGTTGATGTTGACATCGACATTGCCGTTGACGTTCACATCGACGTTCCAATTGATGTTCACGTGGATGTTCAATTGACGTTCATGTATCTATTAACATTGATGTTCACATTCACATCGACATTCTCTTTGATGTTCACGTTCTTGTTGATGTTGATGTACAAGTGAACATTGACGTTCACACTGACATTCACATTGACATTGAGGTTTAATTTGACCTTCATGTTTACATAGGCCTTCAAGTTGACGTTCACATTCATGTTGACGTTAACATTGACATTCACATTGATCTTGAAATTCACATTGATGCTTATTTTGATGATCACATTGACGTTCATGTACACATTAATATTGACTTTGACGTTCACATTGTTGTTTACATTGTCATTCAAGGTGATGTTGATGTTTACATTAACGTTTCCTTTAACATTTAAGTTTACGTGTATGTTGATGTTGACGTTCATCTTCACATTGAGGTTCACGTTTATTTTGATATTTACATTCAATATGACATTGTCATTCATGTTCACATTTACATTCATATTTATCTTGATGTTCACGTTCGCTTTGATGTTTAGTTCACGTTTAAGCTAAAGTTGACGGTCACGTGCACATCGATATTCACATTGACATTGATGTTTACTTTGACGTTTGTATTTACATTGTCATTAACGTAGACATTCATGCTAATATTATCGTTTATGTTCAGGCTTACGTTTAGGTCGACATTAACATTTACTTTCACGTTGATATTAACATATACATTTATATTTATGTTGATGCTGACATTGACTTTTTGACACTACTGTTTATATTGACCTTCAAGATTACGTTTACGTTTATGTTTGTTATGCCTCGTATTTTTTTTATACGTAGTGCGCATCGTGATCTAGAAGACGTAAAGAAATATTAGGAAGGATGTTATTTCCAAATGTGATATTAAGTATGAGTTGGTTAATGTAAGTGCCATTAACTTTAAGTGAGGGATTAATTAGTGGCTAATTTGGATTGATTTAATCCAATGGGCCCCACCACTCAAGGCAAAAATTAAAAAGGGATCAGATTGTGGGCTGGCCTTAGTGGACAGGTGTAGAGGGGGGCTGCCTCCACTTCATACTATTAAATGAGGTGGAGAAATCCACTCCATGCTATATAAAGTGGTGAAATGCATTGCTGCATATCATCTTCTTCTTCACCACTTGTCTTAGGCAACCATGGAAATGGAGAAACCAACCCTGCAACTCTTGGCCAGCAGCTGCAAATAATTTGGTTAGTAATCTCCTTGTTTGGTGTGTTAATTCTTTAGAATACCCTTGTTAATTATCCATTAATTTTAAGAAGGGGGCGTGACCAGTAGCTTAGGAAGTTTGTTTTAGTTATTGAATGTGCTAAGTATGAATGGAAACCATAATCGGATTATTAGTGGTGTCATGTTGGTGCTTGGGCTGTTTATATGATTCTTTGGGTTATATGTGTTATTGGTATTGCTGTGGATAATTTGGATTGTTGTCGGATTGGGACGAAGTAAGGAAAATAGGGGAGGTGCTGCAGAATTTTCGTTAGATTATTAGCTAGCTTACAAGAAAGTAAAGCACGATGTTTATCTAATTGCGGCACGATTGTTGCTTGTTATAGATTAATAGCTTGAGCAGTAAATATTGGACGTGCGGCTCAATTATACGGTATGTAACGCTGTCCCTTCTTTCTTTGCTTGGCATGACTTTTAAAAATAAGCGAATAACGGACAGATTTGATACTTACCTCTAAAGCGTCTAGGTGATGTATATTCTTGCTTCCACAATTATTCCTCTATATATCGGTTATGTCTAAGGCTATGATGATCTCTAATATCTATGGTAATGCTTCTTAGAGTCATTGAAATTTTACGTTTTCATATCGTATTAAAGGTTCATAATCTTGATAAAACATTAATCTTTGGTAATACTCCTTCCTGGTTCACGTTGATTGTTCTATTGAGTTATAAGAAATGATTTTAATTGCATATGGTTGCTCATAATATTCTGCTCGTGCATAGAGTCATTTATCATTTCACCGAGTCCCGGGCCGGGTAATGTTCGTGCGGAGTTTCTTGCATATGTCACCGAGTTCCTCACTAGAGGGCGGGTATGTATATTATATATATGATTGGTGATGAGGATGGTTATGATGATGATGATGACGGAGATGACGTGATGATTATTTTGCCGAGCCCCTTACTAGGGAAGCTGGGCACCTTAAATGTTAAATATATGCATGATTTTCACTTAAAAAGTATATGTGTAGCGATATTTTGTTTCGACTTGCCACATTGGTATCCTGTCATCTTTACCTTATGCTTTACATACTCAGTACATTGTCCGTACTGACCCCCCTTTCCTCGGGGGGCTGCGTTTCATGCCCGCAGGTGTAGACGCGCAGTTCGGTGATTCTCCCGCCTAGGATATCTACTCTGCTGATTGGGAGAGCTCCACTGTTCCGGAGCCCAGTCGTTTTGGTACATAACTTTTGTGTAGTCTTTTGCTCGTCTATGGGTATGGCGGGGCCCTATCCCGTCGAGTTTCACTAATGTACTCTTAGAGGTCTGTGGACATTATGTGGGTTGTATATATATGTTTTGGATAATGGTCTGGACATGGTTTGTTTGGGATGTCCGCTTGTACAGGGGCGGCCTTGTCGGCTGCGTACATCATTATGCTTTGAATAGTGGCGGCCTTGTCGGCTCGCGTATGCTGTTATGGTTGAATGGTTATGACTCCTTATGAGACAGGTCCTCTTATATATATATATATGACGTTGGGGTTGGCTTGATTTGATTAAATTCCATATTGTCTTAGTTTCAGTTGGTCATACTTAGCAGGTTTGTATGTGGGTGTCCAAAACGGGCACTAATCACGGCCTATCGGGTTGGGTCGTGACAAAGAGTGGTATCAGAGAGGTTCTTCCTCGGAAGTGCCTACAGACCGTGTCTAGTAGAGTCTTGTTTATCGGTGTGTTGTGCACCACATCTATAAACAGGAAGCTACAGGACATTTAGGATGTCATTCTTTCTTCTTATTCTAGATCGTGCGATAGAGCTATATTAACAGGATAATCCCTCTCTAACGAATCCATGTGTTTTCAGCTATGCCTCCAAAGAAAGCGACAGCCGCCCAGAAGGGAAAATCGGTAGCAGAAGGTACTAGTCAGACCCGAAGAGTTACTAGGGCCCGTGCCCAGTCTATGCCTGGTATTATGCTCCAGTCGGAGAGCTCTGCTACACCCCCACCGCCAGAAGAGCTTAGAGCAGCAGCAGCTCCAGTTCGGGGGACACCACCAGCCCCCGAGGCCCCAACATCTGAACCTCCAGCTCCTCAGTCAGGGGCGGAGGATAGGGCCATGAGAGATGCGGTTCAATTGCTGACTAGATTAGTGGCAGATCAGACTCGCAGGCATGGACTAGGAGTTGATCATGCGGACAGATCTTATAGCTTAAGGGCTCGTGACTTCTTAAGTTGTAATCCTCCAGAGTTCTTTGGGTCAAGGCCACAGGATGATCCGCAAGAGTTTATTCGTCAGATGCAGCGTACATTGAGGATAATCAAGGCTTCGGAGACCGAGTCTGTTGAGTTGGCTACGTATCGTTTGCGGGATGTAGCTATTAATTGGTATGAGTCTTGGGAGTTATCTAGGGGTGAGGGTGCCCCTTCAGCGGTATGGGATGAATTTGTGGAGGCTTTCCAGGGCCACTTCCTGCCTCCAGAGATGAAGCGAGCTAGAGTCGATAAATTCTTGCGTTTGAAGCAAAATGGCAGGAGCGTTCGAGAGTATAGCCTCGAGTTTGATTCATTGGCTAGGCATGCGCCTACTATTGTGGCTGATATGGCAGACAGGGTACATCGTTATGTGATGGGATTGGATCGTTATCTGATTGACGGTTGTATGGCAGTGACTCTTCAGCCAGGTATGGACATTGCTCGGGTGCAGGCATATGCACAGGGGGTAGAGGATCGGCACCGGGGACGTCAGCCAGATAGAGATTATAATAGAGGCCAACATAAGAGGGCTAGATCAGCAGGTTATCCTGACGAGTTTCAAAGCGGGCAGTCTCAGCAGCATGTTAGATTTTCTTCCCAGCCAGCATAGAGTGCACCCCCACATTTCATGGGTAGGGGGTTCGATCGTATGGGATATTCGGAACCTAGTCAGAGCTCTAGGGCGTCAGGGTCACAGATGGGCAGGGGTTTGAGCCAGTCGAGGCCACCTTTGCCTCGGTGTTCTCGTTGTGGTAAGTCCCATCCTGGGGAATGTCGTTGGGCTACAGGTGCGTGTTTTTCTTGCGGCCGTCAGGGCCATACTATGAGGGAGTGTCACCTTAGAGGTAGTGCATGTGGTATGGCACAGCCTACAGGGTCCGTTGCTGGTTCATCTTCTTCTGTGGCTATGCGCCCTATGGGGCAGGGTATTCAGGCACCAGCAGGCCGTGGTAGAGGATGTGGTGGAGCTTCTAGATCTAGCGGTCCCTCAAACCGTATATATGCTTTGACTAATAGGCAAGATCAAGAGGCGTCACCTAATGTGATCACAGGTATATTATCACTATTCTCCCGAAGTGTGTATGCATTGATAGACCCAGGTTCCACCTTATCATATATATCTCCCTTTGTTGCTAGTAGGATCGGAATAGAGTCTGAGTTGATAGAACCATTTGAGGTAGCTACACCTGTAGGAGATTTTGTCATAGCTACGCGAGTATATAGGAATTGTTTAGTAGCTATATATAGTCGTCATACCGTAGCAGATCTAATAGAGTTAAATATGATTGAGTTTGATATTATCATGGGCATGGATTGGTTGGCTGCTTGTTATGCTAATGTTGATTGCAGAGAAAAGATAGTTCGATTTCAATTTCCAGGGGAACCGATTATAGAGTGGAAGGGAAGTACAGTATCGCCGAAAGGTAAGTTCATTTCATACCTCAAGGCCGGGAAGATGGTTAGAAAAGGCTATATTTACCATCTGATTCGGGTGTATGACATAAAGGCAGAGGCACCGACTCTTCAATCAGTCCCGGTAGTTAATGAATTTCCTGATGTATTCCCCAAGGAACTTCCAGGCCTTCCTCCAGAACGGGAGATAGAGTTTACTATAGATGTACTGGCAGATACCCAGCCTATATCTATACCTCCTTATAGAATGGCACCTGCTGAGTTGAAAGAATTGAAAGAGCAATTGAGGGATTTGCTAGAAAAGGGCTTCATCAGGCCTAGTACGTCACCTTGGGGAGCACCAGTACTGTTTGTGAGGAAGAAGGATGGGTCGCTGCGGATGTGCATTGATTATAGGCAGTTGAACAAAGTAACAATAAAGAACAGGTATCCCCTCCCAAGGATTGACGATCTATTTGACCAGTTGCAGGGTAAGGGAGGCAGATATTCCAAAGACAGCATTCCGGACCCGATATGGGCATTATGAGTTTAGAGTGCTGTCTTTTGGGCTGACTAATGCTCCAGCGGTATTCATGGATTTAATGAATCGAGTATTTAAACCATTCCTTGATATGTTTGTTATTGTATTTATAGACGATATTCTGGTCTATTCACGTTCAGAAGAGGAGCATGCAGATCATTTAAGGACGGTACTTAGGGTGCTTCAGCACCAGAAGTTGTATGCTAAATTTTCTAAGTGCGAGTTCTGGTTGACTTCAGTGGCATTCTTGGGGCATATTATTGGAGCTGATGGTATTCGGGTAGATACGCAGAAGATTGAGGCAATAAAGACTTGGCCCAGACCTACGACACCTACTGAGGTACGCAGCTTTTTGGGGTTAGCAGAATATTACAGGAGATTCGTAGAAAAGTTTGCCTCAATTTCAGTGCCTTTGACAAGGCTAACTCAAAAGGCAGCCAAGTTCCAGTGGACAGATGCTTGTGAGCGAAGCTTCCAGCTATTGAAAGACAAATTGACTACAGCTCCAGTCCTAACTCTTCCAGAGGGACCAGACGGCTATGTTATTTATTGTGATGCTTCGGGTGTTGGGCTAGGATGTGTATTGATGCAGCATGACAAAGTTATAGCCTATGCCTCCCGACAACTTAGGAAGCATGAAAAGAACTATCCTACTCACGATCTGGAGTTAGCGGTCGTGGTTCATGCCTTGAAGATATGGAGACATTATTTATATGGTGTCCATGTGGACATCTATACAGATCATAAGAGTCTCCAATATATCTTTAAACAGAAGGAGATGAACTTATGACAGAGGCGGTGGTTAGAGTTGCTAAAGGATTATGATGTTGATATTTTATATCATCCAGGGAAAGCGAATGTTGTAGCAGATGCTCTTAGCCGTAAGTCCATGGGTAGCTTGACAGATGTACAACCAGAAAGGAGGGATATGGTTCGGGAGATTCAGCGGCTATCCAGCCTTGGAGTCCGTCTAGCTAATTCGGAAGATAGTGGAGTTTCTATTCGAGAGGTTGCTGAGTCCTCAATCATAGATGAGGTAAAGAGACACCAATACAAGGACCCTATTCTGGCACAGTATAGAGATGCAGCTCTTCAAAAGGAAAGGACCCCATTTAAGGTTACACCTGATGAAGTGTTACGATATGAAGGCAGATTGTGTGTACCCGATACTGCGGGGCTACGACGGCAAGTTATGGGAGAGGCACACTCTGCCCGTTATTCTATTCACCCAGGGTCAACAAAAATGTATCATGACCTCAGATGCTTATATTGGTGGGATGGCATGAAAAAGGACATAGCAGAGTTTGTTGCTCAGTGCCCAAATTGTCAACAAGTCAAGATCGAACATCAAAAGCCTGGTGGATTATTACAGGAGATAGAGATCCCGACTTGGAAATGGGAGATGATTAATATGGACTTCATTACAGGCTTACCTCGCACTCAACGGAAGTATGACTCTATATGGGTTATTGTAGATAGGCTGACGAAATCGGCCCATTTTCTTCCAGTCAGGACTACTTATTCGGCTGAAGATTATGCGAGGTTATATGTCAGGGAGATAGTGAGACTTCATGGGGTTCCCACGTCCATTATATCAGACAGAGGAGCTCAATTTACAGCCAACTTTTGGAGATCGTTTCAGAAGGGATTGGGGACACAGGTGAACCTTAGCACAGCATTTCACCCTCAGACTGATGGGCAGGCTGAGCGTACTATTCAGACACTAGAAGATATGTTGCGGGCCTGTATTATTGACTTCAAAGGCAGCTGGGATGACCACTTGCTGCTCATTGAGTTTGCCTATAATAATAGCTACCATTCTAGTATCCAGATGGCACCGTACGAGGCCTTATATGGGAGGAAGTGCAGATCACCTATTGGTTGGTTTGATGTTGGCGAGACTAAGTTAATAGGCCCAGATGTGATTCAGCAAGCTGTTGACAAGGTGAAGCTTATTCAAGAAAGATTATTAGCAGCCCAGAGTCGACAGAAGTCATATGCAGATAATCGGCGTCGAGATTTGGAGTTTCAGATTGGTGACTGGGTATTCCTGAAGGTATCACCCATGAGGGGTGTGATGAGATTCGGCAGGAAGGGGAAGCTCAGTCCGAGATACATTGGGCCTTATCAGATTGTTCGTAGGATAGGCAAGGTTGCCTATGAGTTGGATCTACCATCTGATTTGGAGGCGGTACATCCAGTCTTCCATGTATCGATGCTACGTAAATGTATTGGTGATCCTTCTAGAGTATTCCCTGTAGATGATATTCAGGTAATAGAGGAGTTGTCATATGAGGAGAAACCCGTGGCTATACTTGATCGTCAGGTTAGAAGGTTACGTACTAAGGATGTGGCTTCCGTCAAAGTGTTGTGGCAAAATAACAATAGGGAGGAGATGACTTGGGAAGCGGAAGACGAAATGAAAAATAAGTATCCTTACTTGTTCCCCGTACCTGCAGGTAATTCAATTCCTAGCTTGACTATATTGATAGATAATGAGATTATGTAGCTGTGAGGCATCTGTAAGTTACGGAATGCAGGTTGATAGGTATAACTTTTAGAGAGACCTCGCTGGAATTTATTTTTGCAAGACGCTAACTTAACATTCGAGGACGAATGTTCCTAAGGGGGGAAGGATGTTATGCCTCGTATTTTTTTTATACGTAGTGCGCATCGTGATCTAGAAGACGTAAAGAAATATTAGGCAAGGATGTTATTTCCAAATGTGATATTAAGTATGAGTTGGTTAATGTAAGTGCCATTAACTTTAAGTGAGGGATTAATTAGTGGCTAATTTGGATTGATTTAATCCAATGGGCCCCACCACTCAAGGCAAAAATTAAAAAGGGATCAGATTGTGGGCTGGCCTTAGTGGACAGGTGTAGAGGGGGGCTGCCTCCACTTCATACTATTAAATGAGGTGGAGAAATCCACTCCATGCTATATAAAGTGGTGAAATGCATTGCTGCATATCATCTTCTTCTTCACCACTTGTCTTAGGCAACTATGGAAATGGAGAAACCAACCCTGCAACTCTTGGCCAGCAGCTGCAAATAATTTGGTTAGTAATCTCCTTGTTTGGTGTGTTAATTCTTTAGAATACCCTTGTTAATTATCCTTTAATTTTAAGAAGGAGGCGTGACCAGTAGCTTAGGAAGTTTGTTTTAGTTATTGAATGTGCTAAGTATGAATGGAAACCATAATCGGATTATTAGTGGTGTCATGTTGGTGCTTGGGCTGTTTATATGATTCTTTGGGTTATATGTGTTATTGGTATTGCTGTGGATAATTTGGATTGTTGTCGGATTGGGATGAAGTAAGGAAAATAGGGGAGGTGCTGCCGAATTTTCGTTAGATTATTAGCTAGCTTACGAGAAAGTAAAGCACGATGTTTATCTAATTGCGGCACGATTGTTGCTTGTTATAGATTAATAGCTTGAGCAGTAAATATTGGACGTGCGGCTCAATTATACGGTATGTAACGCTGTCCCTTCTTTCTTTGCTTGGCATGACTTTTAAAAATAAGCGAATAACGGACAGATTTGATACTTACCTCTAAAGCGTCTAGGTGATGTATATTCTTGCTTCCACAATTATTCCTCTATATATCGATTATGTCTAAGGCTATGATGATCTCTAATATCTATGGTAATGCTTCTTAGAGTCATTGAAATTTTACGTTTTTATATCGTATTAAAGACTCATAATCTTGATAAAACATTAATCTTTGGTAATACTCCTTCCTGGTTCACGTTGATTGTTCTATTGAGTTATAAGAAATGATTTTAATTGCATATGGTTGCTCATAATATTCTGCTCGTGCATAGAGTCATTTATCATTTCACCGAGTCCCGGGCCGGGTAATGTTCGTGCGGAGTTTCTTGCATATGTCATCGAGTTCCTCACTAGAGGGCCGGGTATGTATATTATATATATGATTGGTGATGAGGATGGTTATGATGATGATGATGACGGAGATGACGTGATGATTATTTTGCCGAGCCCCTTACTAGGGAAGCTGGGCACCTTAAATGTTAAATATATGCATGATTTTCACTTAAAAAGTATATGTGTAGCGATATTTTGTTTCGACTTGCCACATTGGTATCCTGTCATCTTTACCTTATGCTTTACATACTCAGTACATTGTCCGTACTGACCCCCCTTTCCTCGGGGGGGCTGCGTTTCATGCCCGCAGGTGTAGACGCGCAGTTCGGTGATCCTCCCGCCTAGGATATCTACTCTGCTGATTGGGAGAGCTCCACTGTTCCGGAGCCCAGTCGTTTTGGTACATAACTTTTGTGTAGTCTTTTGCTCGTCTATGGGTATGGCGGGGCCCTGTCCCGTCGAGTTTCACTAATGTACTCTTAGAGGTCTGTGGACATTATGTGGGTTGTATATATATGTTTTGGATAATGGTCTGGACATGGTTTGTTTGGGATGTCCGCTTGTACAGGGGCGGCCTTGTCGGCTGCGTACATCATTATGCTTTGAATAGTGGTGGCCTTGTCGGCTCGCGTATGCTGTTATGGTTGAATGGTTATGACTCCTTATGAGACAGGTCCTCTTATATATATATATATATATGACGTTGGGGTTGGCTTGATTTGATTAAATTCCATATTGTCTTAGTTTCAGTTGGTCATACTTAGCAGGTTTGTATGTGGGTGTCCAAAACGGGCACTAATCACGGCCTATCGGGTTGGGTCGTGACAATGTTGATGTTGAATTTTATGTTGACATTGATGTTCAATTTGACGTTGACATTCTCTTTGACGTTAATGTTCACGTTCATGTTTATATTTACGTTGAAATTTACATTGATGTTGACGTTCACTTTGACATTTATGTTTATGTTGAAATTCATGTTTACATTCACCCTGATATTTATTTTAACGTTCACATTAACGTTTACATTTAAGTTCATGTTGACATTGACATTCATATTGACATTCACGTTTACATTTATGTTGGCATACACATTGATGTTCACATTTATGTTAACTTTGATGTTTACATTACATTAATGTTGATGTTCACGTTGAATTTTACATTGATGTTTACATTAATATTGATGTCGATGTGTACGTTACATTGATACTCACATCAACATTTACGTTTATGTTTGAATTGACGTTTAGGTATTTGTTGATATTCAAATTAAAGTAAACATTCATGTTGACTTTGACGTTGATGTTCACATTCTCACTGACGTTCACAATTACATTGATGTTCACGTTGATATTTACATTGACGTTGACGTAGACGTGCATGTTGACGTTCACATTAACGTTGTTTATGTTAACCTTGACGTTCACGCTGATATTTATGTTGACTTTCATATAACATTTACGTTAACATTGACATTTACGTTAACATTGCCATTCACGTTAACTTTCAAGTTTATGTTTATATTGTCATTCAGGTCGAATTTCACCTTCACATTAACAATCACGTTGGCATTTATATTGACAATGACGTTGACATTCACATTCACGTTGACGTGAACGTTGATATTCACGTGCACATTTAGGATCACATTCATGGTATGGTGGACGATTGCATTGACATTTACGTTGACGTTGATGTTGACATTTACATTGATATTCATGTTTACTTTCACATTGATATTTATGTTAAGGTTCACATGCACATTGACGTTTGGATTGACGTTCACGTTCACGTTTATGTTGATGTTGATATCACATTATCATTGACATTGAAATTTTCACACCTGGAGAGTACACCACAGATGCAACCAGCATCGGCATCCTCTCAGAGGTTTCAAAAAAGCCTCTTAGCATTCGTCATAACATGTTCGCAAATAAAATTTGCCAGAAAAAACTTTTAATAGTAATTGTAGTATACTTAGACTTCATACTTCATATTCATAATAGCATGTGCTATTCTAAAAGATTGTCTCACGTGTATAAAACCGTCAAAAGAGTACAAATTTGGACTTATCCAATAAATAGTCTATATGCCATGTAGTCTTTAATAATAAAGAATCCACAGAACATAAATGGAAATAGAATATTATTAATAATTACTGAAGTCTTAATAAGCTGGAATAGAAAATATAGAATCCCTGAACATGAGGTCCTATCAAGATATGGAGGAATAAGTTCCATACTTCTTCAAATCGACCGTCTTAAACTTCAGTGGCTTGACCCTACAATTGTAGTAATATAAAGTAATGGGGTTAGTATGCCAGATGTACTAAGTATGGCTATATTCACATAACATTTAAGTAAATGCATGAAAAAGGATCATTCATCATTTCTTTCGAAAGCTTGATAAGTCATACGAATATTTTTAAGGCACATAACATAGAACATGTCCAAGTTAAGGATTTCATCAACATACAACAAAACACATATTATCAAAGAGACATGCTAACATTTCATATTCCATAGATCATATAAACATAATATACAAAAAAAAATACCAATGATCCCATCCAAACCAACAAAGTTCAATGGTCATGTGAAGCCCGTAACCCCACACAACCAAGTAGGTAAGATAGGAGACCATAAGTAAAACATTGCTTCATAAAACATGTAACATAAGTTTTCATCACCTCATAAAACAATATGGACCAATAACATGTTCTCTTACGTGACAAACTTCATATAAGCGTAACACCATATATTTAAGCATAATACTTTTCATGTGATCATATTACATAAGAACAATATCATAGGACTTCCCTGAGAGTAAAGTTGTGCAATGTCTAAGTTGAGTCACATATCCCTACCTATGCTAAGTAAACTACTCAATTCACCCTAGTAAATGTCCATTTACTTGTCTTTGTTTTTACATGAGGGAACATTTGACATAACCGACAATAGACCATGTGAACTAAACATGGAATAACTGTCATAATCCCCACACCGAAAGTAGTTGGTCTATTGGTCAAAGTATAACCAAACATGATATAACTTTCTAGGTGGATCCACTAGTGAGTATCCTATAGTGGAAACATAGTTATAAAACTAGGAGATATATTACAGACCCATATTTCCGAATTATATGGAAGCCTCTATTTCATGAGAGTAATTATGAAACTACCTTCAAAGTAGGGAAGGGAAACCTCTCATATCTAGTTGCTCGGTACTTAGGTTATGTCTTTTTCTTGAATAACCTTTAAGTTGTCTTTTATCATAAATTTATCATAGGTCATAGGAGATTAACTCCTTGTATAAACATGATAAAAATATCTTCCCCGAATGACACTAACATATTTTTGAGGGAAGGAAAAGACTCAATACTAGCATCCCAACAAAAAATATAATAAAATTAATAATGATTCACAGATAAAAGGAGTACTTCACAACTAATTTCATCACATACCTAACGTTACACATAGAACTCAATTCATGATGCACATATAACAGCTTAACATTTCATACACATAATAACGAATTTTTTTCTCACATCCAGATGAGCTCAAAATACATCAAAGAGTTACATGCCATCATTCTTCTAAAGACAACAAAACAACTAAATAGCAAGTTGGTACAACTTTTACCAAAACATGCACCAATTTAGTTGCAAGTCAATTTCATGATTATTCATTAATTTCTTTATAAAGATGAATATGTAACCTTGAGGAGTAAATAGATGAGGGTTGATGAGTGTAGAGGACTTCATGTCGGCTTCAACATCCAATGTTGCAGCCTTAACATGATGGTTCCTCCATAGAGATTTTACAGAGGAAACCTATTTGTTTCTCAACTTCTTGACTTGGCAATCTAGAATCTCAATTGGAACCTCTTCATAGGTGAAATACTAATTCACCCCTAAACCTTCAATAGACAGAATAGACACGTTGTCACCAATGAACATCTTCACCATAGAAACATGAAAAACGGATGAACCAAAGTAGTTCTCAAAGTAGTTTCAACTCATAGGAAACAATTCAAATTCGTTGTTATACCTCATAAGGACCAATATAATGGGGACTTAACTCTCCCATTCTATTAAATATATCACCTCATAGGTGAAATCTTCAAGTAGACATGATCACCTATTTAAAACTCAAGATCTCTTTTTCTATTGTTGGCATAAGACTTTCTCAGACTGTAAGATGTCTTAAATGTATCTCTTATTGGCCTAACTTTGTCTATGGCCTCATCGATAATCGCTGAACAAAGAACTGAGGACTTACCAATCTCAAACTATCCAACTGAAGATCTACACCTTCTACCATAAAGAGTGTGATAAGTTGACAAGGAGATGCTCGAATGATAGCCATTGTGGTAAGAGAACTTAATCAAAGGTAGATGATCATTCCAACTTCCTTTGAAGTTAATAACACAGCCTCTTAACATATCGTCAAGGGTCTAAATGGTATGTTCCGCTTTATCATCCATCATAGGATGAAATGCGATGCTAAGTTTCTCTTGAGTACCTAACCCTTTTGAAAAGCCTTTCAAAAATGAGAAGTGAATTGGCACCTCTATCCGAAATGATGGACTAAGAAATCTTATGAAGAATAACAATCTCAATAATGTAGATCCTTGCATAATGTTCAGCCGTGTAAGTAGAGTTATCAAGAATAAAATAAGCAGATTTGGTCAAACATTCAACATAACCCATATTGAATCATTTTACCTCCGGTTAGAGGCTACACAAAAATAAAATCCATATTGGTGGATTCCCACTTCCAAGTAGGGACATCCATGATTTTTGTTAAATAACCCGGTTTAGATTCTCGGCTTTAACTTGTTGGCAGTTTTTACACCTAGCAACAAACTCTGCTATGTCTCTTTTTAAACCATACCATTAATATATCTCTCTAATGTCATGATAGATTTTGGTGGCACCTGGATGTGTAGAATAGTGAGAATCTTCTTCCAAAATTTGATTTCTTAAATTCTTAACATCGAGTACACATAGTCTCCCTTGGTACCTAAGAATACCATCCCCCCTTGGGAGAAGGACTCAACGATGTACGATTACTTTAACTCCACCAATCGAGGACTGCTTAGATTTCATATCAACTACTAATGATGAGTAAGAGTTATGATGCACCATAAATCCACAATTTTGAGAATCTTCTAACCGAAGCTATACGAGCCAACCTATAACCATCTTTCACAAGTTAGTTCTTCTCTTCTTTCACATGAGACACACTACCTATAGTCAAACGACTTAAAGCATCCGGAACCGCGTTGACCTTGCCTTGTTGGTAAAAGGACACTCATGTCATAATCCATGAACAATTCAAACCATTTTCTCTATCGGAGGTTCAAATTATTTGTGTAAACACATATTGAACACTTTTGTGGTCATTGAACACCTTAAAATGCACAATACACAAGTAAAGTCTCCATACTTTAAAGGCAAAAACTACAACCGCTAATGAAAGATCATGAGTTGGATAATTTTTTTAAAGAACATTGAGTTGCCTATAAGCATAAGCTATCACCTTACAATGCTGCATGAGGACACATCTCAAGCCCACTCGGGAAGCATCACAATACACTAAAAAGTCTTCATTTCCCCTAGTAAGGTCAACACTGGAACGGAGGTAAGCTTATCTTTCAACTCATGAAAACCCTTTTCACAAGCTTCTGATCACTCAAACATCAGTTTCTTTTAAGTCAAGGCTGACAAGGAAAAGCACTAGAAAAAAATCCATAAACAAACCTTCTATAGTACCCGGCTAGACCCAAGAAACTTCTTATGTCTGCAGGAGTAAAAGGTATAAGCAAAATTTTGACCGCATCTGTCTTCTTCGGATCAACCTGTACACTATCACCATAGATAATCTGGTCAAGGAAAGCAATTAACCTTAACAAAAATTCACACTTGACAAATGTGGCATAGAGTTAGTATTCTTTAAGGACTTGCAAAGACAAACATCTGTGACTCTCATGCTCATTTTCATTCTTGGAGTATATCAAAATATAATCAATGAACACAATCATAAATGAGTTGAGGTAATCTCAGAAAACTCTATTTATTAGATACATAAACGCCGCCGGGCTATTTGTTTACTCATAAGAACTTATATTGACCATATCTAGTTTGAAAAGTTGTGTTGGGAACATTTTTGCTTCTCAACCTATGTTGGTGATATCCCGAACATAATTCAATCTTGTAAAAGTATCTAACACCTTGGAGTTGGTCAAATAGAGCATTAATCCGACAGAGAGGGTACTTATTCTTTATGGTGTCGTTATTAAGTTGGCGACAATCAATGCACATTCTAAGGGACCCATCCTTCTTCTTAACAAAGAAGACTGAGCACCCCATGGAGAAATACTAGGCTAAATAAACCCCTTGTCTAACAAATATTTCAGTTTGATCTTCAACTCTTTCCATTTAGCCTAAGACATCCTATATGGATTAATTGAAATGGGATTTGTATCCGGTAACAAGTCAACGCCAAAGTTCATTTCCCTTTTGGGAGGAAATCCAGGAAGGACATGAAAAAAACCTCATGGAATTCCCTCACTATTGGGACAGATTTAATAGAAGGAGTTTCACATTCTAGTTCCTTAACCCTCATAACATTGTATGTACAACCCTTACCTATAATCTTATAAGTCATCTAGAAAGAAATAATTTAACCCTTGGCATAAAATTTACCCCCTTCAACTCTAGAATGATTTCATTTGAAATTTTAATTTTACTACCCTTGTTATACAACCTTTGAAAGAAAAGCAATAATGAAGCAAATCCATACCCAAAATGATATTAAAGTTATACATATCTAGAACTACAAAAACAAGAAGAGTAACTCTATTAAGCATAATTAAAGGACCTTTCCTATAGTCTTTTTTAGGAACAACAGAGTCACCCATTGGGGTACAAACCGAAAAGGATTAAATCAAAACATCGTGAAGTACATCAAACTTACGAGCTACAAAAAATTAAACAAAAGAAAGATTAGCACATGGATCAAGCAATGCGTAAACATTAAGAACGAAAACATGCAACATACCCGTCACCATATAGGGAGTGTTCTCTTGTTCACCCATAGCCTTGAGTGCATTGAAATTGTTCCTTTTTGGAGCCTAAGGGCTAGGACCGCTTGGTTTAGCTTGGGTACTGTACCGACCCAGATTCTGCAACCCAGACCGCCACCAGCGTCGTTGACCTCTAAGAGTTTGCAGACAAGCCTCATCTTGCATTCATCACATTCATATGGTAAATTTTAGCAAAAAAATTACAAGTTTTTAATGTATTAGTTATACACACATATCATATATTTATTTCAATAATTCATCATATACTAAGTACAGCATAAATGTAACAACCATCTATCATTAGAGTCAATTCGAAAAAGAATAAAAATATATCATAAATACATTTATCAAACACGACCTTATTACAAAAGATTCAAAATAAGAGTAGGAGAGAAATGGGAGGGACAACATCCACTTGCTTTTTCTATGACTAAGGCTAGAATAAAACAGTAGCATCCTCATAATCAAGAGGACCTACCAAATGGTCTGGAGAAATGTTGATGTCCAAACCATTGCAATAGTCGCCAATTTGTCCCTTAACCTGCATCTATAAAATAGTAAATACTAGGGTTTATTACACCATTTGTACTAAGTATGGTTATATTCACCCAAACACATAAGGCTATTCATGATCAAATAAAGCTCTTCGTAAACAACATGCTATTTCTGGAAAGCATAGTCATTAGATATTCCAAAATCAGTAGTTGAGAATTTTTATATAAATATGATGTATTTTAATGCATTAAAAGAACACAAATCATTTTCTATATGATTAAAATACATTAGTATCATCCACATAATTTTTGAACAACTCGGGTGAAGATTTGAGATTTTTGATCCTCTTAGGCCGAGAGCTCCTCTTTATACACATATTATATTATATTTCACTCTTTTTCTTCTTATTGTTGGGTAGTTCAATAATTACTTTTGTCCTTTGTTTTACTTAAAAGTTCAATGACTCATTGAAGTGTCATACCCACAATGAATCGATGTAATTGATCCAAGGACTAAGGAATGATAGCCCTACCGTATATTGAGTCATTCTTTACACTATATATTCTTTAACTTTCATAAGCAATTCTCTATTGATCATGCCATTAATTTTATTACTTTCATGTTTTATATATTATACTTTTCATATACATTACACTTTGGAATCATTGATGTATCATAAAACATCTCAAGTGAGGGCCCAACATATGGGACCTCAACCCGAGGGCCTTATTTAGAAAACAAAAGGTCTGCTTCATTCGCTTATTCGTACTTCACCTTATTCATTTCATTCATTCATAGGCTGATGTTAACATCATCTTTACCTATGATGAAGTGTAAGACTCTCATCAAGATCATGAAGTGCAATGACCAACAATGACCTAATGTTATTACTTCTATCTGATTTCACTTCCCGATTGTCTTGCTTAAACACCTTTGGTATCGTCCGTTTCATTATCTTTTGTACTTTGAGTCTTTCCTCATTATTTCTTTGGGAACTTTAACCTTAACAAAAATAGATCATGAATCTTCATGTAATCCAGTGTCTCCCCCACACCAAACAAGGTGTAATCACCTGTAAAAATGACCCAAAACATGCTAGCATACATGGGAATTAAACCTCGCTAGATCTCCATATTGGCAGTGTAGGTTCGAAGACTAGGAGATATAAGGTGACCCATACCCTGCATGACGGAGAGTCTTATCTCATGAGAGTTACGTGAACCTATTCCCTTTCTAAAAGAAGGCATCACCGCTCATAGGTAATTTATCAGTGCTCAGTATAAAGTTCCATTACATTAAACTCATACGTCATGGAAGTTGGATTCAGGTATGAAGACATCATAGCTAAATATATAATTTCTCATCTCATCATTAGTATTAAATATACATTAATATGAATACTTTCGTTATAGTGTTCATAGAGACTGGTCTCTTCTTTACTTTACACGCTCATAGGTGAGTATGTTTTTGTAACTTTACACGCTCATAGGTGAGTATGTTTTTGTAACTTTACACGCTCATAGATTGCTCTCATCTTTCTCATTTTCCTCTTATCATGTTGTCACCACATTCACTAACATTAGCACATTTTCTTTTTATAATTAGTTATCCCTTTACATGAATGTTGATTTCTTTTTTATTTTCTAGTGTTGACACTACCATTATGGAGGCCTGCTTCTAGATTGCGATTTTACTTACTCTATTGATAACTGGTCATCCTTACTTTACATTGAGTAAATGTGAATTATCCTTACATATCATCCTTTAGTGTTAATAAGGTTGGCTCACACCTTCTAACACCTTCATACATGAGTATTCTTTTAATATAGTAGCTTATGTGTAAGTGAGACATGTCTTACTTACTTTAAAACCCTTTCTAGTTACTTACTTACTTTATACCCCTTTATTTATGTTATAAAACACGTTATTTACTTACTTTTGTGAAGTGGATTCATATCATCTTTCATGGACGATGAGCACTTCATTCAATGAGTTTCGTGAGTTCATATGTCATTCTTTTAGAGAATGTAGGTAGTTGTCCAATGAGTGGCATGCCCTTTATTATGGGTTAATTGAATTCGCTTAGAAGTGATTATATTATCATTTGATACACTAATTACACATGATTGGCATATGATTAGTATTGGCCTCAACCTATGAATATTAAACTACATAACCATTTTTGTTGGCATGTGCGAATTATACGTAGGTTCATTTTTAAATTTAATATGTATGAACCATAATCTAATCTTTTAATTAAGTAACATAATATTATACCCATTTACATGCACCACTTTTAGACAATGTATCGTTAGACATTTTATTGGCATACGATTAGTGTTGGCATAAACAATTGGGTGTAAATTACATAATCTTCTTTGCTTGCATAGGCCAATTTTAAATTCTTTAATTCTTGGTTGGATATGTATATTATTCATTCGCTAATATTATAAATATTTAACATAATATTATAGACATTTGGATGCATCCATTTAGGACAATGTATTGTTAGTCATTTTATTGGCATAAGACAAACAATCACTCAAATTATACTTTCATGAAGATCTTTTTAGCCAACCTTATAACATAACTTTAGGCATAATATTTTAAACATCTTGGACAAAATAGTATTAGAATTTTATCAATATAACAACTTTATAAGTCATATTAACAGCTAATATGCACAACAGACCGTAACATCTTTATACATATCATTTTCAGATATTTCATTAACATAGTATCATTCTGTTAATTCACATTATAACACTTATCATCAAACCAGTCCAATAAATAGGTTCATTCAATCATAATTTAATTAAAAACCATACACATTAAGATCATCCATCTCCACATATCAATAAAATGATTTCTAACCTATTAAACATTGAAATCGTAACAAGGATACTAGGGAAAGGAGTTTGAAAAGAATAACGGGTAACAACCCTAGTTTTCAAGATCTTTAAAACATTCAAACGAAAGTTCTCTTGGAGAAAAAATTCCAGGAGAGAAACTCATACCTTATGTAGAACTTAATCTATAAATACCACCTTGAACAAAACTTTGAAGAAACCTTGAAATTGCCCTAGAGTAATCGATAAATTTTCTTCCTTTTCTTACATTCGTTGCTTACTATTTTTGCGTCCTTTTTGTCTATGAGTTTGAAAGTGATTTTTAGGTTTAATAACTGCTCTTGACTCATTCAACTTAGGTTTTATTAATTTTATTAAATAAATTAATTAAGTAATTACTAAAACGCTACGCCTAAGTTGACTAAAGATAGGAGAACATAACTCTTAGTCAAATCAAGAAATTGGTGTTGACTATGGTTTTGGTCAACATTTTAACTTTATATTAAATAATTAATTACTTTGTTTAATTAAGTTAGGGACCTATTATGAGTACTAAATTGCGCCTAAGTCATTGGAACTATAATAAACCCATTAGGAAAAATTTAGGTTAAGTAATAGGATGTTTCTTCAATTATACTAGGTTAGTGTAAGAATTTTGGTTTGACGCCTTTAACTTAATTAATTAAATGAATAATTTAATTAATTATGTGACTTATAATAATTACTAAATCACCCTTAAGTCGTTATTACCATAACTAATCCTTTTGACCATTCTAGGTTAGGTACTAGGTTGTCTTTTTCTTGTTTTAACGAAAATCTGGATATTGCTTTGTGATTTTGGTTTTGCCCCATTAAATTAAATAATTAAGTTTATAAAATAATTATTAAAGTATCGTAGGGTTATTACTAGAGTACCCTTAAGTCGTTAGGATCTTAACTAACTTTATTGACCATCCTAGGTTAGTTACTAGGTTTTCCCTTTCTTGTCTTAACCAAAATCTATGAATTTTCTTTTTATTTTCGGTTTTAGCCATTTTAAATTAATTAATTAATTTTATAAATTATTTAATAAGGTAACCAAAGGGAATTACTCAATTACCCCTAAATTGTTAGGACCATAATTATCATTTTGGACCATCCTAGGTAAGGTACTAGATTGTCTCTTTAAATAGTACTAGGTTAGTGTCAACCCGGTTTTTGGTCCTAGGTTTTCGGGTGAACTAATGGGTCTAATTCGGTTAGTCCTAGGTTGATATTTTTATTTATTGAAGTATAATAGATTCTATTATTTGTAGGGAGGTTAGGCCTCACATCGAGTAGTCCCTTGTGCACATTTCCCCCCCTAACTACCTTAACAAAATTCGGTTAGGGTGGTCCCCTCCTTTGCCAGCTTCTTCACATGTAATGCACATGTTCTTGCTCATAGTTTTGTTGCATTTTTATTAACTTACTATTGTTTATGTCTCATTTTGTAATGTTTACCTATTGTCTCAAGGACCCTTACAATGTCCTTAAGCACTTCTTAATCTACATAATCATTTTAATTGATCATGTGCTATGGTATCTAAGTTTTACACTTGGATGCCTCATACCTTTTATGTGAGAAACGGAAAATAATTTTTTTTAGCTTGATGTGTTTATTTTAGGTACATCACTTAAATAAGCTCATTAACATTTAGAAAAATTGGCTTACACCCTTTAAGCAAATATTTTCTATTATGCCCAATATTGTGCTTATTTGGGCATTATATAGAAATTGTCTAACACCCCTTAGCTAATTTTCTATACTATGTGCAATATTTCTCAATATTTGGCATTTGAAGGCCCATATATACTCATTACGCATTCTTGAACACCTATTGGGCTCTTCCATAGACATTTATTTTTCTAGAATTTACAGGTATCCCCCTTACCTTGACTTCTCACATTAGGACAATCTTTAACAATATGGTCTCCTTTGCCACAACCATAGGAACTATTAGTCCCAAAAATACATTCACCCACAAGTTTCTCACCACACTTACCACAAGTTAGTCTTTCTCTTGGTGGGTCAACATTTCTCCCCTTCTATGGTTAGGATTAGAACCTCTATCATTAAGATTCTTGAAGATATTAGAAGGAACCTGATTGGAAATCTTTTCTTGAACTTAGGTTTGTCTTGAACATCAAGCCTACTCTTAGAAGAACTATTTACAAAAGACCTTGCCTTCTTAGCTTCTTTATTGTTCTTCCTTAGATGACTATCTTCAACTTGTTGATCTTGAACCATCAATCTAGATATATCTATATTGTCATGAAGCATGGCTGCATAACATTCTTATTAATGCTCTTCGGACGCGTCTGTTAAAGAACGACTCATCTCATCTCTATTATTAGAAAGCAAAGAGGAAGCATATTTTGATAACATAATAAATTTAAGGAGTATTCCTTAACACTCATACCTCTTGGACGAAGGTTGATAAACTCATCTACCGTAGCTTCCCTTTTCTCCCTTGGGAAGAATATTTCATGAAATGCCTTTTTAAATATCTCTCAAGTCACGGGACGATCTCCTAAAGACGGATTATACTTCCACAGATTGTACCATGTTTGAGCCACATCCTTGAGTTGATTGGAGAAGGATCAACCTTTTCGATAGCATTCACCCACATGGTAAACAAGATATTATATACCTAATCAAGAAAGTCTTGCGATTCTTCATTAACTTTTGATCCAAAAAACATAGGAGTATTCATCCTCGTAAAATCTCTCAAACGGCTAGCCATTGCACTAGAATGTTAATTCACTCGAGGAACAACCTCTTGGTATCTTGTGTTGTAATGGCTTGAGCTTGAGTACTGATGGATTGGTACATTAGGAGAAGCTCTTCCATCACATCAGCATCCATTATTACCATAGGATTGACAGGAACATTATCATTCACAACAGCTTGTATTTGACGACGAACTTGATTGCCTCGGTGAATAACTCCTGTATTCGCAATCTTTTCTCCTACTCTTGTCGCGTTTGTCCTTCTTGTGTTCATATCCTATAACCACAAGAAAGGGATTAGATTCTAAATGGAACATATTGTAAAAACTCTAGAGGCACAAATAGGATTACCAAGAAAAGATAATTTTGCTGATCATCATATAGCCTCTCATCCATAATTGTGGCGCACTTCACAATCATGAACAAGAAATTAGGTTATGTGTTTTAGTGAGACATTGATCCTAAACATATTAAACCTCATTCCATGATACTAAGTTTGTCACATCCGGAGAGTACACCGCAGATGTAACCGGCGTTGTCATCCTCTCGCAGGACTCAAACAAGCCTCTTAGCATTCGTCATAACATGTAATCAATTAAAATTTGTAGGAAATAAAACACTCTAAATACTATGTGAAGTATACTTAAATATCATAGTTAACATTCATAACAGCATACGATATTCTAAAAGCTTGTTTCACGTTTATAAAACCATCTATAGAGTATTAATTTTGACTTAGCCAATAAATAGTCATTATTCCATATAGGCCTTAATACAAAAGAATCCAAAGAATATAAATTGAAACAATATATTTTTAATAATTACTTAAGTTTCAAAAGCTCGAATATGAAAGGATAGCATCCCCGAACATGAGGACCGACATAGACTTGGAAGAATGAGTTCCAAGCATCTTCAAATCGACCGTCTTCATCTTAAGTGGCGGGACACTATAGTTGTAATAATATAAACTAATGGGGTTAGTACGCCACATGTAGTATGTATGGGAATTTGCATATAACATTGATGGTCATGCATGAAAAAGGATAATTTATCATTTCTTTGGAAAGCATACTAAGTCATATGAATGTCTTCAATGCACATACCATAGAACTTGTCCAAGTTAAGGATTTCATCAACATACAAGAAAAGACATATTATCATAGAATCATGTTAAAAATCCATATTCCATAGATCATATAAACATAACATACAAACCACTTACCAATGATCTTATCACCAACCTACAAGGGTAATTACCATGTGAAGCTTCATAACCCCACACAACCAAGTAGGTAAGATAGGAGACCGTAAGTTAAATTTTTGTTGATATAATCTATAACATAAGTAGTCATCACCTCATAAAGCAATATAGACCATTAACTTGTTTATTAAGGTAAACAACTCTATATAAGTGTAACAACATATATCATAAGTATCATACCTTTCATGTTATGATATTACATAAGACCATCTCCTAGGACTTCCCTTAAAGTCAACTTGTGCAATGTTTAGATAGAGTCTCTTACCCCTACGTATAATAAGTAGACTACTTAAGTAACCCTATCCAATTTAAATTTACTTTTCTTTCATTTTACATGAGGTAACATTCGCCTTAACCAACATTAGACCAGGTGAGCTAAACATGGAATCTGGTGTCATAAAATCCCAAACTGAAAGAAGAGGTCTACCGGCAAAAGTAGAACCAAACATGACATAGCTTTCTAGGTGGATCCACCTGCTAGTATCCTATGGTTGCAACATTGTTCAAGAATAAGGATATGCATTAGAGACCCATAGTTCAACATTACATTGCAGATTCTATCTCTAAGTGTCATTGTGAGCCTACCTTCCATCTAGGGAAGGTACACCTCTTGAATAACCTTTAAGTTGTCTTTTATCATAAACTTATCAGATGTTATAGGAGATTAACTGCTTGTAGAAACATGATCATGAGATATTTTGGATTATCTGAGAATTTCCTTTTTGTAATAACCCTTCATATGTGAGATTAACATAACATAATCACCTTGTGTAAAGAATACATGAGGATATCATAAACTTGCATTTCCGTATTCTTGTCATGATCTCATATTTAGCATGTTCATAGCGCAACATATATTCACAGAAATATCATGCATTCTTTTTTAGCAATCATGATTCATAGGCTAATATAAACATCGTAGAGAAATCACAACTTTAGAGGACTTACCACTTGTTTCAAAGTACCTTATTGAAGAACATACATTCAACTTATAACTTTCATAACCATAACGTAGTGAAATACTCAATATCATAGTCAATACCAACTCTTCAATTCATATAAAAAATCAATTCATAATGCATGATAGGGGAACGGGTCATTAAATAGTTCATTCAAGTTTTAGTTCCAATACCAATGTTTCCATATAATTAATTAGTAGATACAACCCAACGAAGACTAATATTTAGGGAGAGATCATGTATCACACTATATTCAAACATTATTCATAAAATTCATAAAATTCGTGTGAAATGAACAATAGAAAACCATTATTTTTCATCGAAAATCATAAATCATTATTTAGGAAGAAAACCTGTTGTGTAGAGTAAAACTGTAGAATTTGAATTTCTTCAAAATTATCATTAAAAGGACCTATTGGGGAAATGAATCCAAAGAGTGCAAACCCCCTGACTTATAGAGGAATAAAAAATAAAAAATTATTGGAAACATCAAAGTCTTCGGCTTCTTCACTAAGCTTTTCTTTTACTTCAATGGAGTTTGGAAAAGAGAATATTTCTTGAGAGAGATGGATAATTGCGTTTGAATCTGATTAAGACGTGGAAAAAGTGGTCTAAAACTGACCTAATATCCTTATATAGTAGTACTATAAAATACCCAAAAGACCCTCCACTTAAATGGTTCTTTTATTAAGTTAAATTACAAAATGCGACTTTTACGATTCTTGGAAGTGTTTGCAAACGTCGCATGGCCAATTTCCTATATTTTTCTTATTTTTTTGGAATGAGGTAGTGAGGTGAGTTGCAGATTCTCATCAAGAGGCTTCCTCTCGATTCTTGAGGCAGAGTGCCTTGTGAAGGTTGTGCGTCGCGCACCACCTTCTTGAATGTTGCTCACGCAGGCTGTTTTGGTAGTCTGTCTACCCATGTTAGAGTCATCCTAAAGAACCCTTCAGGTTGGTCTTAGGGTGTCTTTATAGGACATTTGAACGCTTTGTAATACATACTACCTATGCAAGGTTTCTTTACAAGTCATGGACTTCAATTTACACCTCGAAACCTTCACTAAAAATAGGGACGTCAACTAGTTCAAATTAGCTAGTTTTGGGTCTAACCTTTTCCAAATGAACCTATTACATTAATATAGGTCGTGAAACATCCTTTTATGAATTATTAATAAGGTTAATCTCTAGTCTAAGTCATGGAATTTATGGTGTGTTATTGAAATTCATGCAGATGTTTACATGGACGTTCAAGCTAACGTTTAAGTTGACATTGATGCTCATGTTTACGTTCATATTGACACTGAAGTTGACATTTATATTTACCTTAAGATTCCTCTTCACATTAACATTCACGTTCATGTTCATATTCATGTTGACGTTCACATTGATGTTGACATTGACATTAACTTTTGTGTTGACGTTCACATTTACGTTGATATTAACCTTGACATTTACATTTACATTGACATTCATATTGATGTTAAATTTCACATTGGCATTGACATTCATATTGACGTTCACGTTCACTTTCACGCTCAGGTTTACATTCACGATGAGTTCACACTAACATTTACGTTGACATTCATGTTTATGTTTATATTGAAGTATATGTTGATTTTGACGTTAGAGTTATTGTTCACCTTGATGTTTGCATTTACATTGACGTTCACGTGAATGTCTATGCTGATGTTTACATTCATGTTGACGTTAACATGCACGTTGACCTTTATTTTGATGATGATGTCGACTTTCACGTTAATTTGATGTTGACGTTCATGCTGATGTTTACATTCATGATAGGATGATGTTTACGTTTACATTGACGTTAAAGTTGATATTGACATTGATGTGGAGGTTTATATTGATGTTGGCATTGATTTTTAGTTTACACTTACGTTGACATTAGCGTTAACATTTACATTTATGATGAAATTCACATTCAACTCATGTTAAAGTTAACGTTAACATTGATAATCATGTTGATTTTTATATTTACGTTGACGTACACATACAAGTTCATGTTTCAATTCACATTGACATTCCTGTTGAAGTTTATATTGATGATGAAGATCACTTTGATATTGATATTGACTTTTGCGTGAACATTGAGAGCAACGTTCACATTCACATTGACATGATGTTCATGTTGAAGTTCACATTGACGCTAACATTCATGTTGACGTTAACATTGAAGTTCATATTAATATTCACGTACACTCTCCCATTGATGTCTAAGTTCATATTGACGTTCATGTTGACGTTTATGGTAACATACACATTGATATTTTCATAAACGTTCATCTTAATGTTCACATTGATGTTCACATCGACATTGACATTGATATTGACATTGACAATAATGTTTATATTTATGTTGACGTTGATGTTCACCTGAATATCAATTTTTGTATTCACATTCATGTTGACAGTCACTTCACGTTGACATTCACATTGGTGGTCATCTTTATGTTTACGTTGACCTTCTCATTGATGTTAAAATCGACGTTCATGTTTACGTTGACATTCACGTTGACGTTGACATTGACATTTATGTTAATGTTAACGTTCACATTCACGTTCGCGTTTATATTGATGTTCACGTTCAAATTCATGTTTACTTTCATGTTTATGATAATGGTTACATTTACGTGACATTTATATTGACATTTATATTGAAGTTTATGTTAATGTTGACGTTCACATTGGGATTCACCTTGACATTTACATTGGGATTCACCTTTACATTTACATTGATGTTGACTTTCACATGAACGTCGATGTTGATGTTCAAATCCATGTTGACGTTCCCATGCACATTGATGTTAATGTGTATGATAACTTTTTACCATACGTTGACGTTCATGTTGATGGTTATGTTAACGTTCACGATGATTTTACGTTGACATTAATGTTTAAGATGACGTTTACATTGATGTTGACATTAACGTTAACATTGATATTAACACTGACATTGATGTGTAGTTTACATTCACGTTCATGTTATCAATGAATTTTATGTTTATTTTGACATTCATATTGAACATCACATTTAAGTTAACATACACCTTCACAATCACGTTGACATTCACATTGAGATTGACGTTGACGTTCACATTTAGGTTCACGTTAACGTTCATGTTAATGCTTACCTTGACATTCATGTTTGGTTTTACGTTGACGTTGATGTTGAAGTTCACTTTAATATTGACATTGACATTTTGGATGACGTTGACACCGATATTCACATTTACATTGACGTTGACATTCATGTTGATGCTCACATTCAAATTGACGTTCAGATTGAAGTTCATGTGCACTTTCACATTGACGTTTAAGTTCATATTGATGTTCACTTTGATATTTACGTTGAAATTCACGTTAACTTTTACATTGACGTTGACATTGACGTTCATATTAACATTGACATTGAAGTGGACACTGGTATTGATGTTAATATTGACATTAACGTTTATGTTGATGTTGATGTTAACCTAAATGTCGACATTGGTATTTACATTCAAGTTGACTTTCACTTCACATTGGCAATCACATTGATGTTTTTGTTGACAGTGTTTTTGGCATTCACATTGACATTAACATTGACGTTGACGTTGCCGTTCACATTAATGGTCATGTTTACGTTGATCTTTGCATTCACTTTAATATTCATGTTTATGCTTATGTTTATGTTGACGTTAAGTTTTATGTTTACATTGATATTAACGTTGAATTTGATGTTGACATGCACACCAGTGTTTATGTTGACATTCAATATGAAGTTTACATTGACATTGACGTTTACATTAATGTTTACGTTTGACTTCACATACACATTGATGTTCACATTCTTGTTGGTGTTCATGTTGACGTTCACGTTCATGTTGATATTGAAATTCACGTTGATGTTGATGTTTACGTTCACGCTAGTCTTGATGTTCACACTAATGTTTATGTTGACGCTTACTTGTTTACACTTATGCTTACATTCTCGTGGATGTTGATGTTAAAATATATATTAGTTTTTATGTTCACATTGATGTTTACGTTGACATTTACGTTTATGTTGATGTTGATTCTTATGTTTACTTTGACAATTATGTAGACATTAACATTCATGTTGATGTTGATGTTGATGTTAACTTTGATATTTATGTAGAAGTTAACATTCAAGTTGATGTTAACGTTCATGGTGACATTCAAGTATACGTTTATGTTGATGTTCACGTTCACACTCAACTTGAAATTCTTGTTCACTTTAATATTAACATAGACGTTCACGTTAATACTTTCATTGAAGTTCATGTTGACATTCAAGTTTACGTTGACATTTACATAGACGTTCACATTAACGATCAACATTTATGTGGACATTGACGATCACGTTCAGGTTGACATTAACGTTGACATACACATTAATGTTCACTTTTACGTTATCATTCACATTCACATTGGTGTTTACATTTAAATTTACGATGATGTTGACACTCATGTTAATGTTAACGTTCACATTGACATTGACGTTGACACATGTTGACATTGATGTTACATCGATGTTCAAGTTGACGTTGATATTGACGTTCACATTGACATTCAAGTTAACATTAAGGTTGAGGTACACATTGATGTTCACGTTTATGTTGATGTTCACGTTCATAATTACATTAACGTTCACGTTGATGTTGAAGTTAATGTTTGTGTTAACATTTTTAGTGACATCCATGTTCACGTTGATGTTGATGCTCATGTTGTCGCTTGCGTTGTTGTTCACGTTGACGTTCATATTCATATTATTATTCAAGTATATGTTTATATTCACATTCATGTTCACGTTCACATTGATTCTTACGTTGATGTTGACGTTGACGTTGATATCCAAATTGACATTCAAGTTTACGTGTACATTTATATTCACATTTGGGTTCACGTTGAAGTTCACATTCATGTTACTTTTAATGTGACGTTCACGTTTACGTTCATTTTCATGTTTATATTGATAGTTACCTTTACGTTCACGTTTATATGGATTCTTATGTTTAAGTTGACGTTGACATTTACGTTTATGTTAACATTCACGTTGACGTTCAGAATGATGTTTAGGTTGACATTGATTTTTACATTCTCGTCTACATTGACGTTGACGTTTATGTTGGTGTTGACATTTGCATTGACATTCACCTTGATGTTGACATTGACGTTGATGTTCACACTGATGTTTATGTTGACGTTCATGCCGACGCTTATGTTAACATTGAAGTTCACGAATGACGTTGACGTTCACATTAAATGTTTACAATAAATTTGACATTTACATAGACATTGACATTGACATTCACATTCATGTTGATGTTTACATTTATGTTCACACTGAAGATTATGATGTTGTTCACATTGACGTTTACACTAAATTTGATGTTGACGTTGACGTTCACGTTGATGTTGAATTCACATTTTTGTTAACGTTCACATTCACATTTATGTTGATGTTGATGTTGATGTTATCATTGACGTTGATGTTAATGTTTATGCTAATGATGATATGGATATTTACATTTATATTGACACTTATGTGGACGTTGATGTTCACATTCACTTTGATGTTTACATTTAAGTTGACGTTGGCGTTCACGTTGACATTTACGTTGATGTTGATATTGACGTAAAAGTTTACGTTCACATAAACGTTGATGTTTACAATAACGTTGACATTCACACTAATGTTTTCCTTCACGCTTAAGCTAACAGTTACATTTACATGGACGTTCACATTAATGTTGATATAGAGGTTTACATTTATATTGGTGTTCACATTGACTTTGATGTTTACGTTGATGTTCATATTGACCATCTCATTGACATTGACGTTGAAGTTTATATTGACGTCCATATTGACATTTACGTTGGACATCTATGGAGGAATAACCGAAATTGGATAACCAATAGCGACTGGTCAAGTGGAGGTACTTGGTTGTGTTGCGGAGCATCTTGGTTGTCATCAGCCCTCGCATTAGCAATTCCTTCCTCGTCCCTTCATGTAGCTGCCCTTTGAGTATTAATACCTATAACCATAATAAAGGCTAAGGTGAAAATAACAGATAAAGTAAAATTATTGAGGCACGGCATAGGAACACAACAAGAGGATTTCCTATGAATCACATTGTCTCTCATTCATAAGGTCAGAGCACTTCACCACTATGAATAAGAATCTACATAAACGTGGCTTATTTTGACATATATACTAAAAATATTCAACCTCATGCTTTGATACCAAGTTTGTCATATTAGGGGAGCAACCCTTAGAAGTAACAGATGACATCGCCTTAATGAGAACTAAGACTGAACTATTATCACTTATCATTATATTTCATAGGTTAAATTGCGGAAAATCTAAATCTTTGAATCTACTTCTACATTTAGGTTTACGTTGACCTGCTGCATACACATAATACATAGGGAGCTTACAGAAACTCCTCGCATAGGAAGCACTATATAGGCTTCTACTTTTATTTCACCTACATAATATACGAAGATATTCTAATAAGATGTCTAGGATAAGTCTCACATTTAAATAATCTAAATCGAATACAAAAGTTGGGCATAGACCATACTCACTTCACAAAAGCCACAAATATGCATATACAATATTCGTCTTCAAATGAAAATGAAATAAATAAATGTCATTAGGCTTAAAAAATATCAATAGCTAGATAGTGGCATCATCCTCAGCATTAAGGACCTACCGATAATTGAGAATGAGAAATTAAGTTACCTTCAAATTGCCCTTCTATAAGCTCAACGGCTGGAACTTACATAGTTGTAGAAATATAGAAATATGGGTTACGACAACACTTATAATAAGTATGGAAACATTCACATAAAACATTTGAAATCATCCTAAGGGGGATATTTATTAAAAACTATATTTATTTACTTTGAAATTTCTTATGCACAATCAAGAACACATAATAACCTATTCTTTAAGAAAAATCTATTTAAAAGAGAAGACCAATAGTATCAAGTAAAATAAAGTCAACATGTATCGTAGCATAATTGAGCATAACCAAGAGAGCTCTAACATCATGTTAGAACAACAAGGCATGTATAAGATTTCATAACTTTAGAACATATACAAGACCTATAGTCACAACCCTTTATCAAGTCAACAAGTGAAATGACCAAGTAAAATCACATAACCTTACTCAACCCATCAAACCTAAACAACAATAATAAGAAATACCTAACTTCACATAACATATCTATAAGAGTATCCAACGTCATACTTTAGCAATATAGACCAATAACATGCACATAAATGAAACTAAATAATATAGGATCATCAACATGTAAAGACAACATATGCATGACATTTACTTTATATAACAAACGAACAATCTCCTAATAATTCCCTAAAACTAAACTAGTTCAATGATTAGGTAGAGTCCCATACCCCTACCTAGACTAAGTCAAACCCCTAAGGTCATCCTAGTTACCGTTGACTTCATTACTCATTTAAGTTTTGGGAACACTTGCCTTAACTGACATAGACCACATGAGCGAAATTTGGAATCCGATTTAATAAAACCCTACACCGAAAGAAGGAGGACTAGTGGCCCAGGGATTACCAAAACATCAACATAGCATCTATGTGGATCCACTAGTTAGTATTTCCTACGGGGGGGGGGGGGGGGGGACATAGTCCAAGAACTAGTATATATACTTGTGAACCACTTTATGCACATTGCATTATGGTATCCAATCTCATGAGTAACATAGTGAAACTCCTTTCATACATTAGGAAGGGACATTTCTCACTTCTAGTTCCCTAGGTGCTAAGCTAAAGTCCCTTTTTGAAATGTTTTTATGACTTTACTAATCATCATAACTTAGTGTGGCCTAGTATATTTATATCATTATATCCATAGGAATTGTATGAGAATGTCCTTTAATACAAACCTTATGTGTGAGATCAACACATTATCTTCATCATGTCATAATGAGGCACATAGGCAATTCATAACCAACCTGATATCATTTAATCTTAATATAATATCACACCTTCACATAATCAAGACATTTTTGTTTCATATTAATACAAACACCTATAATCATAAGGAATTCTTCAATTGAACTTTATCACAAAATATGTAACTTTCTGGAAAATTACATGTCTAGTGAAGTGTAAAAATAGGTCTTCAAGAATGCCTATTGGGATGCATAGGCCTTACAATGCCCAATATTAAGAAATATTGGGCATATTATCGAAAATTTGATAAGGGTTATTTGCCGATTTCTATATTATTCCCAAATAAGAAAAATATTGGGCATATTAGAAAATATTCTCTTAAAGGGTGTTAGAAAATTTTCCTAACTTTTAATGTGCTTGTTTAAGAGATGTACCTTCAATGAAGACACTTAGCTAAAATTCAATACTTTTATAGTATACACATTACTCTGAAAAGCATTCAATTGTCAAGCCTAGTACCATAGCACATGATCATTTAAAATGATCATGTAAATTGAGTGCTAAAGGACATGGTGAGCGTCCCTGGGACAATAAGTAACTATTCCAAAATATAAAATCAGGAATAGTAATACGGTAAATTAAAACCAACACATGTGTAATAACATGGGCAAAGCATGTGGGAGTCCAAAATAAACAAATTAGAGCAACCGACATCATAAGAATTAAATTGGGTGATGCCAACCTAGTAACTAGTTAAATAGACAATCTAGTACCTAGCCTAGGATTATCCAAAGGTTTGTAATAGTCCGTAAAAATTAAGTATACTTTAGTAATTACCCTACGATACTTAATTAATTATGTTAATTACTTACTTAATTACTTTAAATGGGTGAAACCGAAATCACAAAGAAATTTTCAGATTTTGGATAAGGCATTGAAAAGAAAACCTAGTACCTAACCTATGATTTTCCAAAGATTTTGTTATGGTCCTAAAAACATAGGGATACTTTACTAATTAAACTAGGTTAATGAAATAATTTATCACCTTAATTAATTTATTGAAAAGGACAAAACAAAAATCACAAAGTGATTTCAAGATTTCGGTTAAGACAAGAAAAAGATAACTTAGTACCTAACCTAGGATGGTTCAAAGAGTTAGTTATGCACCTAACGACTTGATGGTATTTTACTAATTACCCTATGTCACATAATTCATTAAATTAGAAACTTAAATATTTAATTTAAAGGGTTCAAAACTAAATTCTTAGGAAAAATTTTAGATTTAACTAAGTGTTGTGTTTTCCTAGTTCTAGTAAATCTAGGAGGGGCTTTTTAGAAATTAGTTAATTAATTAATTTTATTAACTTATGAAGACTTAGTTGAATTATTAATCATCATTTACTAAACCTAAAACTCATGATCAAACACTTAGACAACACAACGCTAAAACGAACGAAAGAAAGAGGCAGAAAGTTCATAGACGTCTATGCGATTTCAAGGATTCTCCAAGTTTTCGTTCAAGGAGGAATTCGTAGATTAACCTACTTAAGGTATGGGATTTATCTAATGGAATTATTTCTCCAAGAGTATTTTCAAAACGTTTCAAACTAATGAAATTCGAAACTAGGGTTGTTTCCCAGTGATATTGTGGAATGTCCATCTCCCTAGTTATCCTTGTTTTCGATTCATTTAGTATGTAGATGTAATCTTGACCATGTTGTTCGTATGTGGTACTAATTGGTTTTACAATTTCTTTATTTGTTAATGATTAATTTGTTCTATAGATTGGAATCTAATGATTGAGGGATTAGATACAAGGAGTAAGGAATGACTTAATGCTTAGTTTTCTGTTCTAGAAATATGAAGTTGTTATTAGTTGTTTAAGAATGTAAAAAGGTTGGCTTCCAACAAATGATGTTGAAATGACCACCATATGTGAAAGTTTAATTATGCCAACAAATTGGCTAGCAAAACTATGTCAAAAATATTATCTCCCAAAATGTGTGAAGTTATACTAATCATAATTCAAAAAATAAGAAGTGATACCAATCTCTACATCAATGATCTCATAACATAGGATATGATAATAAATAGGAAAAGTCCCAACATCCCTATGCACACGAACTTGTGTACGTAAAAGCATTTAATAAGTAGTTATAAATTTCACAGAGAATCAAAGCTATTTCATGAATCTATAATGTAAAAAGAACTTTATAGCTTGGAATAACCAAGCTTTGAATTGTTCTTCTAAGTTAATATAATATTAAAAGTTCAAGTGTAGTAAAAGTTTGGCTTATGCCAATAAATTTGCCAACAACATTATTTCCAAAATACGTAATAGTATTTGCTAATGATTCCATGAAATGGTGCTTGAATGAATTGTCTGCCTTATGCCAATAAAATTGCTAATAGTACATTGTCTAAGTGTGATGAATGGAATTTCCTATAATGTTATCTTTAAATAATAAAAGATTGTATAATGGCTAAGGTATACAAAACTAAGCATGAATTAGTGTAACTTTTGCTTGTGACAAATTGCCTATGAAGTCAATTTCAAATTTCTAGGCCAATACTAATTTTCATTCAATCATATTTAGCCAATGTTTTAAAATTACAACATAAGCACATTTACGGTAATTCAATGAATCCATATCCAAAGGCATGCTAATCATTGGGACAATTCCTAACATGCCCTAACCAAATGAACTATTAACATATGTAATTCACTGAGTGAAGTTCTCATCATCAATAAACAATGATATGAAGCTATTAAACGAAAGTAAGCAAGTAAAATGAGTAATAACATAACTAAAGATGTCTAAGTTCATAAAAAGTGAAAATAATTAGGTGTTAAAAGAAGTGAGATAAGCCTCACTTACACTTAAGCTATTATGTTAAAAAAAACTCATGAATGAAGGTGTTAGAACGTGTGAGACAAGTCTCATTAACACCAAATATGTTATGTAAGAATATTTCACATTTCATCAATGTAAAGAAAAGGATTGTAAGTCATCAATAGGTTAAGTAAATCTCAATCTAGAAGAAATCTTCCCTAATGTTTTAGTTAACTCTAAAAAATAAGAAGATAATGAAAGTTAACAAAGCACTAATAGAGTAGTTATGAGCATGTGGTTGCATGTGTAAGACTCATGAGACGAGGCTACCAACGAGGTGGATATGTAGTATCCTTACGTCCCTAGTCTTATAACTATGTCTAGCCAACATAGGAACTAGCCTGTGGTTTCCACCTAAGAGGGCTATGTATGTTTCGATCTCACCTTGGCCAGTGAGATCACCTCTTTTCGTTGTGGGGTAGACATTGGATTTCATGTTTATGTCACTTTATCTGTGTTGGTTAATGCTCAAAAAGATTTTATTGGTTCAGTATAGTTGTGAGACACCCCTTTCGGTGTGGGGTAAATTTTTTATATGGATTCGCCTTAGACGGGATTCACCCCTTTTTGGTGTGGGGAAGACACTGGAATTCAAGAGTAGATCACATGATCTAGATTCATTTTAACCGGTGAATCACCTCTTTTAAGTATGGGGAAGACATTTGATTTCATATTAGCTCGCATGATCTTATTTCTAACGATGTCTATAATAATGCAAGAGAGGAAGATGATGGAACATATGTTCAAAGTGAGTTGTGAAAGTAAGAGCTTAAGAATGTCAATTGCCAATATCAATACCAATGTAGTTTCAGAATATAATGGGCAAAGCAAAATAAGATTTGCTTATAATGACTTCTTATATGATGCCAATAAAGGGGAGTCGAAACATAATAACAAATCCAAGCTTCATAACTTCCCTAACATGCAGATGATGAAATAAGTTGCATATCCAATAAAGACTGTCTTATAAAGTGTTAATGAATAAATATAATGTAATAAAAGACACATTGAAAGGATAGTGAAAACATTCCTTTGTCCTTGGATTACTTGATTCATTGTGTGTATGGAATTACAATGAAGCATTGCACATGTAAGTAAAACATATCACCAATGGAATCATTGATCATGCAAGTAAAACATAGGAACAATGGAATTATTGAACTATACAATAAGAAGAAGAAAAAGACTTAAAAATAAACTAACTGTCAAGAATAGATCTCTCAGAAATGTTGATGAATATTATATATTGTAATCATATACAAAATGATTTGTGTGCTTTTAATTAATTTAAATACATCATATTCAAACCAAAATTCACAACAAACGAATTAGGAAAGTCTAGTGACTGGAGTTTCAAGAAATGGCATGTTGTTAGGAATAGCATTCCTTGACCATGCATAGTCGTATGTGCATGTGTGCATACATTCATACATAATAAAAGTGGTAAACTAACCCTATACAATTTACTATTTTTATAGGCGCAGGTCAGAAAGTAGATTGAAGACTCATTGCAGCGATTTGACATCAGCGTTCTCCAGGCCATTTAAAAGATCCTCTAAATATCGAGTATTCTACAATTTATTCTAGTGTAGTAGTAGACATAGCTACCGGATGTTATCCCTAGCATTTCTTTCATACATTTATTTCAAAGCTTTGTAATAAGGCCGTGTTTGGAAAACTTTTATGATATATTAATCTTCTATTTCGAATTGATTCTTTATGTAAGATTGTTGTTCTTTACATTGAGCTTAGTATATGATGTAACTAGTTAATAATTTTACGAAGTCTATGTATACTTCATACTTTTAAAAAGTTAAAAATTTTCCACAAATTTAACTAGATGAATGTGATGAATGAAAGAAGAGGCTTGTCTGCAAACTTTGCAAGGTCAATGATGCGAATCGCGATTCGGATTCAAGAATTGACGTCGTGAAAAAATAAAAGACATCACAATTGAAGTAAAGGTTCAATATCACAAAATCTTAACAATTCTCCTTGAAAAATCCTTCATCGTTGGTATTACCTTCAAATAATCAAATTCATCCATTAATAGGTATAATAACATCATTAAATATTATTAACACAAGAACTCGGTTGATTGCATCAATACTAATCAATTCAGTATTAACTTATAACCTTGGGTTTGGGAATTTGAGTCAATTCATGATATATTCCACAAACTAGGTTAATTCATCTATAACTATTATATTGAACAACAATACATATTAATTTAATCATAATCATAAAAATTTACCATAAACAATAAAATTTAGAAGATAAATTTAATATTAGGAAGAAACCCAGATAGAATTCATCTTTAGACATCAAATACCTACAAATAAAACCTCCTGAAATAGACTAAGGTACACTAGCACGTCTTTTAGTAGTGTCCAAGCATCATGGACGTTCCTTTAGGCACTAACTTGAAAATTTCCCAAATGACCTATAAACATTATTTTTTAACTTATAATAGTTTTACAACCCTTTGACACTCATGTAAGGCTATAGAGTAGGTCTTGAACTTTAGGAGTGTTACAATTCTACATTTAGTTTGCATACATAATATAGAAAGATATTATAATAGGAAATATCTCACATTTAAATCGTCAAGATCGAGTACAATATCCGTGCATAACCATTACTTCATCATATAAAAAGCCACATATAAGATTATACAATAAATGTTGCCTCCTCGGTGTTAATTTATGTATGATGTTGATCATGGCCTTGTAAGCAAACTAATTGATACATTATGATAATTTCAGTAGGCATTTATGTGAAGTCTGATCATATTTATCTACATGTTATTAATGTGAAAGTAGGTTTTCTTCTATTGATATTAGACAATCATATTAGACTATGACTATGTCCTTATGTGTGTAGTCTTATAGTTGGTGCATTATTGTTCCTACTTGATTATATGTGTCTATAATGTTTATATTGATGATGTTATAGTAGTGTATAGGATGAACTAAAGATGATGTTTGTTATTTCAATGTGCTTCTAAAGTGATATGTTATATTTGAAGTATGTTGTGTATTGTGTTGGTAGACTTGTGTCCCTTACATGATATATGCACCAATATGAGTATGAGATGTCTTGACTTAGGAATCTAAAGCCTCTTAGTATTGTATTTATGGATAACATGAGACCTTGAATGATTCTATGAAGGTCCTCTATGTAAAACCTTTAACCTAGTGGTAAGGTTATGAATCTTGAAGTTTAAAGTCATAATTGTATCCTTCATGTATGAATGATGGACTTAAGGTTGGTTTTCTAGAACGACATCATATCATCCTTAGGAAATTCATTATATCTATCTTCATCCCTAATGTAAGGTAGCCCTAGGGGACCACTTTGTTAGGGTGAATGTGATTGAGTTATGAACTAGATATGGAACCCCTTTGTATGTGTAAGACCCCCAAAATGATTTAGGGTTTCTATAGCCTCTCTTTTTCGTATAAGATTGTTAACATGTAATATAGTGATTAATAGTATGCTTGGGTTTTTTGAAGTCACTTAGAAGTCAAATATTAAGGGACAACCAAGACATTCGGCGACTAGTCACCTAAGGGGCCTTATGTGTTTTTATGTGATTATTGTGTGTCATTAGGTTATAAGGTCCTTATAGGATTAAAAATGATATATTTAGGAATTTTATTGTGTTTCATGAAGTTTGGAGGTCAAACGTCTAATAACATCTCTAACATTTGAAAGTTAGCCCTTGAGAAGTTCATGTGTGTGTTGAGTGTGCCTTGAATGTTTGGATGTGTTTTATGTGTTCATGTTGGGTGAAACTTGCATGAAATGTATACATAATGTTACGGTACATATTTGCGTTTGAAATGTATGGGTATGAATTCCCAAGGGCTCCGTAAAAGGCCCACAACAGGACCTAAAGGCTATCGAGACACTGCCTGGGTAGTGCCAATGGACGAGCGAAATGACGCCTCATCAGTGGATTGCCACCCCGTCGATGAGAAGGCGTGGATGGAGGATTTTCTTGGAGAAGTCTTAGAAACATGACATCATCATACCCAAACGACCCTAGGCACTGGACAGTTCATCGATGGACCATAGCCTCGTCGTTGGGTCCATCAATGCCGACCTTCAGTTACTGCATAGCGACTGTTTCATTAAAGGGGTGAATAAGAAATTAACAGAACTTCCTAACCTAACCCAAATAAGTTTTTTAGTTAATTTTGGGTGTATTTAAGTTATCAAAAACGTATCTACCCATTCCCAATCCAATTACCTCAAATTAGACTTTCCCCTCCAAAAATATTCACTTTAAAACATCCATTGAAGGTGAAGCTCAAGAACAGCTTGGAGCTTTGATTTCCATGGATTATTAATCATGTTTTAAAGGTTTTCTTCTAGATAAAGGAATGGTGATTCATTAACTATAGTTATTCTTCCATTTAGATAGTTAATCCCAACGTTTTCCAAGAGATTTCATGATAAAACTTTCCATATTTCAATAATTCCATGGGTTGTTTCTATTAAAATTTCAAACGCTTAATCATGATGAATTTTTTATAATGTATTGGTTTCGACGTGTAAACCATTGTCCCTTCCCAGTCTCAATTTAGCCCTTGTATAGATATTGTGATAATGGCTTATTAATGGTGGATTTGTGATTCTATTACGTTGAATTTTTTATATCTACTGTTTATTATGTATATTTATCATGAATTGTTGAATAATTATCCAATATTATCAATGTACGATGATTTTTTCATGACTAGCCTATTACTCTATGTGATCTCTGTAACATAGCCATTATAAGGCATGAATGAGTAATTCGATTATGTTATATTGATTGATAACAACAACCTATCATGTGTATATTATGAATTATATGGTAATGGATACAATATGGGTTAACGATTGAAGATTAGATTGTATTAATTCTTGTTCTCCTATCTTCTACATATTGCTAATGTAGTTTTATGTATCTCGACTCCATGGTAATTGGTTCATGAGTTTGTACAAGGTTGATTGGTATCTTTAACTACTACCTTCTTTTTTTATTTTGAATAATTGTGAGTATGACTAATTGATCTTTTTAAAGTAAGGAAGAATTGGTAAGAGTTAACTTCCCTTCATGTAGTATACTCAATATGATCTCATTCTAGTCCTGATTAATATATACTTTTGACCTGATCATTATGTCCATATATACTTCCCTAGGCTGAGACAAATTATGAAATATAATTGATGCACAATGCAATTGAATTTCCTCAAAGATCAATGCCCTTCTACTTTCTAGTATGTTGGTGATATATTGTACTAGTTGTAGCATGGTCTAATAGAGATTAATCCATGGTTTCTTTGTTGAGTAAAGTATATCTAGCTACTGACCTATAGCTGAATTTTTTTATGAAAGAGTAGTAATGGTCAATGATGACCAAATGCTAAAGGATTGGTAAGAATTGCTCTATTTCTCTACTTCTCTACTTTTCTTCTTCTCTATAGTATTGTTGATGAATCATTGTATGGAATCATGTTGTACGGTCCACTTCTGGTTGTGGTGTTTACTTTATTTCCAATATTTATATGTGATGTGATCATGACCTTGGAGGAAACTATACTATGAATGTGTGATGGTGATGAATCACACTATATGAAGCCTATGACTAGTTCCCATTCTAACTATGATCTTGGTTGTGTTTCTAATGTCACGAGAATGGAAATGGCTATGTTAAGTTTATGTTTACTTGCTGCCTATGATGAGTTCTATTATTCTATGTGTGAACTAAAGTAAAAATAGGGTCATGAAGACTACAACTTACTGTAAGAATGTTGTAAATCTTAAATAAATTAGTCTTATGCTATGTTAACCATTCTATAATGTTGTGTGATGTATCATTCACTAGGATGACTTCATAGGTGTACTATTATTGGCAAGGGTATGGGAGCTTCTCTATGCATTGCACATGTGTGCCTTGATAGGACAGTTCCTAGGTTGGTCTTCTATGTACATGCATAGAATTGTATGAACATGTTATGAATATGATCTGTATGTACGATGTTACTCACGATTCTCAAGTTTATATTCCTTGTCTTTAATTTCTTCTTCTTGTAGTTTCAGGCAAAAAAAGAACTACAATTATCTAGTATATGATATGATGAAGTATGAATGTGCATAGTTTCTTGGAGTGGTGATATTGAAGGATTTCTCACATAAGTAAACCTATAGACTAATGCGATGATATATGAACATGTGTGACATTAAAGTGTTATGTGAAAGGTTTGCTCGCATACAAGTACACACACACGTACGAAAATCTAGTCAATCGAGGGGCCTTTAAAGGTGTGCTCATATGTACCCTAAAAACTATATAGGTTCTTTTATATGCTATAAGAATATAAGCAATCACTATCCTAAGCCTATGTTTTATGACGTTAAGTAATAAAGGCTTTTAAATAAAGGAACCATAGCTTAGCACCGAGCGAACTTGACAATGAGAGGTGTTGCCTGCCCTTGGAGGAAGAATATTCATCGGTTTCTCATAGAGTGTTGGGTTCTTTTGGAGGAATATTCACCATTGGGTTCCCATCAGCTTTCACTTACCTTTGAGGCATATTAAACTATGGTTCCACCTTAGGTGGTGGATTCACTTTGAGGAAGGTTCACCCATGTTTGGTCATAAACTAAGGCTCCAATGCAAATGATAATCTAGCGGTCAGGTATATCTCTTAGTTCCATAAACTATGCTTGCCACATAGGATATAGAAGGTTAACTAACTAGTATTCTAGAATATATCAAGGTTCTACCTGGGCTAGGTAAGTACAACTTGTTTTAGTGTAATGTTCTACAACACCGAATTCCATGTTCGCACCCATGGTCTTAGTGTTGGTTAAGGCTATTGTTTCCCTAAAGTAGAATGGGCAATGGAAGTAAAGTAAGGACTCTAACTAGGATAACCTAAAGGTAGTTGCTTAGTGTAGGTGGGGGTATATGACTTCATCTATGCATTGCACAAGTGGCTCTTCAAGGAAATCCTAGAAAGGTGTTCTAATGCATGTCTCTACGTATCTGTTCCTTATGCATGACTTTTTAGTAATTATATACTTGTGATGGAAAGCATGATATTAGTCTTAATAGATCTATGTGATGTGTTCTTGTCCTTATATTCACTAGGTTGGTCTAAATCACTATATGATGACAGTCTTATAAGGCATTGATGTAAAGTGAAGTAGTATTTGTGAAAGGATATGTTACGTACTGTAATATGCTTATAGTAATGTCTTAAATGTGTCTTTGAGGTATTACACTTCTATGATGGTATGTGTTTACATATGTAAATTGTAGGTATGGTTTTAATTGTGGCCTTAAGGTTATTCATTGCACCAAGTATTTACTAGAGGGTTCCTTGGGTGGTTAAGACGTTAAAGAAAAGATGTTCAATGTCAAAGAATAATATGCTTACTATGAATGGAAAATTGATTAATGTAATGTGAATGAGCTCACTATAATGTGACTTTAAATATGGCATAATTTCTATATATGATTTTATGTCATGTTTTCCTTTTGGATATTTCTATATGAAGTATGTGAATGATATAAATGCTATTGAATAAATGTTTTATGAAGATTTATTCAAAAAATGAAAGAAGTACGATTTCAAGATAATGTCCCATTTAAATGAATGTCTTTGCATGGTTGCATACTTAGTGTATTTTTGTACTTAATCAATTCTTCTCTACTTTTTACACAAAGTGTAGGTTATGGATGCTTAAAGTATGTATCTATGATTGAGGATCTTGACATGTGAATTCCCAACCTCAAGGAACGGAATCCCTAAGTTCAAGGTTTCCTAAGTCATTTCTGTTCTGTAAAGTGTATGAGTTTTCTGATGTATTATGTTTAAAGGTCGTGTGCCTATTGTAATCTAATGATGTTGTGTCTAGGATCGCAAAGCGACATAAGGTCTAAATGTGTACTTGTGATATTATATATATATATATATATATATATATTACTATGGAAATGTGCGATCAAAAGTTTTAAATTTTCCATTAAATTACTATGGAAATGTGAATAATGATAACTATGGGCTTGTATAAGACCTCCGAGAGGTCAAGTGCGCCATTTTTCTTTAGGGGGTGCTCCCTGGATGTGACAAACATGGTATCAGAGCATGAGGTTTATAAAAGTGGTTTCAAGTTCTAAAAGTCTCTTATTTACAGGTCTAATAGAGTCTGGTATCATTGGTGATGAGTCGTGACAAATCAAATGGTATGTGAGGCTATAGGATGATATTGTTTCACTTCTTAATCATTCTCATGCCATTCCATAGAACATAACTCTAAAATATCTCTCTCTAATGTTTTCTTTTCCGGTGGTCTTTTAGATGTGAGTGCTTGGATGAGATAGAATCTCTTTACTCGAGGAACAAACGGTGATTTTTGATTGTTGTCTTGGTATTTATATCTTCATGAGTATATGTGAACGTTAATTTTGCAATAACATGTTGATATATTTTCCTTTTGTGTCTATGTATGAGAAATATTTGAGGTGGCATGTTATGTTGAGAACTAGAATTCATAATATAGCCAAAGCATGTTAGATGTCATCATGGTGAAAATGAGTTTCTTTTTGGAATTATATGCTACTATATGATTTTGCATAATAGTAGCCAAATGATACGATTTGAGCTTGAAATGCTTTAGGAATATGTTAAATGGTAAATATAAAATGTTTTTTTAGTAAATGTGTATAAAAGTGTTCAATGTTGCCCTTTATATATGTGTGTATCTTTCTAGTTTCCTTGGATGGATTGTAGTCCTTTTGTATTGGCTTGATTCTAGAAGTAAGGGTAGCGTGATATCATTGTAGGGTAATTATTTGTGTTGGATTTACCTATAAGTCACCTTAGTGTAAGATTGAATGGAAAGGAAGAGTTCCTATGGTTGTGTCTCCTTGATGTTTTCCCCTAATTTTATATGACCTTTGTGTCAATTCTATTGTTGAAAACCATATGTGGTTGAGTAGTATGACCTAACTTGATGTTTGGGGGATAATTTGCCTAAAATGGTAAGGTTTAGAATGCCTTGGTTGACTTATTGTAATTCCTTTATTGGTTGATAATTAAGATCCTTTTGAACATTGGTGAAGTTTTTCTTAATTATGCATACCCTAAGTGGGGGATGGTGATGGAGTGATAAGGTTGTAGATATTTCTACCTTGTACTTCAATGTTTACTTGAAATATAAACTAAATAAATCCTACTAAGCTTGTTCATGATAGGATTCTTGTTTAAAGTATGAATTCCATGAACTCTATACGTTGGTATGTCTGAATTGACATTATGTTAAGCATGTTTTGAGGATTTTACAAGTGGATGAAAAATAAAATTTTGAGTAAGTTCATGGTTTTCGCATGTTGATTGTACATCTTGATATACTAGTTGTGCATTTAGCTTCATGGGTTAAGGTATGAAGCATGTTTGAAATCACTTTTAATATGTAAGGTTTAGCCTTGTAATGAGAAATTGAGCCTTTTTAAAATTAAATATGTTGAGTCTCTTGAAAACTATGTGACCTCTATAGTTTAGAAAGCATTATTTTAGGTTCAATTTCAAAAATGAAGTCATGTCTAGAGATATTGTCCTTGTGTGTGTTGTAAATTGTAAGACTTTCCTTAAATGATGCATGTTTATGAAAGCTAATGTTAAGCTAGAAACTGAAATGTTGTGAAATGACTTCCTATTGTGGAGATGTGCGTGGTGTAATTTACCATTTTGACTTCACTAGGAAGGATGTTTGAGCATTCCATGATTAAAAGTTGAGAAATTTTCGTGTTACAATGAAGTTTTCCTTTGTGCATTTGTTTCACAACCGGAATCTAGTCCACAGACGATACATGAGTTGTTGACCTCTCAAAGGTCGCAGACAAGCCTATAAACAACATTGTTTCATCATCTAGGTTAATCATAGCGGATAATTTGAAACTTTTAGTTACTTGAAGTACACATAGACTTCATTGTACGATAAGTTATACTCATATAACAGTTATCAACATATGTTCATCATTGTTCACTACAACCATCTAATACCAAGATACTCAAGTGAAATAAATAGATGTATCATAAAATATAAAGTTGCAAGAATTGCACCAATAAATATAAAGTTGCAAGAATTGCACCAATACAATCTCTGAAAATAATTGAGAAAGAAACTCTAGTAGAATATACTCCACTAGATCAAGCATACATCTAAGATAGAATATTACGGGAAAGTGTCCTCGAAAGCATGAGGTCCTACCAAAACCGGATGAATGCTCCATGTTTGAATAGCTTTAGCGTCATCTCATAAATCTACCATCCACCTGTGCCTGCAATTCAATGTTACGAGTTGTATGGGATTAGTACACACTTGTACTAAGTATTGGTATATGCAATCACACACCAAGGACATGCATGGTTTAGAAAAGCTCTCTCTATCAACATGAGTTATGGAAAGTCAAGTCAGTGGAGTTGCAAAAATCGGATTAGGAAAGTCATGCCGTGAGAGTAACATGCATCATAAAACGTATCATAATGCACATCGCACATAACATATTTCATATAGCACGTAAAATATTGCATATAACACATATCATATTTCATTTAATTCGTTCATATGCCATGAGACCTTGGAATCATGGACTTAACATTAGGACTTCCAAAAATGAGGGATGAACATATAGGAACTAAACTAGGGAGCCTTTATTAGCAAACAGAGAGTTTACTTCTTCATTCATATGTACTTCATTTCATTTAATTCATAGGCTAGTGTACGAACAATCTATACCTAGGAAGTAGTTTAAGACATTCATCGGATTTATTGTGCAATGACAAAGAATGACCTAGTGTCATTACTTAAGTCTAGTTCACCTCTTGATTATCCTATCAAAACACCTTTGGTGTCATTTATTTCATTATCTTTCATACTTTGAGGAACTTCAACTTTAACCGACATAGATCATGTGAGCATCATGAAATCTAGTGTCTTCACCACACCGAAAAGAGGTGGAGTCACTGGTCAAGGTGAAACCAAAAACATGACTAGCTTACTTAGGTGGAAACCACTAGCTAGTTCCTATGTTGGCAGAATAGTTAAAAGACTAGGAGATTTAGGCAGACGCATCCACTAACAATGGATACTCTCATCTCTTGAGAACTACATGAAACTCTACCTTTTTTAAAGAAGGAATCGCAACTTATATCTACCCTATCGGTGCTCAATATAAACTTCCATTACATTCATCTCACTACATAATAGAAGCGGGCTTCTACCATGAGGGCATTATAGCTCATTATATGATTTGTCATATTATCATTTCGTATTAAGTGTCAATTGTCTTTACATTAACATGTAGAGTGTGATAGTGACTTGTCTGTTAATATACAACACTCTCGTAGGTGAGTACTTTTGGTGAAATTATATTGGCGTAGCTTCAACTTGTCTCACTTGAACTAGCCTCATATTGTGGTGCCACCCTGTTCTTTCTTAACATCTTTTCATTTCATCTTTACTCACCTTTCATTATTTTCTCATCGTATAACATACATATGCTCTTATGGAATTTACATTGAGGGACATTGATTTTAGGCGTAGATACAACTTGTCTCACTTGTGTTAGACTATCATCATGTATCCACTCTTTTTTTGCTTTTTCATAGTTTACCATAAATATACTCTCTTAGAAAAATTTATTTAGTGACATTGATTTTTAGGCGTAGATTTAGCTTGTCTCACTTGAACTAGCCTATAGTCTTGTAGTCACTCTTTTCCTTACATATTAACTATGAATTTATTGTTAACACATTCTTTTGAAGTATGCTTGAGATTTGACTATACATCATTCTACACTTCCATTACATGAACTTTCATTTCATCATATGTAAATGCACTTGGCCTTTTATTATATTTTACACTCTTCCTTAAACCGTCCTATGTTAACATCATTTCATTATATACGTCTCAGGTTCGCTAACTCTTATACATACACTAGACTTATGGATCCATACGTTCAAGCCAATAGACTTCATTCATAGTTTATTTTAGTGATTCATACTGCGCAAGATTATGTGGTACAAGACTTATGCATCATGTAAGTATTCCAAGGTCTCAATTTAATTCCTATAGGCAGCATTCCTTAATTATTTAATCACATAAGACTTATTTGTCAATACAGAATTGGAGAAGGGAACTCGATTTCAAATCCTTGAGTAACACTTCATCTTATATTAAACTTTTATAATTGTATTTTTCAGATTTGGGGGACCCTAGGTCGATCACCATCACCCCCATTAATTTTCTTTCTTTTCCCTCCTCTCTTGTTCGTTTTAGTCTAAGAGGATGTGTGATCGATCCACCACAACCTCATTTTATTTCTCTGAAGTTTTCTTTTAACAGTCTCACCTATCAAAGAGGTTGTGGGTTCAATCCCCACTCACATCATTTTATTATTCATTCATTTTTCTCCTAACTCTCTCATCTATCCAATAGGTTATGGGTTCGATCCCCACTCACCTCATTTTATGTTCTTTCATTTTTCTTCTTGCTTTTCACTTCATGCTTACCCCATTTCTAATCCCCCTTACCTCATTTATTATATACTTTAATTATAACTTATATATGGTGAGGTCTTGGATTCCATCCCCTCTGACCTTAAGCATTTAAAACAATATTTTTAAATTTGTTTTTTTATGCAGTAAGCTGCAAAAAAAAAATTTCTATAATGCCGGTAATTTGTTCACCCTCTTTGCAGTCCATTTTCTCAACTTTTAAATGTTAGATTTAGGACAACTATTCATATAGCATCTAGTGCATCATTGGGTGAGTTTCAATTGTTACTTTCATGAATTTAATCACCTTGTTGAGGTCCATTTTTTACCCCTATCAAGTTAAAAATTAAGATATTTCTAGTTGTTTTTAGGGAGATCTTTAGGTGAATTTTCAAGGTTAATTTCAATCAATAATTATCATTTATTAAAGCAACTATGAACTCATATGAACAACTCATTTTTAGCATATTCATACAGGTAAAATACAACAATTTAACATGTCAAATTCCATGCTTCAAGCCAGGACCAAAATAATTGTACACACGGACACCCACAAGTTAACATATCACACATTTTTGGAAACACTTCTTTCATTTCTACATAATTTCGAATACACATTCCAACAAGTAATCACAACCATCCCTAAAATAATCTACCAGAAGTCATACCAATGCATACTTGAATCTCTCAAAGGATCTAATAACAGGGGCATGAAACGGGGACAACCTTAGTTTTTTATTGTGAATAGTCTAAACCATAAGAGACTCTTGGGAAAGGGACAACGATGGAAGAAAACTCATAACTTTATGTCGTGCAACACTTTTTTCAATGCTTCCAATTTCCACTAAACCACTACCTCACCATAAAAAACATAAGTAAAATTCGTCGAGAATAATCTTGTTAATTTCCATTTTTGGACTTTTTTCGATTGCGTTTTCGTGTGTGAGTTTTTCAAGAGTCAAAGAAATATTATTTTCAGTTCTTATGATGATCAAAAACGTGAGAATGAGAGTTCGAGAAGTGAGAATGAGAGGATTAGGATTAGGAGAGTTAGGTGGAGACATTTTAAGACTAGGACTCCTCATTATTAATATTATTATTTATTAAAAATCTTATTTTTCTTTAAATAAATCAGCAAATTAAATATTAATTAATTTAAATAATTCACTAAATACAATAAATTATTAAATCATTACTTCCACCAAGGTTCGAACCCGGGTGGAGCAAGATCACGCTCAAAGAGTCAATTTTGGCCCTTCCTAACCAAATTTCCCCTCAACCATATTAATTAATTAATTAAATAATTAGGGTAATTAAAATATTACTCTTAGACTTGAAAAGACCGTTTTATACCCTAGACCCTCCAAACATAAGGTTACCCCTTTTAAGTCTGATTAAGACTCATTCGGGTAAATCTTCATATTCGGGTGCCCTACATGGCTGGACCCAAACTCTCCTAACTCAACCTACTCACCAAAGTAGTTGCTTTTCTTTTGCAAGGGTTCAGAGGTTTGGTTCTATGCGCATTAATTCGTGTGAGCCCGGTCTAATTGTAGGCATACTAGAAAGATTAATCATTACTTAGCATAGTCATTTTATGGTTGTTACAGTGTTCTTGGTATGAACTCATGAGACATATAAGTGTGTTGAGTAGAAATTTATTACTCCATGGACACAAATAAGTATGGTATGGTTTAGTATGAACCTCATGGGACTAGGTTTAACTAATAAACATCCTTGTTGATTCAATTGTCTCTAGTATATGTTGATTGAATTATGAGTTATTAAATAGCTATTGAGTATTGATAGAATCTGCCTATGTGTCACCTTACATGATGAGCTCTTTAATAAAATGAAGTGTGATGACCATGTCATTATCAATAGAAGGATGTAACTCCTATGAACATGATAAGAGCCTATGTGTTTCATGTATTAAAGAGTGAGTGAATAAAAGTTTTGCTTGCTTGTATGCATTGAGTGCTAAATGGTTTGAAGTTTTTTCCTTGTATGTTTGGTGCATTAATGTAACACTCCGAAAAAACCATGACTTAGACTAGAGCTTAATCAAATTAATAATACTTAAAATGATGTCCCTGAAAATGTACTTGTCTAATAAACAGTTTATTAGGTTTTGAGAATATGTATTGGGGTACATAGGCATCCCAATGCAAAATATTGAGTAATGTTGGGCAAGTAATAGAATATTGTCTTAAGGGTGTTAGCCAATTTCTATATATCAAGAAATAACTTAAATACAGTTTGATTCAAATTGCCTAATCTAAAATTATTGATTCTTAACACATTAGTTACGAGGCATCCAAGTGTCAAGCCTTGGAAACATAGAACATTAACATTTAAAATGATCAGTTAGATTAATCAATGCCCAAGGACATAGTAAGGGTCCTTGACAAGAAATTTGCAACAAAACATGTGCAAGAGACCAAGCGATAAAGCCTGAACAAAACTTGGTTAGGGCAGTTACGGGGCAGGCCCACGTGCGGGTAAAGACATATGGATTCTAGCTTCCTAAAAAATCCTCGGATATAACAAACTTATATTACAAACTAACTAACCTACGATTAAGTAAAATAAACTAACTAGTGTACCCGAAATCCTAAAACCTAACTAGGTGACGCTAGTTGGGTAACTAACTAAAGAAATATCCTTGTATCTAACATAGGATGGTCAAAAGGGGTTCGTCATGGTCCTAGACATTTAGGGTTACTTTAGTAATTACCCTAGGTAACTTAATTGATTAAATTACCAACTTAATTAATTAATTAAATATGCTAGTCAAAGCCAAAACTCTTAATAAATTTTTAGATTTGGCTAAGTCAAATGCTCTCCTATTTTTAGTCAACTTAGGAGGGGCATTTTGGTAAATTAAATTGAGGGTCTAATTGGATGACTATATGTTGATATTAGGTAAGTTTTCAACCACGTTTACATGTCCGAGATCAGATCAAACTAATATTCTCTCAATATCTCAAGAATGCTCTCTTTTCAAAACATCATTGAAGAACACGAAAATCTTAAGGAAAAAGATGAAGGTTTCGAAGCTTCCAATTAAATTTTCGTGGATTCTTCATCTATAAGGTATGGGTTTTTAACTTTTGGAATTTCTTTCCCAAAGAGGTCCTTTCAAGATAATTTTTCAATAATTTCAAATACTAGGGTTTCTACTCTTCTAAATGTATTTTCTTCATAACCTTAGTTTTATAATTTTCAATGAAAAGTAAATGTTTTCTATGATTATTTCGCACGAATGATTTATTAATTGATTGATAATGTTTGAATGTCGTGTGATACATGATCTTTCTCTATGTGATGGTTTCGAGTGGGTTGTTTATAGTGTTTGATAATTTAAAAATGTTAGGGTTAGAATTTAAGTTTTGAATGAACCCTTTAATGACCCATTTACCTTCTCCTATTCTATGTGTTTATCTTGTACACTATTTTATGACTTGTTCTTGATTATGTCATTGAGTATTTCACTATGTATGATTATGAATAGTGCATGATGAATAAGATTCTTGGAAGCAAGATGTAACTTCTAAATGTCATTACTCTAAATGTTTATGTTAGCCTATAAACTTTGACTCTATGATATGAAAAGTATGTATGATGTTGCTATGTGAATATGCTGTGTAATAAGCATGTTACTTGTGAGATATGCATTATTTTTCTATGTGAATATATTGGGCTATGAACATGTTAAATAAGAATACCAATATGCTTGTTATGATACTGTCTTGTATGCTTTACACAAGATTAATATGCCATGTAAATCTCACAAATGAAAGGTTATGATGAAAGGAAAATTCTCATCTAATGTAAAAGAGCTCATCGATCAAGTCATACAAGGAGACAATTTCGTATGACCTATGATAAGTTTATGATAAAATAAAACTTTAAGGTTATTTCAATAAAGGTACTTAAGATAAGCACGGATGAACTAGATATGGGAAGTATCCCTTCCCTAGAGGGAAGGTAGGTTCAAAATGATTTACTGAGATTGAGGCTTCCATTTATCATGGAACTATTAGTTTCTAATACACCTCCTAGTTCATGAACTATGTTGCCACCATAGGATACTAGCTATTGGAAACACCTAGAAAGCTATGTCATGTAGGTTCTACTTTGGCCGATAGACCACCTCTTTCGGTATGGGGAAGACGCCGGATTCCATGTTTAGCACACATGGTATATGTCGGCAAAAATGTATTTCGCTTATGTAAAATGAATGACAAGTAAGTGAACATTGACTAGAATGACTTTAAGAGTTTTCTTAGTATATGTAGTGGTATGGGTCGCTAAGTATACATTGCACAAGTTTACTCTAAGTGAAGTACATGGAGATTGTTCTTAAGTAATATGATTATATGAAAGATATATGTTTATGATATATGATATTACTCTAACATGAATGTTTGTTATAATGATAATACTTTATTTGGTTGTATTACGATATGAAGTGATGGCTAATTATGTTAAAAGCTACATAAAGCAAGGCTTTACTTATGATCTCCTATCTTATCTACTCGGTTATGTGGGATTATGGGGCTTCACATGACATTGCACTTGTAGGTTGGGGATGGGGTCATTGGAAAATATTTCGTATGTTAAGTCTATATGATCTATAGAATATAAAATATTAACATGTGTAACGACCTGTATAGTCATTTTGAGCAGTAGAATTGCTTTTGTTAATAACTGACTGTGTCGACGGATCCCACGATGGACCGTCATGGTCACGACGGACCGTCGAGAGGGTCTCGTTCCAAAACACTTAGACCCTGGAAATTTGGGTACTGAGATCGACTCTCTGAACTTCGCGATGGAAGTGTAGCACGGACCGTCACAGAGCTCTTTAATGAATTTCACTCTCTGAACTCTATGACGACCCTTCAGGATGGACCGTCGCAGGCACGACGGGCCATCATAGGCTGCGTAACCCTGACTAGGTCGGATTTATTTTAAAAGATTTTAAGGGGTGTTTTGGACTATTCCTTCTTATGATTTTAAAGTTGGTGGTTTAATGTTAATAATTCAATTACTTGGGGGTTAAAGGAGATAACCTTGAAATAAATAGTGGGTTACTTTTATCATCCTTTATACTTAATTATATGGTAATTGGGTAAAACAAGGGGATTTGAAAGAGGAGAAAATTAAAAAGAAAAAGAAGAGAGGGAAGAACGAGCAAGAGAAAGAGAAGAACGCAGAGGAAAGCAAAGGTTTTGGGGGATAGCTGATCACGATTCTTCGGTGGAGGTAGGTTATAGTTTATGCTATTTCATAGTAAACTCTTAATAGCGAATGATATGTGTTGGGTAGTATTGCAAAGTCTTCTATATGCTTAATTGTGTGCTTGCATGATGTAATTATGTAATTGTGATGAATTAGCATGATGAGGCTGTTGAATCTTAAACCTTAAAACCTCTTTGCTAATGATGATGCCTTGGTATAAAAGAAGGCTTGATGAACTGAAAGAATGAGATTAGGGGATCGGGTGTCACGAACTGACACATAGAAATAGGGGATCGGAGTGTCACGTTCCGACACCAGGATAGTAGAGGATTTGAATGTCACGTTCCGACATCGGGATAGTTGGGGATCGGAGTGTCACGTTCCGACTCCAGGATAGTAGAGGATTGGAGTGTCACGTTCTGACACCAGGATAGTAGGGGATTGGAGTGTCACGTTCCGACAACAGGATAGTAGGGGATCAAAGTGTCACGTTCCGACACCAGGATAGTAAGATGAATGATATTGAGGGGATCGGAGTGTCACGTTCCGACACCAGGATAGTAAAGAGAATGAATCTTGAATTATGCTAATATACTCGATTCCAAAGAACCTATTTCCCAAATGAGTATGGTGTGAAGGCTTGAGTCCTCATATATGTGCTTGGTGTTGTGGCTAATGGTTATGGTACTTGTTGTTGTCACCTTTAAAGTATCTAGTTGGTTTTATGTTATTATCTGATATATATTGCTTTCTATTTTGAGTTGGCTGATGATACCTACTCAGTACTTGTGCCTTGCACTGACCCCTACTTGTATGTTTCTCTTTGTTATTTGTGGAGTGCAGCAAACGTGCCATAGATTTCGACTCGTCCTCAACTCTAGCCAGTCTTCATCATGTTAGATTTCAGGGTGAGCTGTTGTTCCTAGGTCGGACTGGATTCTCTCTCATTCACGTCTTGATGTCCTTGAAGTTCGAACCATTGGACGATTTGTTTACTTAATTTAGCTTCCTAGACACTCTTAGATTTAGTAATTTGAGGATAGAATGTTCTTGTGGGGATGACTTCCAGATTTTGGGAATTATATGTATTAAATTTTAGAAGTTATTTAGGGGTTATAGTAATGAGTTTTAAGTCTTCCACATTATTTTCTATTTATTATGGTTGAAATATTGGGGTTTAGATTTGTTGGTTCGCTCACATAGGAGGTTAAGTGTGGGTGCCACTCGCGGCTCGTTTTGGGTCGTGACAACATGACTCTATGAGAATATGTCTTTGATTATGATAATGCTTTAAATTGTATATGTTATATAGTATGTGCATTGAAATTTTTTATATGACTTGGCATGTTTTCTAAAGATATGACATTTCATTAAGTGTAATGTGCATCTACCCATAGTTAGTACATCTGTCGTATTAACACAACAACTTTATATTGCTACAATTGTAGGTTCCATCCATTGAAGTTTAAGGAGGTCTATTATAAGAAGCTTTGAACTCTTTATCCATGTCTTCGTAGGTACTCATGTTTGGGGATGCTATCTTTCGTATTCTAGCTTGCGCAGATTTGTAGTAGTTTTAAGAATACACCATTCCATTATGTTCTTTGGATTATTTTGTATCAAGGCCTATATTCAATATTAACTATCATTGGCTAAGTCCAGAATTGTACTCTTTAGATGGTTTAATATGTGAGACAAATTTCTAGTTATCGTATGTCCGTATGTATACTATGTATGAATTCTATGTATACTTCAATAGTATCTTAAAAATTTTAATTATCCAATAAATTTAACTTTGTGATTGTGAAAAAATCTAAGACGACACATTTTTTTGACTTCTGAGAGGCTAATGATGACGGTCCTATCCTAGTTCTAGGATCTGGGTGTGAAAATTAACTTCTATTTGATGACGTTATGATTGTTGTATGTTTCTCTATGGTTCATTGAAGTCCTTCTTGTGATTAAAGTGTTCTAAGTGTCAATTGAGGACGAATGTTCCAAAGTAGGGTATATTGTAAGACCCCCAAAAGGAGTTAGGGTGTCAAGAGCATAACTTGTTTCTATAATATTTTAACATGTTAATACAGTGCATTAAAGTATGCTTGCGGTGTTTGAATTTATTTGGAAGTCAAACGTCAAGGGACGACCAAGATGTCTGGCAATTAGTCACAAAGGGGCCTTATGTGTTTTTATGTGATTATGTGCATGTCATTAGATTATGAGTTCGTTAAATGATTATAAATGATGTTTAAAGGCAGTGTATTGAGTTTCATTATGTTTGGAGTTAAACGTTTAAGAACGTCTAAGGTATTCAAAAGTTAGCCCTTAGGATGTTCATGTGTGTCTTGAGTGTGCCATGCATGTATTTATACGTTTTACATGTTCATATTGGGTGAAACATTCAAGGAAGTATACCGAATGCTAAGGTATATATTTATGTTGGAAACGTATGGGTACGACTTACCAACTGTCCCACAAAAAGGCCTACAAAAAAGACCAAAAGGATGTTGAGACAATGCCTTGGTAGTGTCAATCGATGAGCCAAACAACGCCTCATCAGTGGACGAACGCCCCGTGGATGGGTAGGCGTTGATGGGAACTTATCCTGGAGAAGGCTTAGTCACATGATATCTTCAGATCCAAACGACGGAAGGCACATGATTTTGCGTCGATGGACCAATGCCCGTCGTTGGGTCCCCCGATGCAAACCTTCAGTTACTACCTAGCGATTGTTTCATTAAAGGGGTGAATGGTAAATTCACTCCACGTCCTAAACTAACCTTACTAGGTTTGTTTGGTTATTTTTTGGTGTATTTAAGTTATAATAAACATGATCAACCCATTCCTAGTCCAATTCACTGAAATAAGACTTTCCCTTTAAAATATTCTCTCTAAAACCTCCATTGAAGGTGAAGATCGAGAAAAACTAGGATCTTTTATTTTCATGGATTATTCATAGTGTTTTAGATTTTTTCTTCTAGATAAATCTATGGAGGTCCTTTATATCTAGTTATCCTTCCATCTAGAGAGTTAATCTCAAAGTTTTCAAACAGATTTAGTGATCAAGCTTTCAATCATTCAATTAGCCATGGGTTCTTTCTAAAACAGTTTTCAAAGGCTTAATCATGATTAATTGATTTTTATATATTGGTTTTAATGTTAAAAAATCCAATTGCATTGTGAACCCATGTTCCTTCCAAATGTCAACTTAGCCCTTGCGTGGGCATTGCGATCATGGCTTATTATTGGTGGATTTTTCTTTCTATTAAATTAATTGCTTATATATACTGTTTGCTATGTATATTCATTATTGAATTGTTGATTAATGATCCAATCAGATCAATGTATGAAGATTTGATCATCACTACCCTATGCCTTTATGTGATCACAAAAACATTGCCATTATAAGGCGTGAATGAGGACTTCAATTATGTTAAATTGATTGATAACAACTACCTATCATGTATATAGAATATGAATTATATTGTAATGGATACAATGTGGATCAAGGCTGGAAGATTAGATTGTATTGATGTATGTTGTCGTATCTTCTATAAATTGCTAATCTAGTTCTATGTATCTCGACTCCAGTGTAATTGGTCATGACTTGGTATAGGGTTAATGTATTTTTAACTACTTCATTCGATGTGTATTATTGAATAATTGCGAGTATGACTAATTGATAATAAAAGTGAGGAAGAATTGGTAAGAGATTAACTTCCCCTCACATTCTATGAATTGATGATGTAGTGGACTTAATATCATATCAATCTTTTTATGATTAATTAATGATCATTACCTGATCATTATATCTTATATACTGCCTTATATTGAACTTATGATTAAATATAAATGATGCTCAATGTAATTGAATTTTGTAAATGATCTATGTCCTTCTACATTCTATTATGTTTGTTATATATTCTTCTAGTTGTAGCATGGTCTTCTACTGTCTTATGCATGGTTTCTTTTATGATTAAAGAATATTTATATACTTCACTATATTTGAACTGTTATTGAAAGAGTAGTAATTTTCAATGATGACCAAAGTCTAAAGGATTGGTAAGTATTGCTCTACTTGTGTACTTATATACTTCACTATAGTATTATTGATGAAACCTTGTATGGATTTGTGTGGTATGTTCCACTTATTGTTGAGGTTTTTACTTTATTGCCAATATATATAGGTGATGTGATCATTGACTTGAAGGCAATTATACTATGAATATGTGATTGTGTTGGATCACCCTATGTGAAGACTATGCCTAGTTCCCAATTCTAACTATGATATAGGTTCTTTTGCTAATGTCATGAGCATGCAGATGGTTATAGTAAGTTTACGTTTACTTGCTGCCTATGATGAGGTACTGTAATGCTATATGTGAAGTAAAGCTAAAATAGGTGCATGAAGACTAGATCTTACTGTAAGAATGATGTAAGTCTTGAATAAATGAGTCCTATGCTACACTAACCATTCTATAATAGTGCGTGATGTATCAATCACTAGGATGAATTGATATGTGTATTAGTATGGGTGAGGGTATGGGACCTTATTTGTGAATTACACGTGTAGGTTGATAGGCAGTTTCTAGGTCGGTCATCCAAGTACATTTATAAGATTGTATGAACATGTGTTATGAATATGACTTATATGCTATGATATTAAGTATATTATATGATGAAGTATGAATGTCCATAGTGTCTTACAGTGTTAACATAAAAAGATCGGAGAAGGGCCTAAAATACCCTTAAAGTATTAAAAATGGTACAAAATTACCCTTCATCCACCTATTGGCTCCAAAATGCCCTTCCCACCCACCTATTGGTTTCAAAATACCCTTGTCATCCACCTTTTGGTTCAAAATTGATCACTTATTTAACAGTTTTATATTTAAATTATTTAAATATTTTTTAAAATACGTGGCGCTCAACGATTTGTTATAATTTAACGTATTAGTGTAATTTATAAATCAATCCACAACCCACCCATTACTAATTAAATCCATCTAAATTAATGAACCCGTCACATTTTTAATGCAAGATACTGCCAATTGAGTGTTCATAAAAAATATAAAAGTAAATTATCATACATTCAAGTGGCTACATAAATATCACTCATAAACATTAAAGTTTGACTATGTTCATCTTAATTATTCTTACGTCTCAATTATGTGATGTTGCTTCATAGGTAACTTTTTTTCAAAATAATATATTAAAGGTTTTAAAATAAATCATAAATATTTGTAAAATTATATTTTAAAAAAGTGCATGAATTAATTCGGGATGTATTATTTCTTTGCCTTTAATCATAAATTTCTAATTCAATTTTGAAAGAAAGTGTCCTACTAAATAAGAGGCTCAACCTAAATTTAATTGGAGCTTTGATTCGGATTCGAATAATTTTGAATGTAATTTTCAGTAATCTATAATTCCATCGTGTTTTAGTAGTTTATGACGATTTTGATATTATAATTAAATTATTAATTGAGTGAGGTTTAGTTAGTAATGAGTGGGTAGTCGATTGATTAATAAATTATATTAATAAATTAAATTTATAATTAATATTTGAACGCCCAGTATTTAAAAAAATATTTAATGAGTTTAATTTTAAAACAATTGAAAAATTGTCAATTTTGAACCCAAAGGTGGATGACAAGGGTATTTTGGAGCCAATAGGTGGATGAAAAGGGCATTTTGGAGCCAATAGGTGGATAAACGGTAATTTTGTACCATTTTCAATACATTAAAGGTATTTTAGGCCCTTGTCCGTAAAAATATTGCCCATACTAGTACACATATATACTTATTCATTCCTATATGAACAAGTGTGAAATTCATGTGTTATGTGAAAGGTTTTCTCACATACAAGTACACACACACATGTATGAAAATCTAGTTAATATAGGGGCCTTAAAAGGTGTGCCCATGTGTACCCTAAAAAATAGATAGGTGCTTGGATATGCTATAAGAAAATAATAAATAACTATCTTAAGCCTAGGTTCGATGAAGTAATGTAATAATGGCTTTTCCATATAGGGACTTTAGCTTTGCACCGAGGAAATTTGACAATGAGAGATAATGGTTTCCATTGAAGGAATATTCACCACTGATTTGTCATAGAGTGTTGGCTTCCCCTGGAGGAAGATTCACCATTGGGTCCCCATAAGCTTTGACTTCCATAGGAGGAATATTCAGCTATGGTTCCACATGAGGTGGTAGCTTCCCTTTGAGGAAGGTTCACCCATTTTTCTCATGAGATGAGGATCCAATGCAAATGAGCATGTAGAGGATCACGTATATCTATATGGTAAATCCAATCCACATATCGTACGTTGTTCAATTTTTTTAGCCCTGATGGCCAGTTAATTAGAAAAAAATTGATTATTTAATACCATATTCTATTCCTCAGTTCGAACGACTATCGATCCTGGACCGATGAGAAAGGGGTTGAACTCATACTTTCCTTAACCTAATCTACTGGTCTGGAACAGGCCTAAAGTGCACAACTTATCCTTTTCTTTTCTGTTTCATGTCTATCGGACCTGAACCTATTGAAAGATAGAAAAGAAGTGTCGTAGCCTATCCTTCTATTCTTCATTATATGGTGAGGACCATTCCGTTGTTATTCTCGGAGCTGAGGTATATGAAGAATGGCTTTTTTGTCCCTTTTGTCCAGTGGTTAGGACATCGTCTTTTCATGTCGAAGACACGAGTTTGATTCCTGTAAGGGATATGTACTCATTCCCGACCGCTTCCAGTTAGTATTCATTGCTGAGTGATAACTCGCTATCTTGCTTGAAAAGATGATTTGGAAGCTTTCTCTCTCCTAGTAAGCAAGATCTATTTGAGTTTCCAATGAAATGGAATATGCGGAACTCTTCGTCTAAGTGTTTAATCCGACGGGTCAATTCTCAATGCACACATGTATACCCTCACACACCAACTCGCACGCTTCAACCCTCGGGAGAACCCCATGATCCTTCCGTGTGGAAGGGAAGGTGCGGAGCGAAGGAGAACACGAATACTAAAAAGCGGGCAGCGACCCGGCCGGTATACACCCCACAGATAAAATTGGGCTGTGAGGTGAGTAACTATATCCAACAATCATATGCCAACATCATTCCTAAGATCAACAATAAGTTCTAATTATTTAGATAAATAAAAAAAGTTCCACAAATTATGCTTTCCACATAGGATATAGCAAGTGATTTCACTAGTATAATAACATTTGTTAAGGTTCTACCTTGGCCTACTTTTGGTATACGTCTCTACAACACTAAATTTCATGTTTAGCACCCATGGTCTAAGTGTCAGTTAAGGCTATGGTTTCCCTAAAGTATAATTGAAAATGTAAGTAAACTAAGGACTAACTAAGATAAACTAAGGGTAGTTTCTTAGTGTAGATGGGGGTATCAGATTTCACCTATTCATTGCACAAGTGGCTCTGGAGGTAAACCCTAAAGTGTTCTAATGCATGTATTTAAGTATATCTTCATTATGCATGACTTTGTAGTAATTGTCTACTTGTTGTGATGGAGTGCATGGTATGAGTCCTGACAGATATATGTGATGTCGTCTTGTCCTTATATGCACTAGGTTGGTCTATATTACTATATGATGAAGGTCTTATAAGGAATTGATGTGAAGTGAAGTAATATATGTACAAAATGATTTAGCTTACTTTAATATGCTTATAGTAATGGCTTGAACTTATCTTTGAGGTATTACACTTGTATGATTATATGTATTGACTTATGTAATTTGTAGGCATGGTTTTCGTTGTGTCCTTAAGGTGATGCATTGAACCAAATATCACTAGTGCATTGCTTGGGAGGTTAAGAAGTTAAAGGTTCACTGTTAAAGAAGAATATGCTTACTGTAAATGGAAATTTGGAAACTGTAATGTGAATGAGCTCATTGTAATGTGACCTCAAATATGACTTAAATTCTATATGGGATTTTAGGTGATGTTTTTCTTTTTAATACGTCTATATGAAGTATGTGAATGATATAAATGCTATTGTATAATGTTTTTTTGAAGATTTATTTTGAGAAGGCATGAAGTATGATTTCAAATGTCCCCTTTAAATGCATAATTTTTTCATGCTTTCCATACTCAGTGCATTTTTGTACTAACTCCATTCTTCACTACTTTTCAAAGGGTAGATTATGGATGCTTAAAGGTTGTCTCTATGATTGAGGAGCTTGATATGTGAATTCCCAATCTCAATGAAAGGGATCCTTAAGTTCAAGGATTCCTAAGTCAGTTCTTTACTGTAAAGTGTATAAGTTTACTTATCTATTATGTTTTAAGGGCAATGTCCTTTTGGTACTCTTATGATTTTGTGTCTAGGATTCTAAACAGACTTAAGTTCTAAATATGTACTTATGATATCTTATATATATATGAGGTAAAGCTTCTAGCATATGATGTGCTATGAAAACTTTTAAATTTTTCACAAAATTTACTATGGCAATGCCATGAAAAATAACTATAGTTTTTTATAAGACCTACGACAGGTCAAGTACGTCATGTTACTTCTAGGGGGTACTCCCCGGATGTGACAATATGATCCATTAATGTAAATTACTCTATGAGAACAAAGGTTAGAAATGAGCGAGTATGGCATGGGAAGTAGCTCTAGTTAAGAACGAGACTACAGTACAAATATAACCCTTCGTATTCCTTACCATGTACCTACATGGGATGTGTCTAAGTTCAACCGTTGGCAAGTTGAACACCCTCCATCGGAGTAGGTTATAACTCCGGATTCCAATCTTTGCTACCATGGTCTATGTCGTTTATTTCCTATTCTCATCATATGGGATACATAATAGCATTAGATAAGTTCTATGATGTTTAAGTGGTAGTATGGGACGCTATCTAGACATTGCACAATAGGCTTTGAAGATTTTATTGAGAGTCCCTAGGTCTTCTCAATGACCATAACTTGAATGTTCTTTTTTATTTTTTTAGGTTTCTTAAATGAACTAAATGATTCTATGACATTATTTAGCATGCATGTTAAATGATAAGAACTTATATAGTGTAGAAAAGGGTTTTCAAGTAAAGGTATGAAGGGGACATGGGAATGGTCACTTTGTATATTACCTAGATAAGTCATAAGAATGACTCTAGTTACGGAAGTGGTTGATTAAGTGGTCATGATCAAATCTTAGGTTGACCTATGTATTACTAGGTAATCTTGGAGAGGTCAAACATGGACATTCTATTATTTATTTACTTTAGTAAGTCTTTTCTTAACCTTTGGATGGGAGAATGTCATATTATATGTATGTTGTTGGATTAAGTGAGTTTGATTTTATACATTTTAATCGATATGATCTCTTATGTGTGTGGAAGAGATTATATGGGCGGTCGCTTCACAACTCACTCAAGTGAAACATAGGATCACCTTTGGTAGGAGGATCTCATGTTCATATGTTTGGTACATTGTAAGTGTGTATCTTATGATAGGTGGTCTTAAGGATCATTTAAGTGTGCCTAGAGAGGGTGTATGGATTGCCTCTTTGTCTTTCTAAAGTTAGTATTAGGATAACTTTTAATGAGAGGATTTCATCCTAACAAGTATTTCTTGTAATGTTGATAAACTTCTCTGTAACAGTTAATTATTCACTATGATGTGACATGGGTTTAATATAAGGTTCTCTAAAAATGTGAAGAATTGCTCAAGTGTTATCTTATGTGTTTCTAAAAAGGTATGTCTTGATATAATGCTTATATTATGATATTTAAATCAAAAGATGCATATTTCCAAAAAATATCCATTTCCATGATATTTACGCATTATGCCAGTACATGTGTTTGTACTAATTCCATGCCTTTGTTTATCTCTAAAGTAATTCATTGGTTAACGTTCTTTTGGGAGCTAAGGTTATATTAAAAGTATTTCAAGCAAGTTGAAGTATGTTTTCATTTTGCTCAAAAGTATAAATGTCTTTTTTTTCATTAATTAAAGTATTGTAATAGACTAGGTATTTCTATATTCGTATTGTATGGCCTGTGTCTCCATTACCCTTGTGTCTAATATTAGATCAAAAAAACATAGCATTTCCTATGGATTTTATATGAAAGATATTTTTAATGAATTATTGAATATTGTGAAATTTTTTAATTTTGTACTACTTTTCATATGTAAATATGCGATGAACCATACTAAAGGGCTTGTAGAAGACCACTGAGGGTTAAAGTACGTCTGGCGCACTCCGAGAGTTCATATTTTCTAGGTTGTGCTGTTGGGATGTTGCATCGGAATCTTGTGAGAAAGGTTTCAAAAGTTTAAAGATAAAATTACCGCTTTATTGATTGACCTTTCCAGTGGGTTATAAACGTTTTGTAGTGTATTGTGATGCTTCCAGAGTGGGCTTGGGATGTATCCTCATAAAACATAGCAAGGTCGTTGCTTATGCTACTAGTCAAATCAATGTTCATGAGAAGAATTATCAGACTTCTTACCTTGAGTGAGTGGTTGTAGTTTTTTCCTCGTATTTATGGTGTAATTATTTTTATCGTGTGTATGACCATAGAAGTCTTCAATATGTGTTCACACAAAAGGATTTGGATCAGTGAGAGTGAAGATGGTCTGAACCTTTGAAAGATTACGACATGAGTTTCCTATACCACCTTGGCAAGGCCAATGTGGTTGCAGATGCTTTGAGTCATATCACTATGGGTAGTGTGTCTCATGTGAAAGAAGAGAAGAAAGAACTTGTGAAAGATTTTCTTAGGTTGGCTCATTTAGGTGTGCGGTTGGAACTCAGACTCATCATTAGTGGTTGAGGTGAAGTATAAGCAACATCTTGATAATCTATTGATTGATTTGAAGGAATTGGTACTTGGTAAGCTCAATGAGTCATTCTTCCATTGGGGGGGGGGGGATGGTGTCTCCCAAGGGTGGATTGTGTTCTTAAGTGCAAGGGAGATTATGTGTACTAAATGTTCAGGATTTGATAAATCAAAATGTCGAAGAAGCCCATAGTTTTTGTTATTCTATACATCCAAGTGCTACCAAACTTGTCATGAACTTAGGGAGGTCTATTAGTAGGATGGTTTGAAGAGGAACATAGCAGATTTTATTCCTAAGTGTCCAAATAGCTAAAATGTCAAAGTCGAGCATCTAAATTTGGGTGGTTTAACCGAAATCATGCAGTTCCTACTTGGAAGTGGAAATCCATCAATATGGACTTTGTTGTTGGGTCGCCTCGAAAACACAGAGGCAAAACTATTGAATATGAGTAATCATTGATAAGTTGACCAAATCTTCCAACTTTATCCCCATGATGACTACTTACACTGCCCAAGATTATGCAAGAATCTACATTAACGAAATTGTTGGTCTTCCTGGGATTTTTTTGTCCATCCTTTAGGATAAGGGTGACAATTCACTTCTCATTATTGAAAAGCCTTTCAAAATGGTTTAGGTACTCAAGTGACTTACCATCTCTTTTCATCCTCAGACAGACTGTGAAGCGGAATTTATCATTCAAACCTCTGAAGATATGTTAAGAGCCTGTGTGATTTATATTAAAGGAAATTAGGATAATCACCTACCCTTTATTGAGTTCATCTTCAACAATAATTACCATTCAAGTATCTCCATGGCACCTTTTGAAGCTTTTTATGGTAGATGATGTAGGTCTACAGTTGGATGGTTTGTTGTTGGTGAACCCTCACTCCTTGGTCCTGATATTACTCATTTGTTGCACGTATGCATGTTCCTTCTTGGGATTTTGCTGTTTTGTAGTTATATTGAGAAGAATGATAGCATGGTAACTCTTTTATGTATTTCGAGATCATGTTAATGTTGAGAAGGTAGTTCCTCATTATGTCATATAAATATATGTTGTGCCTCATGAATTTAGTTTCTATGTGTAATGTTATGATTATATGGTGTTGTTTGTTGGGCTGCTAGTATTAAGTCTATCCTTACCCTCCAAAAGATATTAGTGTCATTCAGGGACAAATGTTTCCTAAGGGGGGATAATGGACCACTCCGGAAGTTCCATGTCTTAGAGTAGAGTTTATGCTATGTAAAAATGATTAAAATGAACTTCCAGAACCATATTCATATAAGGAACTCAATTAGAAAATATTCAAGCCAAAATGACAAAGAAAGATCTTATCGTTTCGGAAACAAGCTAATTTTAACTAGTTGACACCCCTATGTTTGGTGAAGGTTTGAAAATGTCAAATGAAGTCCAAAACATGTAAAAATACTTTAAATAGGTAGTATGTACTGAAAAGAGTCGAAGCATCCAGTAAGGACCGCCCGAAGGGTCCTGTAGGAGGACCCGAACATGGGCGAGCAGGCTGCCAAAGCAGCCTGTGCGTAGCAAGGAATTTGAGGGCTGCAGCGTGAAGCGAAGTAATCACGTCGAGGACCAAAGGTTCCCTTGGGACACGAATTCTCCGTGAGGTTCTCTTTCTCAACTCGGATTTTAAAAAATAAATGTGAAATTGACCCCACGATGCGCTGCAACTTTTCGAATTCGTCCGCATCATTTTTATGTAAACTTAAATTTACAAAGAGACCAATTTAAGTGAAATGACCTTAGAGTATTTTAGGGGACGACTTTATAAAGATTTTAGGTCAGTTTTAGAACATTTTCACACACTGCAAAATATACTAAACAAATCCATCTCATCTCTCTCAATAACACTCTCTTTTCAAACTTCATTGAAGAACAAGAGAAGCTTGAGGAAGAATACGAAAACTTAAAGATTTTCATTTTAAATGTATATATGATGTTTTCTATCTTAGTGAACATTAAATGATCTATGTTGTTTTATGTGACGATGACTACATATGATGTAAGTCGTATGAAGTAAAGCATTTCTTATTGTCACCTATATTGTTTACTTTATTATGTGGGGTTATGGGTCTTCACATGATGATAGCACTTGTAGAATTGAGATGAGATCATTGCTATGGGTTTTGTATGTTAAGTTTATATTCACTATTGAAAAAAGTAATGTAAATACATTTTATGATGGTATGTATTTGGTTATGATCATGCATTATGTTGTTCTTATTTTTTTCCTTATATGGTGTATTGTATGTACATTAAGGCTTTTAATTACTTAGAATGTTTTCTAAAGAAATGGTCTTTTATCATGCATGTTCTTAAATATTTATGTGCATGTACCCATACTTAATACATGTGGTGTACTAACCCCTTAATTTATTTTAAAACAAATGTAGGCCATTGAATATTAAGAAGGTCGATTGATGAAGCTTAGAACTCTTTCTCCAATTGTAGGTAGGTCCTCATGTTCGGGGATTCTATCTTTCATTATTCTAGCTTATGAATACTTTAGTCGTTTTAAGATTACTTTTTATTCCGTTTATGTACTTTGGATTATATTGTATTAAGGCCTATAAGGCATATCGACATTTTATTGGCTAAGTCCAATTTTTACTCTTTAGATGGTTTTATATGAACCATATTTTAGAATATCGTATGTATGCTATCATGTTAATATGTGAAAAGCCTTACTAAGATTTTATGTTAGAGATCTAAGTATACTTCACTTAGTATGTTTAAATGTTTTTATTTTTTTCACATTTTAACTAATGATATGTTACGACAAATGCTAAGGGCTTGTCTGAGTCCTTTGAGTGGACGACAACGTCGGTCGCATCTAGCTGTTTATCTCCAAATATGACACTCTTTGACGTTGAATTCACCTTCACATTCACGTTGATGTTGACATTTATGTTCACATAGACGTTGACATTTATGTTAACGTTCATATTCATGTTAACATTCAAGTAATACATTGACGTTCACATTCACGTTCTCGTTGACGTTCACATTGACTTTCATGTTGACGTTTACGTTCACGTCCACATTTATGTTGACGTTAATTTTCAGATTTACGCGTTGATGTTCACCTTCACATTTACATTGATATTAACATTCATAATTACATTGATGTTCACGTCACATTTACGTTGATGTTGATGTTCACATTTACGTTGATGTTTATGTTCACATTGACGTTTATGTTGATTTTTATTTTTTGCTCACATTAACATTGACGTTGACATTGACATTTAGGTTGACATTGACGTTGATATTTATGTTGATGTTTACATTGACATTGATATTGACGTTGACGTTGACATTTACATTTACGCTTATGATTACGTTGATGTTCAAGTTGACATTTATAATGCAATTAACATTTACATTGATTTATTTTTTCAAGTTTATGATCATGTTAACGTTAAAGTTTACATTAACGTTTATTCTGACGTTCGCGTTGACCTTTACATTAAATTCATGGCGATGTTGATGTTCTCATTGATGGTGAATTCACGTTTACATATTTATATTTACGTTGAAATTTACATAGACATTGACATTGACATTGACGTTTATGTTGATGTTCACGTTCAATTTTACGTGTACATTGATGTTCATGTTGAAGTTCACGTTCATGTTAATGTTCACATTGACATACACATTTTTGTTCACATTGACATTGACATTCATGTTCACATTGACGTTCCATGTTGATGATTATATTGATGTTGATGTTGACATACACGTTAACATTCACATTAATGTAGATGTTGACATTTACATAGACATTAACATTCACATTGACGTCCATGCTGATGTTTACATTGATTTGCAAACTGATATTTAGGATGACATTGAAATTTAAGTTCACCTCAACATTGATATTGACGTTCCCATTGATGTTGACGTTTATATTGACATTCATGTTGATGTTAACATTGACATTGACGTTCATGTTGTTTTTTACATTAATTTTCAAGTTGACATTTATGTTATCATTGACATTTACGTCTACATTGACGTTTATGCTGACATTCAAGTTGGCGTTCACTTTGACGTTCAAGTTGACATTCATGTTGATGTTCACATAAACATTGACGTTTACTTTGACGGTCACGTTGAATATCACATTCATGTTCATGTTTCTGTTCACGTTTATGTTAACATTGATATCCATGTTCATGTTGACGTTTACATTGACGTTTATGTTGACGTTCACATGGACGTTAAAAATGAGTTCATGTGGATATTGACGATGAAGTTAAAGTTTAATTCATGTTTACATTAACATTCACATTCACGTTGACGTTCACATTTAAATTCACATAGATATTGACTTCCATTTTCACATTGACGTTAAAGTCAACTTTTACATTCACGTTGTCGTTCAATTTGATGTTTACATTAATGTTCCTGTCGTTGTATACGTTAACATTGACACTAAGGTAGACGTTGACATTGTCGTTTAGGTGTATGTTTACGTTCACATTGACATTCATGTTCACATTCATGTTTATGCTAACGTTTACATTTACGTTGATGTGTTCTTGACATTGATGTTTACATGCACGTTGACGTTCACATTGACGTTGATGTTAATTTTCACACCGATGTTAGCGTTGACTTCAAGCTGACATTTAGGTTAACATTTACATTAATGTTCATGTTGACATTCAAGTTTACATTTACATTGATGTTCACATTGAAGATGACGTTCAAGTACATGTTCACATTTAAATTTAGATTGACGTTGACATTCACATTAACATCAATACTGACATTAATATTGACATTCACTTAGATGTACAAATTAATGTTCACATGCACATTCTTGTTCATATTGACATTCACGTTCAAGTTTCTGTTGATGTTCATGTTGATGTTCACATTGACGTTCACGTTGACAATTAATTTGATGTTATCATTATAATGACGTTAACGTTTGTATTAATGTCGATGTTAATGATGATATTTATGGTGACGTTCAACTTGACTTTTATGTTTATGTACATGTTCATGTTCACGTTAAAATTTATGTTGACGTTGACGTTGAAGTTTAAATTTATGTTGACATTCACCTTGACGTTAAAGCTCACATTGACATTGAGGCTCACGTTGACGTTGACATTGATGTTTACGTTAATATTGACGTTTAAATACACATTGACATTGACATTCATATTTACGTTGACTTTCATGTTAACAAAAACGTTGATGTTCACCTATATATTGAAATTCACATTGACGTTGACGTTGAAGTTTACATTGAGGTTCATGTTGACGTTTAAATTGAAGTTGATGTTCATGTTCACATTCATGTTGAGATTCACGTTGATACTTACATTGATATTGACGTTGATGTTTATGTTGATATTGATGTTTACATTTAGATTTATGTTTATGTTTATGTTGTCATTTACATGGATGTTAACGTTCACATTGACGTTGATGTCATGTTAATGTTTACATTTACTTTCACATTGACATTGACGGTTATGTTCACATAGATTTTGACGTTGACGTTGATGTTGACGTTCATGTTTATGTTGACGTTGATATTGACATACATGCTGATGTTTACAAAGATTTTCCAGATGACGTTTATGTTCAAGTTGACATTCACATTGACGTTCTCATATGTAACACCCCATAATTTCCATGACTAATACTAGTGAGTAATATGTTGTATAATGATCATTTTAGGCATAAATTTGTGTGAGTAATTTGTTTGAGAAGTATTCAGGCCATAGAATAAAAGAAAAGTCTTGGTGTCCGAAAACTAGCTAAATTGAACTAGTCAATGTCCCTAGGTTTGATGAAGGTTTCGGAGGCTTGTATTGAGTCTAAAACGTGTAAAAGACATTAAATAGGTGAAATGTAGTTTAGAGGGTCAAAAAGTACATGAATGTTAAGTAATAAAAAGTTCAAATTTCAGCTAAAATTAACCTAGATGACGTAACGATGACGTATGTATGCTTGTTTGCAACCTCTAAGAGGTCAAAGACGCCTGTCTTGTCTGGGATCTAAATTCAGTCGTGACAAAGTTGGTATCAGAGAACTAGGTTAAATTCTGAAGATAATAAGTTCACATTAACCACATTGAGTAGTTTCTAAGTCCTGGTAGTGATGTGCACCACTATCCTGAATTAGAGACTTCTTAATGCATAGGAAAATTTTCGTTCTTATAATCTCATCGTGCCTTTTCCTATTTTATGATTTCTTGATGTTACGAGCATTTTGAACATCAATACTTGTTGTTTTAAGAGAATAAATTCTAGGAGAACCATTGGTTAGAGGAGAGGAGAAGCATCTACTGGGGTCAATCAGGTTCCACCCCAGGCTCCAGTTGAAGGAGTGGCTATGCCATTGAACCCTGGGTTGAATGATGCGGAGGTGCAAGCATCTCTAACCCTGTTGGCACATGCCATAACTATGCAAGCCCAGGACATGACTGACCAGGTCAACTAGCACAATGTTCAAAGGGAAAACCCACCGGTTCCTAGCATGGCTGAATGCTACAAGAATTCACGAGGATGAATCCTCCTATTTTCACAAGGTCGAAGACCTTAAAAGATCCCCATGAGTTTGTAGACAAGGTACAAATGATTTTGGTGGCAATGGGGGCCACAGATACAGAGAGAGCTAAGTTGGTTTACGATAAGCTTAAGTACGTTGCACAGACTTTGTGGAAGATGTTGTAGGATAGCCAATCGTTTGGCGGAGTTTCGATCACTTCGAATCTTTTTAAGACAGCCTTCCTTGAGAGATGCTTCCCATGGAGATGAGGGAGGTTAAGGTTGAGGAGTTTAGTAACCTTAACAGGGATCAATGACATTAATGGAGTATTCCCTATTGTTTGTTAAACTATCCAGGTATGCAAATTCCCTTGTATAAAAATGGAGGGTTGATATGAGTAGGTTCCTTAGAGGAATCCGTAGATCTGGAAGAGGATTGTCGATTTGCGATTCTTCACAATAATATGGACCTCTCTTGGTTTTATGGTGCATGTCCAACATGTAGAGGACAACAGGAAGAAGAGGGTCATTCGTGATGATAGGAGGCCTATGTCTCATAATCAGGAAGGTCATTCCAATGGTGGGGGGGGGGGCAACATGAACAACTTTGGCATCTGTGAGAAGCCCAGATTTAAAAAGGGGCAATAGAGTTCATGGAGCTCTAACATTCTGAGGAGTACAACACCTAGAAGAGACAGACCCGAGCCCAAAAAGGTAATGAATATTAGATGCAGTGTCCCAGAAAGAACTGTGCTAACTGTGGTTGTGCTCACAGTGGAGAGTGAAGATAGGGCACTAATTCCTTATTCGGTTGCGGTAAGAGCGGGCACATGGTTAAGGACTGCCTAATAAATAGGGGTCAGGTTGGAGATAATCCTCCACCTAGGACTAATTCACAGGGTGCAGCGGATGCCGAGCCTCTTAAGAGGAACAATTTCTACGCCCTGAAAGGTAGGGAGGAGTAGGAGAAGTCCGCTAACATGGTCATAGGTATGCTGCATGTTTTCTCAACTTACGTTTATACTTTACTTGATCCTGGGTCTACTCTTTCCTTTTTAACTCCTTTACTTTCTCTAACTTTTGATATATCGCTTGAAGTTCTGCATTATCCTATAGTTGTTAGTACACCTTTAGGAGAAAATGTAAGAACTATTGATTATACAAGGATTTCCTAATAGTTGTATGTAATAAGACTTTGTGTGCAGACTTGGTTGAGTTACCAATGCATGATTTTGATGTTATTCTTTGCATGGACTGGCTTCATAGTTGTTATGCTTGTATGGATTGTCGTAGTAGGGTTGTGATATTTTTTTCCCCAATGAATAAGAGCTTGTATTGGTGGGGTACATTGAAGACTACTAGAGCTCCACTGAGAAGGTCAAGCCTTCAATTTTCCAACCAAATTTCGTGTCTTTATCATATCTAAAGTATGATTTATTTCAAGTTTGGAATTTTTTCCCCAAGAGGTCCTTCAAAAAGATGATTTCTAAATTCCCCAAATCATGGTTTTTCTTCTACACATGGGTCTTATTTGAAAAATAAAATTATGAAGCAATTGTGGTTAACTGTGATAAAATAAGATTGTTTAAGTATATACTGATAGTTAGTTGATGATTTAGTATGTCATTTCTCTAGGACCATGTCGTTTCCCTAATTTCATGAAAATCATGAACTAATATGGTGATTGTGAAGATTATGAATATGTAGATGTACTACACTGTTTTAATTTATTTAATTACTTTTTGAATTTACTTTGCTTATGCAATTGGTTATGTATTTTTTGTAATTGAATTATGAAGGTTCTTTGAAGGGACAAAGAGGGATGTTGATTTGTTCTTCTTGGATTCAATTTTGAATTATGAGTTACTTAGATAGTAATGCTCCTATGTCTAACCTATATTTGTGATGTTGATGCTAGAAATTCCTCATTCTTAACCATAAGGCATTGAATTAAACAAGAATTATGTATGTATGTTATTATATGAATATGATATGACTGAAAGTAGTTTCTCATGATTATAATAAACTGTTAAGTGAAAGATTTACTCGTTTGTGGTTTCTAAGTGAAAGAGTAGTTCTCACCTTTGAATACCTATCAACTATTATGATAAGATGTTCACATAGGTATCTATAGGAGACTAATGTGATATTTTATAATGAGTTTGACAATTACTAAATGTAACATTTTCTTAGAACCAAAAGGGCATGTAAATAAGATGGAGGTGACACCTTAGTAAGTGAACGTTTCTAACAACAATCTCTTTGACCTTTAAATATGTGCCCACCAAGAATTCTAGCTTAGTGGATCCACCTAGATAGCTAGGTACCAATTGTTACAACTTAGGCAAGTGTTAACTCTTTATTTTTTGTGTGGGGGTAAAACAATGAGTTTCATGTAGCTCACATAGTCTCATGTCGGCTATAACACTTCTTTCCCTAATGTAAAAGTAATAAAAAAAGTATGAATGTGAACTATTATTAGGGTTGTATTGAAGGTTACTACATAAGGTGAGGGAGGGTATGGGACTTCTCTTACTCATTGCACATGTGGGATCCTAAGGGATGGTTCTTGTAGTGTTATGTTATGATTAAGATAAATAATATGGTTAAGTTTAAATGTTATGAGTAAGTATTTACGAATAAGCATGTTATGAAAATATGTTTGAAGTATTAAGTGGGTTGCTTAATGTGGTACTTAGCCTTGTATAAGATTATAGGGTTCTATCTTGAACATTGCACAAGTATTGCTAGGGTGATCAACATGTTGGGTTGCTATTATGTTCAATTTACTTGTTATAGTTCTTATATATACATGTTAAGTTAAATTTATAGAAAGCGTGGTTTTGAATAGATTGTGTCTTTTCTCATGCAATAATGATTTTTATGCATGGGGACCATAGTTAGTACATCTGTGTTGTACTAACTAATATTTCTCCCTTTTTCATCACACATTTTAGGTTCTGACCATCGAGGAGATGCGCGGTAACTGAAGAATAAGACTTGGCTCTATCCTATATAAATTGGTGAGTCCTCATGAGTTTGGAGGATAGAACTATTTATCAAGCCTTATTAGTTCTGTCTATGTTTAGGAATAATTATTCCATTTTCATGTTAAGACTTCATTGTTGCCTATATGGGCATATTATAAAAGACTAAAGGATATGTGAAAACTATCGTGATTCATTTATTAGATGGTTAAATGTAAGACAAACTATTATTCTATGTTGTTGTTAAATATTAACTGAGAAGCTTTACAAGAGAGGGGCCTATGTGAACCCCATATGCTATATACGAGAAGACTAACTATATTTCGTTATATGGAAAAGTTTTAATTTTTCCGCACTTTTTACCTATGAAATGTGATGAAGAATTCTAAGAGGCCTATCGTAGTCCTCTTCGAGGACAACGATGGTAGTAATGACTAGGGTGTACAATGTATTGTTACTAACTTGGTATCAGAGCATTACATTACTAAATCATAGGATTGATGTGTCACGAAACCACATCTATGTAGGCTCTTATTAATAATTGTGAAGCGCATCACACTTAAGAATAAGAGACTATATGATGCTTAGGAACTTCGACTCTTTTGGTATTCCTTAGTTGTGCCTAAGAGTCTTACCTCTATTTAGTTTTTTCTTGTAATCCTTTTTTTGTGATTATAAACAATTAATACAAGGAGGAACAATGGTCAAAGGAGCGGAGACAAGAATATGAATGAGGCGGTTACAATACAAGTTCCTCAATTTCCTATGAAGAAAGGAATATTTCTAATGTTGATATAAGGTCGGCCATACATATCTTGACTCAAGTGATGGATACCCAAGTTTCCAGTAATGCTAGAGTTCAAGTGAACACCAATGCTAGTACTACCTCTTTAAAAATAGGGATTTCACAAGGATGAATCCCTCTACTTTGTTAGGTTTGAAGGTGGAAGAGGACCCATAAGGGTTCATTGATGAAGTTTTGAAAGTACTAGATATTCGCATTATATTAACGTTGATGTTGATGTTCACCTTGTTGTTGACCCTGAATCAAGTTTACATTTGCGTTCACGTTCATTTGGATGTTCACATTCACATTTATGTTGATGTTCATATTGATGTTTACATTGACGTTGATGTTGATGTTTACATTGACATTAACATTGATGTTTAGGTTGACCTTCATGTTCACAATGATATTCACGTTGAGGTTTATGTTGATGTTTACGTTAATGTTGATGTTGATGTTGACATTGACGTTCATGTTTAATTCGACATTCACGTTCACGTTGACATTCAAGTTGATGTTATGTTGACATTCACGTGGACGTGCATGTTGGTATTTACATTGATATTGATGATTTGATTGACATTTATGTTCATTTAGGTGTTCCTTATAATATTTAGGTTGACATTCAAGATGACATTTACCTTGACATTGATTTTAAATTCATGTTGATGTTTAAGTTTATGTTAACATTGACATTCATGCTAAAGTGAACGTTCACATTAACGTTCACATTGATGTTCATGTTCGTGTTCACATTGACTTTGACGTTGAAGTTCACGTTCACATTGACATTTACGTTCATGTTGACCTTCACATAGATGTTCACAATAACATTAACTATTACGTTGACATTTACGTTCACATTAAAAGTCATGTTAATGTTAATATTTTCGTTCATGTTTACATTGATGTTGACGCTCACATTCATTTTGACGTTCAAGTTCACCTTGTCGTTCACATTGGTGTTTACATTTACTTTGATATGGACATCACGTTAACGTTCACATATAAGTTGATGTTGAGGTTTACGTCGACATTGACGTTCTCATTGATGTTGATGTTGACATTGTCGGTCACTCTAATTTTTGCATTGACATTCAAGCTGATATTTACGTTGACGTTGTTGTTCATGTTGACATTCACATTCACATTTACATTCATGTTTATGTTCAAGTCGACATTCATGCTGACGTTTACGTTGATGTTCACCTTGATGTTTAGAGTGAAGTTCACGCTGATGTTGAAGTTCACATTGACGATCAAGCTGACATTGACGTTCACTTTGACCTTCACATTGACGTTCACGTTGATGTTCCTGTAACATCCGGGGAGCAACCCTTAGACGTAACTGGAGTCGTCGTGCATTTTGAGGAATGAGACTAGCCTCTTATCTTACATCATTACATTCATTGGCTAAAAACTGAATTTTTCAAAACTTTTTAATTACTTCTATATTGAGGTTTATATATAACCCTACACACACGTACTATTTATATCGTATATACATAGACCCTTCTTATATAAAGATTATATAGTCTTCTACTTTTATTAAACATAGATATATAAAATATAACATAGTCTTATTTTGTTGTCTCATCTCATAAACCAACAAAACATGATTATATCAATTGGTGATATCCCATACATAAAAGTAATAAGGTCACATTTAGGTTATACAATGTTAAGTATTCAAATTATAAGGAAAGAACATAAGATTCATAAAAATAAAACAACTTCATTAGCTTGACATTGACATTCCCCTCGAGAAGTAAGAACCTGCGCAACTTGGAATAGTGCGAATACCATGTATTCACTAAAAGTCATCCCAAAAGCATTTCAACTACCCAAACCTAAAATGTTTGGGAAAAGGGAGAAAACGGGGTTAGTAAACCACTTGTACTAAGTAGCAGACCATATGAACATACATCAAAATATCATACAAAGAAAGGGAAAATTCATTAAGGTATGTAATTTACTTTGAAAAGCCTTATCCACATTCAAGAAGACCATACCAATAAATAAAACATATTAATCAAGTCAAAATCATGTACATCACAAGACAGACAATACTATGTCTAATCAAGTCCAGATGCATATCACATAATTTAAGACATTCAAGGCAACTCTATCATCAAGTTAAATATCAACATACATGGATAATAGTTCATTAAAACATAACAAAAGAAACAAAATTACCCATGAACCAGTATTAAGTTAACTACAGGAATGATCAAGCAAAGCTCCATAACCTTACTCAATGAAGTAAATCGGAAAAAAATCATGACCAATAATCAACTTCACATAGCATGAAAATTAAGACATATTATCATACTTTGGAATTAGAGACCGAACACCTACTCATAAAAGAAACCAATAATCATAGTATCTCATTAATTTCTAAGATCATTATATACATATCATATACAATTATAAGCATATACCTACATACGAGTATCCTCTTAAGGTTTCGCTCAAGGAAATATAGTGCAAGGCATAGGTAGAGTCCCATACCCCTTCCGAATCTAAGTGAAACCTCTCAAGTCAGCCTAGTTTGTTTGTACTTCATTACTTCATTTTAGTTTATGGAACACTTGCATTAACTGACATACACAACAAGATCTTACTGTGGAATTCGGTGTTATAAAACCTTACGCCGATGGAAGGTGGTATACCGTCCAAAGTAAACTCAAACATAAACATTGATTTCTAGGTACATCCACTAGCTAGTCTTCATATGGGGGCAACATAGTTCAAGAACTAGGAGATAGGTTTGAACTCTCTACATGATACTTGGCAATTGGAGCCTCATGTTATGGGAATCCATAGCATGAGTATTCCTCATAGGGGAGTCAACACCTCCTGTTGAACTATAAGGTGAATCTACCTTTATGGAAAATCAACACCTCACATTGTAAAGTTCACTCGCTGCTAAGCTAAGTCCATTTTTGAAATGTCTTTAATACCTTTATTAATCATTATAGCTTAATGTATGTAATCGGGTCTGTCCCTTGTATAATCATCATCATCATATCATAGTATGAATTGGAAGAGTATAGTACTTACATTACAATTAATACATGTGAGTTTAGCATATTTATATAGTCTCATCATATTAAAGCCCATTAGTAAGTTATCACCATCCTTACAACATTTACATATTAACCAACACCTCACAAACCATAGTCAATACATTTTAATTCTACATCGTACCAACCATATCAATCTTAATACAAGGTATACTCCAATACAACTCATCACTTAATAACAATTAACCATAATTGAAGTAAAGAGTTGAGATCAAAAGATATACCAAGTCTCTTTCATAATCCATCATCAATGTCTTACCATACACCTTAAATCAACCTTATATGGCTGCAATATAATTATACAACAATAACCAACATCATAAAAAGACCAATTGAATTGCTACATCACAATCCGTGACTAGTTGACAACTTAAGATAAGAGACTTAGGTCAAATCCATAATCTATTTCACAACATAAATAAGTTACTAAAGAACTGAAATGATAGGACTAAAATTCATCTTAATCTATTAATATTAATATAATAACATCATAGGATACTAACTCAATCAATTACCAAGTCAATTAAACAAACACTACAAAATTTACATCAAGATCACAACCTAGGATTAAGGGGAAAATATGATCTTCTACAATCTTAACCAATCCATCAATGAGTAGTATAATATTGTCATAATTCATCATAATTAAATCAATACAACCAAAATAAACTATTAACAAATAAGTATGAAAGATCAATTTCGAGATTGGAAAAGACCCACATAAAAACTCATCTTTCGATATCAATTTGATGGAACCCTTTGAGGAACGAAGTCTCAAAGGTGAAAGAAATCCCATAACCTAATGTTTCGTGAAGATTTATGGAGAAAAATTGGTGATTTCAGAACTAAAACCCACCATGATCTTTTCTTCTATGTTGTTCTTCAACTTTGGAGAGAGAAAGACTAAACAAGGAAGAGAGTTTGGGCTTGGGAATTATGAGGGCTTAGGTTAGTTTAATTAGGTTAGGGTTTTTATATAGGTTATTAATTAACTAAATTAGACCTCCCATAACCTCTAATTAACGTCCTAAATAAGACAAATTATTAAATGAATTAAATAAAAACGTGCAGCAACACGATGGCTCCACAAACAATACCACGATCGATGTATCGTGGGTCCATGGACGGGCACTGTTCACCTCTGTGCTGCACTATCATCGATAAGTTCAGAGACTGTCCATTTGCAGGCTTCAAAAAATTTGACTATGTGTCCATCGATGGAAGAAGTCCACGCCCCATCGATTGGACAATGGCTCGTGGGTTGCACACTTCGGTGGACACTGCCATGGGTAGCCTTTGACCCTAAAATGCAAGGGTCCTCCTTAAGGGAACTTGGTTCGTCTTTGGGGAGTCGTGCCCAAATATTTTGGCTATGAATCAAATCTAATGCGGGTTACATAACTTTCACTAATTTTTATCTTTTCCGACTCCTAAAACTTAATAAAATAGGCTAAGGAACATTAGCATCCCATTTGACTAGTGTTCCTTTACATTTTGATTCCAAAACTTCCTAATTGACTTATATACATTAAAATATAACTTAAAATAGTGTATAATCCTTTTGAAACTTCTGTTAGGCTCTAGAACATGTCTTAGACTTTTGAAGTGTTACATTATGCTCTACTTAGGAACATTGGTACCCGAATGACACTAAAATCTTTGAAAGGAAGGAATAGACTTAAGACTAGAAACCCAAAAAATCAACAATACTTAACAACACGATTTACAAAATCAATCATTTCCTTTAAACGAAGTAATTCAAAACTTTGATTACAACACATAAGGCTCAAAATCAGATTATAAGGAATTTCCTTCTCACAACAACAAGAGCTCAACATACAAGATTTGTGTCAATTATGCGAAGACTTAACTTACAAACGTGCTCAATATCATTTTTAAAATATTCACTATACAAAAATGCACAACATAACTCAAACCAAGCAAAATTGCAAATTTTCAAGTATATAGGCATAATTCACTGTAAGTCACAGTAATAACATTAAAAAATGCACATTTTTTCAAAACATCACCAAAAATCAAGGAAATTTCAATTTTAATCATTATTTTCATTATTAGTAAAAACAACTGACCTTTATTAAGAAAAGAGATGAGGATAACGGGACTTCATGTAAGCTTTAGCCTCTCATTTTGCTCCCTCAACTAGGTTGTTTCTCCATAGCATTTTAACGCAGGACACCTCTTTGTATCTCAAACTCTTTACTTGATGATCAAGGATAAAAACCGGAACCTCTTCATAAGATAGGTTATCCTTTACACCAAGACCCTTTATAGGGAGCATAGACTCGGGGTTACCAGTACACTTCTTAAGCATAGAAAAATTAAAAACCAGATTAACAAAAGTGAATTCACTAGGGAGTTTTAATTCATAGTCAACCTTACAAAACCTTTGCAAGATTTCATAGGGACCTACATAACGAGGACTTAACTTCCCGTTCTTGCCTAATCTAACAACCCCTTTCATAGGAGAAATTTTCAAGTACGCCCTATCACCATGTTCAAACTCTAATTACCTTCTTCTATGGTCAGCATAAGATTTTTTCTGGCTACAAGCTGTTTTCAAACAATTCCCTATCATGGAACCTTCTCTGAAGTCTTTTAAATAAAATTGAGACCTAAAAGTCAAGTCTCACCCACTTTAAACCATTCAATTGGAGATCTACATATCCTACCATACAAGGCTTCATAAGGATCCATAGATCTATGAATAACTATTGTAGTAATAAAATTCCACCAAAGGAAAATGTTTAACCCAATTCCCTTGAAATCAATTATGAAAGATCTAATCATATCCTCAATGATTTTAATAGTACGCTCCGCTTGACTATCAATTTGATAATGAAAAGCGGTGCTTAACTTCACCTTGGTACCCAACCCTTCTTGGAATGACCTTCAAAACATAGATTTTAGTTGTGCACCCCTATCCGATGTGATGGATAACGGAAAACAATGGCAACAAACAATCTCATTTATGAATATCCTTGCATAATCTTCTGCCAAATACGTAGACTTGTCGGGAAAAAAATGAGCGTATTTGGTCGACCTATCCACAAACACTCAGATACAGTCATATTGGTTTGGTGTCCTAGTCAAACCTACCACAAAATCTATATTGATGTTTTCCCATTTCCAAGTAGGAACTTTGATTGCTTGAAGTAAACCACCCGACTTTTGGTGTTCAGCCTTGACTTATTGATAATTTGACACTAAGCAACAAATTTTGCTATGTAATTTCCAAACCTTCCCACCAAACCACTTCCCTATGGTTGTGGTACATCTCTGTGAAACCCTGATTAATGGAGTAACAGGACCCATGAGGTTCCTCAATAATCCGTCTCGTCATAAAATAAACATTTGAAACACATAAACTTCCTTAATACATCAAGACACCATCCCCCATAAGGAAAATGACTCATTTAGTTTGCCAAGAAATTATTCCTTCAAATCCATCAATGTTTGATCATGGTGTTTTTTGGACTTCCACTCGGCCACCAAAGACGAGTCATAGTTATGATGTACCACTACACCACTTATAGGTAATTCTTCAACCCTAAACCCTATATGAGACAAACTATGAACATCGTTCACTAGATTTCTCTTGGCTCCCCAAACATGGGACACACTTCCCATGGACAAACGACTCAAATCTCTACTACCACATTAGACTTACTAGAGTGATAGAGAACACTCATGTCATAGACTTTCAACAACTCTATAACAATCTTCATTGATGGAGATTCAACTCGATTTGAGCAAATACGTATTGAAAACTTTTATAGTCCGTATACACATCCACATGGACCCCTTACAAGTAATGCCTAAAATTATTCGAAGTAAATACCACCGCCGCTAGTTGAAGGTGATGAGTCAGATAATTCTTCTCATGAACTTTGACTTGACTAGTAGCATAGGCAATAATTTTCCTATGATTCATAAGAACACACCCCAACCCAACTCAGGATGCATCACAAAATACCATGAAACCCTTTGTACCCTCCGATAGGGTCAATATCGGGTAAGAAGTAAGCCTATACTTTATGATTGGAAGCTTCTCTCACATGCCTTCGACCACTAAAACTTTTTACTCTTTTGGGTCAAGTAGTCAAAGGAGATACAATGGATGCAAAACCATCATAAAACCTTCGATAATAACCCGCTAGACTAAGAAACTACTAATGTCGGTTGGATTCAATAGTCTAGGACAAGTTTTCACCACCTTGGTTTTTTTCCGATAAACTTCAACTCCCTCACTAGAGATTATATGAACAAGACACACCACCAACCTCAACCAAAACTCACATTTTCTATACTTGGCAAATAATTGGTGTTCCTTAAGTAATTGTAACACCAACCTCAAATTGTCAATGTGTTCACCCTCATTATTCGGATAGATCAAGATGTTATTAATCAAAACAAAGACAAATGAATCTAAGTAACTTACAAAACACTCCATTCATGAGATACATCAACGTCGCCGTCATATTAGTGAGACCAAAGTACATTATGAAGAAATCATAGTTACCATATCTAGTACGAAATGTCATTTTTGGTATATCCTCACCTCTAACTCTAAGTTGCTGATACCCCGATCTCAAATCAATCTAATAAAAGTAGCTTGCCCTTGGAGTTGATCAAACAAGTCGTCAATCTAAGAGAGAGGATACTTGTTCTTAATAATGACTTTATCTATTTGGTGATATTTCATGCACACCCTAAGTGAACCATGATTCATATGCACAAATAAAACTGGAGCACCCCATGGAGAAATACAAGTTCTATTGAAGTCGTTATCTAGTGAATATTTGAGTTGAGCGTTTTACTCTTTTGATTTGCCGGAGACGTCTGATACGCTCAAACTTACTTCTCCAATATGAAGTAAAGCGGTCGTGTCAAGTAAATAACCCAACTAGTGAGGTGTTCCCACGAGGAAATTAGTCTAGACTTAACTTCAACCTATTATTACTATTGTTTGGTCAATGACTTCCTTCGAAATTAAAAAAAGAAAAAGGGGGGTTTTATCTCTAATTAAGGGAAAATAAATAACGAATTTGAAAAAGACACTTCACAGCTTTTAATGTTGGGTTTTAATCAATTAATCAAAGTAACTAGGGTTTACGGGTTCTCCACAGGTTCATAACTTGATAACTCATACTATAACAATTCTTTCGCAGTATCTTGCATGCAAAGTGATAAGTCATGGATTTCTAAATGCTTGGTCCGAAATCTAGAAAATCTAACTCCGCACCTTGGTCCAGCTACATGTGTTGCTATCCTAAAATCTCACTCCGCACCTTGGTCCGGCTACGTGTGTTGCTATCCTAACACTTATCCTTACCTCATATTAAGCATCGTATTCGATATTTGACTAAGTTATTACCTCGTACCAATCAATACTAGCCTATTAGATAGTATACACTAAATCTATGTTAATAATTCTTTTCCTATTATCTACCTCCTTGGTCTGGTAAGCAGCATTAAGGCGAGTTCTAACATTGGCCATCCGTTAAAAAGACTTCTAAATGAAAGAATTATTAATACATGCAAGACACTAATCTAGAATTGTTATTTTAGTTAGGGTTTATCTCATTATTTGCCTATGGTTCCCACAACCCTAGTTATAGAGTTTAGTTACTCATAGCAATCAACACAATATTCAAATATATTATATACGAATTCATGTACTTACTTCAATGAGAAAGAATAAAATCCAAAGTTTGCTTGAATAATATCAAAAAAATCACTTCCAAGAATCTCAAAATCCAACACTAATACACAAAGTCTAAAAATCTGATGTCTAATCTCACAGAGTCTGACAATACGGAGTCTAACAATACGGAGTCTAACAATACAGAGTCTAACCTCAAAAACGAGATTTTTAGAACTATTTCTAAAAAACAAAAACCTAATTAAACAAGGATTATAATTGCTGGAAATCTGCCAAAACGCGGCTGGGTCGACGGACCGTCATGGACTCCGCCGTCCCATACTTGTGCAATTTCTTTTGCTGCTATCTTCATTCCCCTCGACGGCAAGTACGACGAACCTACAGGACGGACCGTCATAGCCATGACAGACCGCCACAAGCTACGTAACCCCACACTTGGTCAGACTTCCCCATCTTCCTTCAGCAGCTTCTCTACGCTGCCACCTACAGACCGTCAGAAGCTCCGTAGGTGGTCTCTTCTACAATTCTTCGCTCAAAATCTCCGCATTTAGCTTTGGACAGATTTCCTGCAAAACAAAGAGAAACTTATATAAAAATTAGCACAAAAAGGCTTTAGGACACACTAAACTTAAGGAAAAAGTATTAATAATACCGTGAAACCATGGTATATCAACACCCTCAACTTAAATTCGTTGTTTGTCCTCAAGCGACGCACTATGACTCACTACACAATCTTTGTACAATAGTATCCATGTTTTATCCTTTGCAATCATTTGGCTATCAATCTCTATTAATCTCATCAAATCTATGCATGCTATCACTATTAGGCTTGAATTTCATGGGATCAGAACATGACACAGACTCACCACGCACTAACACATATCCTCTTCATTTTCTCACTGGGGTGCTAACAATTCTAGTATTGCAACTAGTCTCCTCACTTTAAAATAAAATCATCCTTTTTCACACAATGATTTCAGTTTCAGTATAACGATTACTTTTCAACACTCACTCTCAGAACAAAGTCACACTCATTCATACCTTTTTGCCATAAGCTTGCCCTTATTTTCACTGCCTTAAGTTCGCTATACAACCCTTAGGATCACGATAGGACTTTCTTAGCTTGTAACATAGGCTTGGGGTAAGGTAAGGTATATTTTGGTATACTATAGTGACTTTTTGCCCTCCTTGACATATCAGCTAAACCTTCCACAATCTCTCATTTTATCTCACCCAGTTTCTCATATTCTTTCACCTTGCTATTTTCTCTTCTTTCTTCATTTGTGTAATTGACTCTCTTCTTTTCTTGCTTGTATTTCTTGTGTATTATTCTTTTCATCTAATTCTTGAGTCACTTTACTTTTATTATTTCTCTCTCTTTGTTCTTTCAACCCCACATTCCAGAGCATTCCTCATAGTAGCCACCCTCAACTCATGGCTTTGCCATGAGTCAAGGTACACAATACCCAAAGTTAGGTCAGGGCCATAATAAAGGTTGTTTATGCATTAGACACCCTCAACTTATGCTTTTGTCATAAGTTGAGGTTCACATGTCCAAGGAGGGACCAGGGCAAACATATTGTTCCCAGAAAAGATCGGTTGGGGTGAAAAAGAAAGGTCTAATTTTAAGCTCAGATTATTTGGATCAAAGAAGGATAACTTTCATTTGGTTTCTTTTATTTAGGCCAGAAATGGGCTATCTTGAATAAGGGACTATGATCCTTTCCTAATTGTCTGTTACAGCTTTCTTTTAGCAGGACTAACCAGGCAAGTTCTAGCTCAGTACCAATAGTGGACTATTCAGATTTCCTCACACTCACTTGACATCTCATCACTATGCCAGATTATCAGACACCTAGTTCGAATTGAAGACTTAGGGTAATGCAATGGTGTAACTCTATTTCATGCTTAGAGCCACAAAATTATAAGTTACTATGCCTAGTCATGCAACATTTTCTAGTTTTATCAAGATATCATTTCAGCCATCATGCTTCAGAGTTAAACTATGTACAAAAGATATAAACATGCCGGTTCAACAGAAAAAGTAATTAGTGTTTTGGTGAAAAAGAACACAGGCAAGAAAACCCCAAAATAGGATAGTGAGTTGGGCTACTCAGACTTCACCCTAACACTCACTTTCCATTTACCCCACCCCCAACAAAAAAGCATGCAATTGTCCCCAATGCATAAAAAAATCTAGATATTAGAGTGGTAGGTGAAGCAAACCTGTGGCGCAAAGCGCCGTCGATCAGCAAGATGGTGGGTCCGATTCCCCGGAACCCACGTCCTTTGCAATCTGGACACCCTCAGTTGTGTCCTCAGCAACATCCACACCATCAGTAGTGACTCCTGCTATCTCTGCAGTGCGGGAGCTAGACGCCCCAGCCGCTAACTGTGATGCTCTGATCTGGTGTGCCTCCTCCTCAGCAAGTGAGGCTGTCCTCGCAGTCTCCATCTCTCGGCGCTCCTTCTTCCTTGGTCGCGCCTCATCCTCTGCTCGACCCCTACGCCTCTTGGCACTCTCTCGAGGGGGAGGTGGTGGAATTTCTGAAGTAGCAAACAGAGCTGCCAATACAGTGTCCTCTACAGGCTCGACAGACTCCGGCACCCTCGCCTCTAGGATCGTGTCGATGTCTGCACAAAGACTGTCGACTGCAGCCTGAAGAGTCGACACATCCCTCGGAGGGGCTGGTCGATCTAACACTCTCAACTCAAAGGCGTCCAGGCGCTGGTTAACCTCAGCAATCTTCCGCTCTGTAAACTGCTTCATTTTCCTCTCTAGACGCTCTTCAGACTCAGTGATCAACTTCTGCATGCACGACTGGATATGATGCAGAAGAGTGGCCATTTGTGCCTCTAGTTTTTGGACCCTAGCAAGTGGGACCAATGCCGGTAGAGGGGCTGTGCGAGAGGAGCTCAGGGTTGTGCTACTACCCGGGATAGACTCGACCGAGGTAGTGTCAGTGGACGACTATATAGCTGTGCGGGACTTGGCATATAGGCACACCTGCGGACCTGCAAAGGGCAAAGATCATACACGGGAAGGGGTAGGTAGTAGTGACCTTGAATGCCCTGTCGTGCATGACTGCCTGGAGAAGCCATGCAAAGTCCACCTCGAATCCGGCTATAATCGCCGCCATCAGCACTACTCGATCCCAGGTCACGATGTTATCAGCAGCTGTGGGTTAAAGGCATTGACGGACAAGCAGCCACAAGAACTTTGCTATGAACGTGAGGTTGTCCTTCTTGATGGCGCCCTTCGGCTCAGTGACCCAATCGGCACCCTCTCCATCTACTGACAGGTGCAGGGCCATCCACCTTTTGGTAGTCACTCTTAGTGCTGGCTCGCGCAAGAACTGTCCATCCTTTACTATCGTCCAGCGGTAGTCAAACTCGGCAGTGATGGGGGTCCGAGTAGCATCTGCACTCTCGCCGTATACAAATCGACGGATGGCTGGCAGGGAAATGTCAACCTCCATGCCCTGGACTCGAACCTTCTCCAGTGGGGCCTTTTTACCGGGAGCAGCCCGCTTATCGATCTGTGATCGGAGAGTCACTACGTAGGATGCGTAGAACTCTCAGACCATTTCCTCGCTATATCGTCCCAATGGACATGCTGTCCACTCTAAGCGATGCCTGGTGAAGAGGTTGTGGATCTCCGGCATTGTTGGGAGACTCCCTGTAAGTACCCGCCGCTCCAAGGCGAGTGTTCGAGTCATTACTCCTTTATCGGTCAGGAACTTGGCGTCGGAGTAAACTTTAAACTGGTCGTCGACACACCATCAAGATGTTATTAATCAAAACAAAGACAAATGAATGTAAGTAACTTACAAAAAACTCCATTCATGAGATACATGAACGTCGCCGTCGTATTAGTGAGACCAATGTACATTATGAAGAAATCATAGTTACCATATCTAGTACGAAATGTCATTTTTGGTATATCCTCACCTCTAACTCTAAGTTGCTGATACCCCGATCTCAAATAAATCTAAGAAAAGTAGCTTGCCCTTGGAGTTGATCAAACAAGTCGTCAATCTTAGAGAGAGGATACTTGTTCTTAATAATGACTTTATCTATTTGGTGATATTTCATGCACATCCTAAGTGAACCATGATTCATATGCACAAATAAAACTGGAGCACCCATGGAGAAATACAAGTTCTATTGAAGTCGTTATCTAGTGAATATTTGAGTTGAGCGTTTTACTCTTTTGATTTGCCGGAGACGTCTGATACGCTCAAACTTACTTCTCCAATATGAAGTAAAGCGGTCGTATCAAGTAAATAACCCAACTAGTGAGGTTGGGATCGTTCCCACGAGGAAATTAGTCTAGACTTAACTTCAACCTATTATTACTATTGTTTGGTCAATGACTTCCTTGGAAAGTAAAAACATAAAAAGGGGATTTCTATCTCTAAAAAAGTGAAAATAAATAAAGAACTTGAAAAAGACACTTGACAGCTTTTAATGTTGGGTTTTAATCAATTAATCAAAGTAACTAGGGATTACGTGTTCCCCACAGGTTCATAACTTTATAACTCTAAATATAACAATTCTATCCTAGTATCTTGCATGTAGAGTGATAAGTTATGTATTTCTAAATCCTTGGTCTAGCATCTAGAAAATCTCACTCCGCACCTTGGTCTGGCTACGTGTGTTGCTATCCTAATATCTCACTCCGCACCTTGGTCCGGCTACGTGTGTTGCTATCCTAACCCTTATCCTTACCTCATATTAAGCATCATATTCGATATTTAACTAAGTTATTACCTCGTACCAATCAATACTAGCCTATTAGATAGTATACACTAAATCTATGTTAATAATTCTTTTCCTATTATCTACCTCCTTGGTCCGGCAAGAAGCATTAAGGCGAGTTCTAACGTTGGCCATCCATTAAAAAGACTTCTAATCGAAAAAATTATTAATACATGCAAGACACTAATCTAGAATTGTTATTTTAGTTAGGGTTTATCTCATTATTTGCCTATGGTTCCCACAACCCTAGTTATAGAGTTTAGTTACTCATAGACATAAACACAATATTCAAATAAATTAAATACGAATTCATGTACTTACTTCAATGAGAAAGAATAAAATCCAAAGTTTTCTTGATTAATATACAAAAAATCACTTACAAGAATCTCAAAATCCAACACTTATACACAAAGTCTAAAAATCTGATGTCTAATCTCATAGAATCTAACAATACGAAGTATAACAATACGGAGTCTAACCTCAAAAACGAGGTTTTTCGAACTATTTATAAAAAAACAATGACCTAATTAATCAAGGACTCTAATTGCTGGAAATCTACAAAAACGCGGTTGGGTCGACAGACCGCGCGATGGACCGTCATGGTCACGACGGACCGTCATGGACTCCGTCGTCCCATGCTTGTGCAATTTCTTCTGCTGCTATCTTCATTCCCCTCGACTGCAAGTATGACGGACCATCGTAGGCACAACGGTCCGTCGAGGGTCTTCGTTTGAAAACACTTCAACTCTTAGAATCTGGGTACTAGGATCACTTCTCTGAACTTCATGACGAACCTGCAGGACAGACCGTCATAGCCACGATGGACCGTCACAAGCTACGTAACCCCAACCTTGGTCAGACTTCTCCATCTTCCTTCAGCAGCTTCTCTACGATGCCACCTACGGACCGTCACAAGCACGACGAAATGTCATAATCTCCATAGGTGGTCTCTTCTGCAATTCTTCGCTCAAAATCTCCGCATTTAGCTTTGGACAAATTTCCTGCAAAATAAAGAGAGACTTACATAAAAATTAGCACAAAAAGGCTTTTGGACACACTAAACTTAAGGAAAAAGTATTAATAATACCGTGAAACCACGGTATATCAACGTCGGATAAGGAAGAATTCAAATGGTATTTGTATCAGGCAAAAAGTCGATACCAAAATCTATTTCCTATTCTGTAGGAAAACCTGGAAGATAATTAGGAACGACCTCTGGAAATTACCCTTCTTCGGGGACCAACTCAATGAGAGGAATTTAGGAGTCTAATATTATACTTACTATATGGTCTAAAAAGCCTTTAGAGTTCATCCTAAAAGTTTTCAAACAAGAAATTAGATGACCTCTAGGAATAGAATCCCCCCCCTCTTCCACTCTAAAACAACCTCATTTGGAAATTTAAACTTCACCACACTTGTTCTACAATCTATAGAGGCAAAGCAAGCATGCAACCAATCCATACTCAATATGACATAAAAATCAAACTTACCAAGTTCTACTTGTTCAACATGATAACTCTTATGGGAAACATTATAGGACAATTTCTATACAATCTTTTTGCAACCACTGACTCACCTACCCTGTTAGTTCCTATGGAAGGTTAAATTAGAATATCTGGCAAAAGCTCAAACTTCTTAGGTATAAAGGGAGTAACAAAAAACAATGTAGGGCATGGATCGAGTAAAACATATACAAAAATAGAAAAGACTTTCAATATACCGGTAACCACGTTGGGAGATATCTCTTGCTTACCCCTTGAGTGAAGGCATAAAAACGATTCTTCTTAGGATCATCAACATTTGAGCCACTTGTTTGATCTCTACTACTACACTTCTCTTTCCCGTTAAAATTTGGGCAATCTAGAACCTTGTGACCACTTTTACCACACCTAAAAATATTGCCCATTCCAACTAAGCATTCTCATAAGTGATCTTTTCCACACTTGGAACAAGTAGTCATCTTTTTTGGTGAAATAATATCCCTTTCATTTTTAGGCTTAGAGTTTATAACCCTAAAATAAAGAAACCTATGGAACTTGGAAGGAACTGTTTTAGAAAACCTCTTCTAAAAACCTAGCCTTGTCTTGGATATCAAGCCTACCCTATGAAAAACAACCATCAAATGATCTAGACCTCTTAGCATCTCTACTATTTCTTATATCCCTTATGTCTCACACTTGTTGGTCATGAACCATGAGACGAGAAATTTATATATTGTCATGTAGTATTGCCGAATGAAATTCCTCATGCAATTAATCGACACTCCCATTTAAAAAGTTGTTCATTTCATCACTATCGTTGGAAACCAAAAAAGGAGCATACTTTCACAATTTAGTGATTTCAAAGAGAATTCAAGTACACTCATACCTCCTTTAAAAATGTTGATGAACTCCTTTAATTTTGCTTCCGTCATCTCCCTAGGAAAGAACGTATAAGGAAAAGCCTTCTTGAAAGCTTCCCAAGTCACAATCCACCTCTTAGGGGCCTATTGTTTTTCCATTGGAAGAACATGTTTTGGGCCACATATTTGAGTTTGTAAGTGTCTAAGTCGTCCTTCTCACTAGTAGTCAACCCCCTAGCATAGAGGATCTTGTCGATTTAATCAATGAAGTATTGGGGGTCTTCTTCAACCTGGACTAGCAAAAAGTAGGGGGATTGATTATAATGAAGTACCTCAAACGAGATGTCATGGTACCAACATGTTTGTTATCTTGGGGTACAACCTCTCGATAATCTTGGGATGTCATGGATTGAGCTTGAGTAGTTACTACTTGTGCTTGAGTAGCATTGGATTGCGCCCATTTTGAGAAGGGGAGCCGTTATGTTCCGATCCTTCCAAAGAGGAGGATTCACCAAAGCTTGGTCGTCATTAGCATCTTCTTCAAGAGTAGGAAATGGATTGCTTCGGGGAGGAGCTCGCGCATTGGCAATCTCTTCACAAAGTAATCGTTTCGTGTTCTTAGAGCATTTATTTCCTATAATCACAGTTAATGGATTAGATGCTAAGAGCACATAGTGATAAAACTCTAGACGCACGATTTTTGGCATCCATGAAAGTGAGAGTTTCCTAAGCATCACATAGGCTCCTATCCATAAGTGTGGCGCACTTAACAAATATGAGTAAGAATCTACTTAATCGTGGTTGAGAGAGACAACAAATCGAAGGCATAAAACCTTGCTATGATACCAAGTTTGTCAAATCTGGAGAGCACCCCCTAGATGTAACCTACATCATCCTCCTCTTGGAGGACTAAGACTAGTCTTACAACTTAAGTCATTATATTAATAGGTTAAAAATACGGAAAATTTTGAAACTTTTTCATTACTTTTACATTGAGGTTTACGTTGACCTCTACATACACATAATATTTGTATCCAGTATACGTAGACCATTCGTATAGGAAGATTACATAGCCTCTTATTTTATTGCACATTGATTTATAAAATATTACATTGTCTTAATTGGTTGTCTCATCTCCTAAACCATCTAAACACCATTATATGAATCTGGGATATCCCATACATAAAACTAATAAGGCCACGTGGGATATATAATGTTTAGTATTCAGATTAAAAGAAAAGAACATAAGTCTTAAATATAAAACAACTTCATTAGCTTGATATTAACATTCCCCTCGAAAAGTGAGGACATGTGACACTTTAATGAGTGATAATTAGAAGTCTTCCTTCAAAGTCATCTCAAAATCTCTTCAATGAAACAGAATACAAAACATTGGTGAAAAGAGAGAAAATGGGGTAAGTACTTCACTTATACTAAGTAAAAGACCGTACGGACATACATCATAATATAAAGCTAAGAAGGGGACAATTCATTAGGGTATGCAATTTACTTTGAAAAGCCTTATGCACATTCAAGAAGACCATATCAATCAATAAGGCATATTCGTCACGTCAAAATCGTGTAAATCACAAGACTAACAATATTATATCTAGTCAAGTCAAGATGCATATCACATAATTTAAGACACAGTCTAAGGAAATTTATCATCAAGTTATAGTAACAATAACGATGGATAAGATTTCATTACAACACTAAAAAGCAAGGCAATTACCCATGAACCCTTATTAAGTGAACTAGTGAAATGAACAAGCAAAGCCCCATAACCTTACCCAATCAACGAAACCCAACAAGAATCATGACCAACATCAAACTTAACTTAACTTGACATTTAACATTTGTATCAAAATACATTGGCATTAGAGACGAAACACCTATTCATAAGGGAAACAAATAAACATATAATATCATCAATGCATAAGATCATCATATACATATCATCTACAATTGTATGCATATACATACATACGAATATCCTCTTGAGGTTTCGCTCAAGAAAAACTAGTGCAGGCATAGGAAGTGTCCTACACCCCTACTTAATCAAAGTCAAACCTCTCAAAGTACAATATTTGGTTTGTACTTCATTACTTAATTTTATTTAAGGGAATACTTGCCTTAACAAATATATACCACAAGATCTAATTGTGAAATCAGTGTTGTAAAACCTCACACCGATGGGAGGTATTCTACCATCCAAAGTATAACCAAACACAAACGTACCTTTCTAGGTGGATCCACTAGCTAGTCTTTCTGTGGGGGAAACATAGTTCAAGAATACGAGATAGGTCTGTACATGCCACTTGAAAATTGGAGCCTCATCTCATTGGAATACATAGGATGAGTGTCCCTCATCTCATGTTGTATTATAGGGTGAATCTTACTCTATGGAAAGTCAATACCTCACATTTTCAGGTTCACTCGGTGCTAAGCTAAGACCCTTTTTGAAATTTCATTAATACCTTTATTATCATCAAAGCTTAATCTATATAATAGGGTATATCCCTTGTATAATCATTATATTCATAGCTCAATAAGAATTCCATGAGTATAGTCATTTCATTACAATTCATACAAGTGTAGTTAGCAAATTTACATAGTCATATCGTATTAATGCACATGGTTAGTTATCACCGTCCTTATAACATTTACATCTTAGCCACCACCTCACAAACAATAGTCAAGATATTTCAATTCAACATCATAAAAAAACAATAAATCTTATTACAAGGTATACTTCAACTTAACTATCACACCCGGATTCAGGAATCCGGATGCAACCGACGTCGTTAACCACTAAGAGGTCGCAAAAAAAATCCTCTTCTTAGCTTTTATCACAATCATATAGTTAAATGTATGGAAAGTTAATAATTTTTAAACATAGAGAAGTATGCATAGACTTCATAAGATTACAATATAGAATAATATTCTATTGAGCTCAAACTAAACAACCATGTACAATCCATTTAGCAATACTATGAATAAATCAATATATCTTAATAGTTTGCCAAAGGACTTAATACAAAGCTTTGAATAAAAGTCTGAAATGAAACGATAGGGACAACATCCACTAGCTATGTCAAAAGTACTAAGCTCGAATTATAGGTGTCGCATCATGTAACTCAATAAGGCGTAAAGTCTGGAGATCGGTGATCCAAACCTCTTCAATGAGTCTTCAATCTGCACTCTGAATTGCGCCAATAAAGGAGTAATAGTATAGGGTTAGTACACACTTTTAATAAGGATGGTATGTGCACATATACACATAAGTACTATGCATGATAAAGGAAAGCTCTTCCTACAACAATATGTCATTTCTGGAAAGTGAAGTCAATAGACTTTTCTAATTTGTTATTTGTGATTTGTGGTATGATTATGACGTATTTTAATGCATTCAAAACACACAACTCATTTTCTATATGAACATAATACCTAGAATCATGACTATAATTTTAGAACAACTCGAACGAAATTTTGAAATTTACTCCCACTTAACTTGGGATCTCCTTCGCTAACACTTAGTTTATTTTTTAGTATTTTTATTCTTATTGATGTGTAGTTAAATGATATACTTTAATCTTATGTTTTTACATATAAGTGCAAGGATTCATTGTATTCCCATGCCTACAATGAATCAAGTAAGGAATCTAAAAGAATAGGGAAATGATTTATCTACCCTTACTATAGTTTATTCTTTCCATTCTTGTTAAATTGGGCATGAAATCTTTATAAGCCAATATGTATTGGCTAGGCCACTTATTTCATGATTTTCATATTAGGGAGATTATGTGGCATTAAGTAGCCATTACGTTTTACTAACCTTTATTGGCATATCATAATAAGTCACTATAAGCCAATTATTTATTTGGCTGTGCCCATTATTTTATCATTTGCATAACGTGAAGATATTGAAGCATAATTTTTTAACCACTGATGGTTTGATATACTCAAGTTCTTACTTTTTTAGCGTACTTTTAACTTACATATCTTCTTCATATCTTCTTCATTCTTTCTTACATTCTTAAAGAAATCTATACATTATGAATATGTGAGCAAACATGAAATCCAGTGTCTGCCCCACAGTGAAAAATGGTGGTTCACCTATAAAAGTGAATCTAGATCATGTTAGTTTAACATGAAATCCATTGTCTGCACCACACCGAAAAGGGGTGATTCATCAGCTAAAGTAAAACAATGTCTAGTGTCTTCCCCACACCGACAATAGGTGGTTGACTTCTAAAGTGAACAGAATACTTTCTTTAATCATTTAGCCGATATAGATTATATTAACTAAGCATGAAATCTAGCCTATGCCCCACACTAAAAAGGGGTAGTTTCACCGGCCAAACTGATACCGCATCATACCTAGCTCTCTTAGGTTGAATCCACTGGCTAGTTCTTATGCTTGCAGCATAATTCAATGACTAGGAGACATATGGAACTACTTATCAACTTTGGTGGTAGTCTCATCTCATGAGGGTAACATCTGCTTGCACAAGTTTATTGCTAGTGCATTGGTGCTTTGCTCAGCTTCTTTTTCTTTACATCTTTTAGAGTTGACTCAAACATTATAAAAGCTTGCTTTTTACTTATGAGGTTTACTTAACTCTTTGGATAATAGGTCATACCTTCATTTACTTGATGAAATCTGAATTTAACCTTACATTATAATCTTGATGTTTATGAGACTCGTCTTCCGATTATTAACACCTTTTTTGTGAGTATATTTAGCACATTTGTCTAGGTGTTAGTGAGACATGTCTCACTTCTTTTAACACCTCATTCTGGTTACTTTCATAATTCTAAATCTTTTAATTATGTTATGACACACCTTATCTTGTCCAATGACATTTGGTAGCTTGATACAATTTTTTATGAATGTTATATGCTTAGTTCAACAAAGTTAAATTGGTCATGGTTAATTTGGTTTAAATAATTCATTAGCAAATTCTTTATCATATCATTGAAATAATATTGTAAGCCAATTCCATTCCACTTTTTGGACAATGTATTGTTAGCCAATTCATTGGCATAAACAAAACTTTCGATTAAACAATTTTCATTATGTTATCAATAGAAACATCAATTAATCCTCTGAATTTATTATAGTGATCCCCCCAATATAAAGTCAAATTTAACCATTAAGCATTACATCCTTCTTTATTTCATATAACTAATACCCTAATATATTGAATCAAGTATATAGCCTCATTAGTCATTAACAAATCAAGAACCTACACACAATGATCAGTTAGCACCACATACCAATAACATATTCGAGATTACATCTATATTCTTGTAGGATCGAAAACAAGGATAACTAGAGAGATGGACGTTCAACAATATCATTGGGAATAACTCTAGTTTCAACATTCATGAATTCAAAACATTTAAAAGGCCTCTCCAAGAAAAAATTCCAAGAGAGAAAACCCATACTTTATGTAGAATTAAAACTACGAAGATCACCTTGCACGAAAACTTTGAAGAATACCTTCTTATCGCCTAAGAGAGCTTATTCTGTTTTCTATGTTTTTGCACACTATTTTTCTCACGATTGCGTACTGTTTTAAGTCGTGAATTCTGTAGTTGTTTTAACATGAGCCTAAGTATTAGGAACTGATATTGACTAATTAAATTTAGGCTAATTAAGTTAGTAAAATAAATTAATTAGTTAATTGATAAAATGCCCTTTCTAGATTGACTAAAAATAGGAAACCATTTAACTTAGTCAAATCTAAAAAAAAATTATGAGTTTTTGCCTTGCTTGTAAATTTTCCTTAGTTAATTAATTCCTTAAATTAATTAATTAAGGGACCTAGGTTAATTACTAAATTACCCCTAAGACATTGGGACCATAACTAACTCTTTTGGACGATCCGAGGTTAGGTACTAGGATGTTTCTTGAACTAGTTATTAAGTTAGTGTAACTCAATTAAGTCTTGCGTTTTTGGGTGCACTCGATAGTATATTTTTGTTTGTCCTAGGTTAGTTAGATAGTTAGTTCATTTAGTTATAGACGAGATTTTGTTAGAGAGTTATTCCCCACATGGGTGGACCTTTGCGCACGCCTTCCCCCTAACTTCCCTGAACGAATTCGGTTAGGGTGGTCCCCTCCCTTAGCCAATTTTCACATGTGCTTGCACATGTGTTAATTGTAATTTCCTTACATAATATTCTTTATGGTTCATTTGGAGTGCTTACTATCGTCCCAAAGATCCTCACTATTATCTTGGGCACTACTTTTTGTCTACATGCCCATTAAATTTGGACACATGCTATGGTGCCAAGGCTTGACACATGGATGCCTCGCACCTAATGTGCAAATGGTAGAAAACCTATGTTTTTAGATTTGGGACTTAAAGTAGGTATACTTATTGGACAAGCTTGTTAATACATAGAAAATTTGCTAGCACCCTCTAAGACAATATTTCCTAAATATTGTGCACTTGGATGTCGTTTACCCCCAATACCTATTCTTAAAACTTAATAGGCTCTTCATTAGACGTGTACATTTTCTGGAATAATACGTTATCCCCCCTTAGGAATATTCATCCAAAAATGAAATTATACATCCTTTTAAACCAACGAGGGTAATTTCGAAAACACATTATCTTACTTGAAACTTTACTCTTTGTAAATTTGTTATTCACATTTACTCTGTATGATGCATATTACTCATAGATTATCTGAAATTTCATGTTTGAGATTGAGGAACTTCATTCTTAATCACAATTAACTTAATGCACATCACAACTCATGTAACACAAAAATCATGTCTACAGTTAGAAAAACCACATCATGAATGCAAACATGAACTCATTTTAACTCATATTGTGCAAGTATAAGAGACACGATTATGAACTTTAAAATCAAATCGGCAAATGCATTAACAAGTCAGTGTTTCATAAATAAAAACCAGACATAGGAAGAGTATATCTGACCTAAAGAACTAAACAAGTTAGGGTAACGGGATCTTAATCGACTAGGTAAGACATGAAGTTTTTAGCTGTTTGGTCTTAACTTGTTAGCAATTTGGGAACACCTCTAAAACATAGAATATCTCACTACATACCTCCCAACCAATAGATCTCCTTGAGATCATGATACATCTTGACACTCATTCACTATGGACACTGAGTCTATGGAAGGAACATCATGTTCTAAGTCATCGACTCTTACTAAGTTGTATAACTACCCCTTAGATAACATCTTATTGGATTTAAGATGGGAAACTATTTGACTTGTCGGATTTTAACTACGCCCTTCCCATTCCAACTCTAACTCATTAGGAAACTGAAATCTTACTACCCTGTTTAGAAAGACTATGGTAGCATAACATCTATGGAGCCAATCCATACCCAAATTTATATCAATGTCAACCATTGTTAATTTTATTAGGTCAGCATAGATAACTCTATCAAGAATAGTTATCTAGCAAATCTCTATATACCCTTTCAGTTCTAATGTTGTGTCTTATGGTAGTACTTAATAGAAAAGGTTCATGCGAGATCTCAGGATGCAAGTCAAATTTATTAGTTACTAAAGGTGAATCAAAAGACAAGGTGGATCCATGATCTTACAATGCATGACCAGGAAGAGAAAAGACAAGCAAGTTACCATTGACCACATTAGTTGACTTTCCTTCTCCTATCTACCTTTCAAATCATAAAACAGGTTCCTCTTATGAGGCTTAGCTGTAGCAGTAGGATTAGGAGGAGGCTGAGCATTTGCTTTGGCCTGGTTCTTCACATGTAGGCAGTCCCTAATTATATCCCCACTCTTGTTGCACCCATAGAAAGAATTAGTACCTACCAAGAACTCACCTCCATGCATACGACAAAACTTACCACACGGCTCTCTGTCACGCTGGGCATTTCTATCATTGCCTTTCTTGGAGTCAGACTTGTCTACCTCGGAGTTAGTGTTATTAGAAGTTGTAAGATTACCTGAATGCTTGTGCCCCTTATTGAACTTGGGCCTATTCAAAACTATAATGAAATTATTACCATTACTCGAATCATACTGATCCGAGGACCTAGATTTCTATCTCTCTCGGTCTCTCTTTCTCCGACTACTTTCCTCAACCTTCTGTGCATGTACCATCAACCTACCAAGGTCCATGTACTCATGCAACATAGCTACCCGACATTCCTCCTCCAAATCCTCTAACACACTAATCTTCATCTCATCCCTTCTATTGGACACAAGAGAAGGAACATATTTCGAGGGCTTAGTAAATTTCAAGGAATACTCCTTGGCTGACATACCTTCATGTCGTTGGTTAATAAATCTCAACCTTAGCCTCTCTTGGTTCCGTGGGAAAGAATCTCTCTCGGAATTCAATCTTAAGAACGTCCCAAGTAATGGGAACTTCTCCTGGTGCTCAGCCATCTGGCCACATCCTATTCCACAACTGAGCCACATCTTTGAGTTGGTACGAAGCCGACTCAGCCTTTTTCTCTCCATTTACATCATAGCACATAAAATCTTATGAACCTTAGCTACAAATTTTTGAGGATCCTCATTGGTCTTGGACCCATTTTATAATGGAGGATTCATTCTACTGAAGTCCCTCAGTCTGCTAGCCATGGTGCTAGCATGTGGGTTCTCCCTATGAGCACCCTCAATAGTGTCCTAGGCTGTGATAGTCTTTGACGAAGTAGTGATGGCTTGGTCAATTTGAACTAGTTCTTCTCTTACTTATCCATCTGTCAACACAACTCGGTTGACAGACACTTGCATCCATTAGTAGGGGATTGAGGCGGAGCTTGGTCGACTCCAATAGCTGCTTCTTCGACTCTTCTGCATGTGTTTCCCCTCATGTTCATTTTCTACACGTATACACAAGAAGGAAGTAGTAATTAGAATGACAAAACATGTCAAAGCTCTATACAACACGAAAAAAATAGAAGAAGGGAGGTTGCATATCATCACTTAGTCTCTAAGTCATGATTGTGGTGCGATTCACAACCATAAGTTAGAAACTACATAACATGGTTGTTTTTACCTTTAGTTACTAGCTAATTCAACGTCATACTCTGATACCATGTTTCTCACACCCTAATTCTTGATTCTGGATACAACCGTCGTCGTTAACCTCTTACAGGTGGCAGACAAACCTCTTCTTTGCTTTAATAACAATCATATAGTTATATTTGTGGAAAATTTAAAACTTTTTAAACATAGTGAATTATACATAGGCTTCATAAGATTACTATGTATAATCATATTCTAACGAGCTCTAACTTAAAATCTTAATAGTTTTCATAACGGCCTTAGTACAAAGCTTTAAATAAAAGTCTTAAATGAAAGGCTAGGGATAACATCAACTAGCTATGTCTAAATTACTAAGCTAGAATTATAGGTGTAGCATCCTCGTACTCAAGAGGACCTACCAAAGTATGGAGATCGCTATTCCAAATTACTTCAATGAGTCTTCAATATGCTTTCAGACCCGCGCCAATAAAATAGTAATAACATAAGGTTAGTACACACCTGTAATGAATATGGGTATATGCACATAAGTTCTATGCATGATCAAGGAAAACTCTTCCTATAAAAACAGGCAATTTCTTGAAAGTTAAGTAACTAGACTTTTCTTATTCATTATTTGTGAATTGTGGTATGAATATGACATATTTTAATGCATTCAAAGAACACTAATCATTTTCTATATGAACATAAGTGTTATGCCTCGTATTTTTTTTTATACGTAGTGCGCATCGTGATCTAGAAGACGTAAAGAAATATTAGGCAAGGATGTTATTTCCAAATGTGATATTAAGTATGAGTTGGTTAATATAAGTGCCATTAACTTTAAGTGAGGGATTAATTAGTGGCTAATTTGGATTGATTTAATCCAATGGGCCCCACCACTCAAGGCAAAAATTAAAAAGGGATCAGATTGTGGGCTGGCCTTAGTGGACAGGTGTAGAGGGGGGCTGCCTCCACTTCATACTATTAAATGAGGTGGAGAAATCCACTCCATGCTATATAAAGTGGTGAAATGCATTGCTGCATATCATCTTCTTCTTCACCACTTGTCTTAGGCAGCCATGGAAATGGAGAAACCAACCTTGCAACTCTTGGCCAGCAGCTGCAAATAATTTGGTTAGTAATCTCCTTGTTTGGTGTGTTAATTCTTTAGAATACCCTTGTTAATTATCCATTAATTTTAAGAAGGGGGTGTGACCAGTAGCTTAGGAAGTTTGTTTTAGTTATTGAATGTGCTAAGTATGAATGGAAACCATAATCGGATTATTAGTGGTGTCATGTTGGTGCTTGGGCTGTTTATATGATTCTTTGGGTTATATGTGTTATTGGTATTGCTGTGGATAATTTGGAGTGTTGTCGGATTGGGACGAAGTAAGGAAAATAGGGGAGGTGCTGCCGAATTTTCGTTAGATTATTAGCTAGCTTACAAGAAAGTAAAGCACGATGTTTATCTAATTGCGGCATGATTGTTGCTTGTTATAGATTAATAGCTTGAGCAGTAAATATTGGACGTGCGGCTAAATTATACGGTATGTAACGTTGTCCCTTCTTTCTTTGCTTGGCATGACTTTTAAAAATAAGCGAATAACGGACAGATTTGATACTTACCTCTAAAGCGTCTAGGTGATGTATATTCTTGCTTCCACAATTATTCCTCTATATATCGGTTATGTCTAAGGCTATGATGATCTCTAATATCTATGGTAATGCTTCTTAGAGTCATTGAAATTTTACGTTTTCATATCGTATTAAAGGTTCATAATCTTGATAAAACATTAATCTTTGGTAATACTCCTTGCTGGTTCACGTTGATTGTTCTATTGAGTTATAAGAAATGATTTTAATTGCATATGGTTGCTCATAATATTCTGCTCATGCATAGAGTCATTTATCATTTCACCGAGTCTCGGGCCGGGTAATGTTCGTGCGGAGTTTCTTGCATATGTCACCGAGTCCCTCACTAGAGGGCCGGGTATGTATATTATATATATGATTGGTGATGAGGATGGTTATGATGATGATGATGACGGAGATGACGTGATGATTATTTTGCCGAGCCCCTTACTAGGGAAGCTGGGCACCTTAAATGTTAAATATATGCATGATTTTCACTTAAAAAGTATATGTGTAGCGATATTTTGTTTCGACTTGCCACATTGGTATCCTGTCATCTTTACCTTATGCTTTACATACTCAGTACATTGTCCGTACTGACCCCCCTTTCCTCGGGGGGCTGCGTTTCATGCCCGCAGGTGTAGACGCGCAGTTCGGTGATCCTCCCGCCTAGGATATCTACTCTGCTGATTGGGAGAGCTCCAATGTTCCGGAGCCCAGTCGTTTTGGTACATAACTTTTGTGTAGTCTTTTGCTCGTCTAGGGTATGGCGGGGCCCTGTCCCGTCGAGTTTCACTAATGTACTCTTAGAGGTCTGTGGACATTATGTGGGTTGTATATATATGTTTTGGATAATGGTCTGGACATGGTTTGTTTGGGATGTCCGCTTGTACAGGGGCAGCCTTGTCGGCTGCGTACATCATTATGCTTTGAATAGTGGCGGCCTTGTCGGCTCGCGTATGCTGTTATGGTTGAATGGTTATGACTCCTTATGAGACATGTCCTCTTATATATATATATGACGTTGGGGTTGGCTTGATTTGATTAAATTCCATATTGTCTTAGTTTCAGTTGGTCATACTTAGCAGGTTTGTATGTGGGTGTCCAAAACGGGCACTAATCACAGCCTATCGGGTTGGGTCGTGACAAAGAGTGGTATCAGAGCGGTTCTTCCTCGAAAGTGCCTACAGACCGTGTCTAGTAGAGTCTTGTTTATCGGTGTGTTGTGCACCACATCTATAAACAGGAAGCTACAGGACATTTAGGATGTCATTCTTTCTTCTTATTCTAGATCGTGCGATAGAGCTATATTAACAGGATAATCCCTCTCTAACGAATACATGTGTTTTCAGCTATGCCTCCAAAGAAAGCGGCAACCGCCCAGAAGGGAAAATCGGTAGTAGAAGGTACTAGTCAGACCCGAAGAGTTACTAGGGCCCGTGCCCAGTCTATGCCTAGTATTATGCTCCAGTCGGAGAGCTCTGCTACACCCCCACCGCCAGAAGAGCTTAGAGCAGCAGCAGCTCCAGTTCGGGGGACACCACCAGCCCCCGAGGCCCCAACATCTGAACCTCCAGCTCCTCAGTCAGGGACGGAGGATAGGGCCATGAGAGATGCGGTTCGATTGCTGATTAGATTAGTGGCAGATCAGGCTCGCAGGCATGGACTAGGAGTTGATCATGCGGACAGATCTGATAGCTTAAGGGCTCGTGACTTCTTAAGTTGTAATCCTCCAGAGTTCTTTGGGTCAAGGCCACAGGATGATCCGCAAGAGTTTATTCGTCAGATGCAGCGTACATTGAGGATAATCAAGGCTTCGGAGACCGAGTCTGTTGAGTTGGCTACGTATCGTTTGCGGGATGTAGCTATTAATTGGTATGAGTCTTGGGAGTTATCTAGGGGTGAGGGTGCCCCTCCAGCGGTATGGGATGAATTTGTGGAGGCTTTCCAGGGCCACTTCCTGCCTCCAGAGATGAAGCGAGCTAGAGTCGATAAATTCTTGCGTTTGAAGCAAAATGCAGGAGCGTTCGAGAGTATAGCCTCGAGTTTGATTCATTGGCTAGGCATGCGCCTACTATTGTGGCTGATATGGCAGACAGGGTACATCGTTATGTGATGGGATTGGATCGTTATCTGATTGACGGTTGTATGGCAGTGACTCTTCAGCCAGGTATGGACATTGCTCGGGTGCAGGCATATGCACAGGGGGTAGAGGATCGGCACCGAGGACGTCAGCCAGATAGAGATTATAATAGAGGCCAGCATAAGAGGGCTAGATCAGCAGGTTATCCTGACGAGTTTCAAAGCGGGCAGTCTCAGCAGCATGTTAGATTTTCTTCCCAGCCAGCACAGAGTGCACCCCCACGTTTCATGGGTAGGGGGTTCGATCGTATGGGATATTCGGAACCTGGTCAGAGCTCTAGGGCGTCAGGGTCACAGATGGGCAGGGGTTTGAGCCAGTCGAGGCCACCTTTGCCTCGGTGTTCTCGTTGTGGTAAGTCCCATCCTGGGGAATGTCGTTGGGCTACAGGTGCGTGTTTTTCTTGCGGCCGTCAGGGCCATACTATGAGGGAGTGTCACCTTAGAGGTAGTGCAGGTGGTATGGCACAGCCTAGAGGGTCCGTTACTGGTTCATCTTCTTCTGTGGCTATGCGCCCTACGGGGCAGGGTATTCAGGCACCAGCAGGCCGTGGTAGAGGACGTGGTGGAGCTTCTAGTTCTAGCGGTCCCTCAAACCGTATATATGCTTTGACTAATAGGCAAGATCAAGAGGCGTCACCTAATGTGATCACAGGTATATTATCACTATTCTCCCGAAGTGTGTATGCATTGATAGACCCAAGTTCCACCTTATCATATATATCTCCCTTTGTTGCTAGTAGGATCGGAATAGAGTCTGAGTTGATAGAACCATTTGAGGTAGCTACACCTGTAGGAGATTTTGTCATAGCTACGCGAGTATATAGGAATTGTTCAGTAGCTATATATAGTCGTCATACCGTAGCAGATCTAATAGAGTTAAATATGATTGAGTTTGATATTATCATGGGCATGGATTGGTTGGCTGCTTGTTATGCTAATGTTGATTGCAGAGAAAAGATAGTTCGATTTCAATTTCCAGGGGAACCGATTATAGAGTGGAAGGGAAGTACAGTATCGCCGAAAAGTAAGTTCATTTCATACCTCAAGGCCGGGAAGATGGTTAGAAAAGGCTATATTTACCATCTGATTCGGGTGTATGACATAAAGGCAGAGGCACCGACTCTTCAATTAGTCCCGGTAGTTAATGAATTTCCTGATGTATTCCCCGAGGAACTTCCAGGCCTTCCTCCAGAACGGGAGATAGAGTTTACTATAGATGTACTGCCAGATACCCAGCCTATATCTATACCTCCTTATAGAATGGCACCTGCTGAGTTGAAAGAATTGAAAGAGCAATTGAGGGATTTGCTAGAAAAGGGCTTCATCAGGCCTAGTACGTCACCTTGAGGAGCACCAGTACTGTTTGTGAGGAAGAAGGATGGGTCGCTGCGGATGTGCATTGATTATAGGCAGTTGAACAAAGTAACAATAAAGAACAGGTATCCCCTCCCAAGGATTGACGATCTATTTGACCAGTTGCAGGGTGCAAAGTGTTTTTCAAAGATAGACTTGCGGTCAGGTTATCATCAGGTGCGGGTAAGGGAGGAAGATATTCCAAAGACAGCATTCCGAACCCGATATGGACATTATGATTTTAGAGTGCTGTCTTTTGGGCTGACTAATGCTCCAGCGGTATTCATGGATTTAATGAATCGAGTATTTAAACCATTCCTTGATATGTTTGTTATTGTATTTATAGACGATATTCTGGTCTATTCACGTTCAGAAGAGGAGCATGCAGATCATTTAAGGACGGTACTTAGGGTGCTTCAGCACCAGAAGTTGTATGCTAAATTTTCTAAGTGCGAGTTCTGGTTGACTTCAGTGGCATTCTTGGGGCATATTATTGGAGCTGATGGTATTCGGGTAGATACGCAGAAGATTGAGGCAGTAAAGACTTGGCCCAGACCTACGACACCTACTGAGGTACGCAGCTTTTTGGGGTTAGCAGGATATTACAGGAGATTCGTAGAAAAGTTTGCCTCAATTTCAGTGCCTTTGACAAGGCTAACTCAAAAGGCAGCCAAGTTCCAGTGGACAGATGCTTGTGAGCGAAGCTTCCAGCTATTGAAAGACAAATTGACTACAGCTCCAGTCCTAACTCTTCCAGAGGGACCAGACGGCTATGTTATTTATTGTGATGCTTCGGGTGTTGGGCTAGGATGTGTATTGATGCAGCATGGCAAAGTTATAGCCTATGCCTCCCGACAACTTAGGAAGCATGAAAAGAACTATCCTACTCACGATCTGGAGTTAGCGGTCGTGGTTCATGCCTTGAAGATATGGAGACATTATTTATATGGTGTCCATGTGGACATCTATACAGATCATAAGAGTCTCCAATATATCTTTAAACAGAAGGAGCTGAACTTACGACAGAGGCGGTGGTTAGAGTTGCTAAAGGATTATGATGTTGATATTTTATATCATCCAGGGAAAGCGAATGTTGTAGCAGATGCTCTTAGCCGTAAGTCCATGGGTAGCTTGACAGATGTACAACCAGAAAGGAGGGATATGGTTCGGGAGATTCAGCGGCTATCCAGCCTTGGAGTCCGTCTAGCTAATTCGGAAGATAGTGGAGTTTCTATTCGAGAGGTTGCTGAGTCCTCAATCATAGATGAGGTAAAGCGACACCAATACAAGGACCCTATTCTGGAACAGTATAGAGATGCAGCTCTTCAAAAGGAAAAGACCCCATTTAAGGTTACACCTGATGGAGTGTTACAATATGAAGGCAGATTGTGTGTACCCGATACTGCGGGGCTACGACGGCAAGTTATGGGAGAGGCACACTCTGCCCGTTATTCTATTCACCCAGGGTCAACAAAAATGTATCATGACCTCAGATGCTTATATTGGTGGGATGGCATGAAAAAGGACATAGCAGAGTTTGTTGCTCAGTGCCCAAATTGTCAACAAGTTAAGATCGAACATCAAAAGCCTGGTGGATTATTACAGGAGATAGAGATCCCGACTTGGAAATGGGAAATGATTAATATGGACTTCATTACAGGCTTACCTCGCACTCAACGGAAGTATGACTCTATATGAGTTATTGTAGATAGGCTGACGAAATCGGCCCATTTTCTTCCAGTCAGGACTACTTATTCGGCTGAAGATTATGCGAGGTTATATGTCAGGGAGATAGTGAGACTTCATGGGGTTCCCACGTCCATTATATCAGACAGAGGAGCTCAATTTACAGCCAACTTTTGGAGATCGTTTCAGAAGGGATTGGGGACACAGGTGAACCTTAGCACAGCATTTCACCCTCAGACTGATGGGCAGGCTGAGCGTACTATTCAGACACTAGAAGATATGTTGCGGGCCTGTATTATTGACTTCAAAGGAAGCTGGGATGACCACTTGCCGCTCATTGAGTTTGCCTATAATAATAGCTACCATTCTAGTATCCAGATGGCACCGTACGAGGCCTTATATGGGAGGAAGTGCAGATCACCTATTGGTGGTTTGATGTTGGCGAGACTAAGTTAATAGGCCCGGATGTGATTCAGCAAGCTGTTGACAAGGTGAAGCTTATTCAAGAAAGATTATTAGCAGCCCAGAGTCGACAAAAGTCATATGAAGATAATCGGCGTCGAGATTTGGAGTTTCAGATTGGTGACTGGGTATTCCTGAAGGTATCACCCATGAGGGGTGTGATGAGATTCGGCAGGAAGGGGAAGCTCAGTCCGAGATACATTGGGCCTTATCAGATTGTTCGTAGGATAGGCAAGGTTTCCTATGAGTTGGATCTACCATCTGATTTGGAGGCGGTACATCCAGTCTTCCATGTATCGATGCTACGTAAATGTATTGGTGATCCTTCTAGAGTATTCCCTGTAGATGATATTCAGGTAACAGAGGAGTTGTCATATGAGGAGAAACCCGTGGCTATACTTGATCGTCAGGTTAGAAGGTTACGTACTAAGGATGTGGCTTCCGTCAAAGTGTTGTGGCAAAATAACAATAGGGAGGAGATGACTTGGGAAGCGGAAGACGAAATGAAAAATAAGTATCCTTACTTGTTCCCCGTACCTGCAGGTAATTCAATTCCTAGCTTGACTATATTGATAGATAATGAGATTATGTAGCTGTGAGGCATCTGTAAGTTACGGAATGCAGGTTGATAGGTATAACTTTTAGAGAGACCTCGCTGGAATTTGTTTTTGCAAGACGCTAACTTAACATTCGAGGACGAATGTTCCTAAGGGGGGAAGGATGTTATGCCTCGTATTTTTTTATACGTAGTGCGCATCGTGATCTAGAAGACGTAAAGAAATATTAGGCAAGGATGTTATTTCCAAATGTGATATTAAGTATGAGTTGGTTAATGTAAGTGCCATTAACTTTAAGTGAGGGATTAATTAGTGGCTAATTTGGATTGATTTAATCCAATGGGCCCCACCACTCAAGGCAAAAATTAAAAAGGGATCAGATTGTGGGCTGGCCTTAGTGGACAGGTGTAGAGGGGGGCTGCCTCCACTTCATACTATTAAATGAGGTGGAGAAATCCACTCCATGCTATATAAAGTGGTGAAATGCATTGCTGCATATCATCTTCTTCTTCACCACTTGTCTTAGGCAGCCATGGAAATGGAGAAACCAACCCTGCAACTCTTGGCCAGCAGCTGCAAATAATTTGGTTAGTAATCTCCTTGTTTGGTGTGTTAATTCTTTAGAATACCCTTGTTAATTATCCATTAATTTTAAGAAGGGGGCGTGACCAGTAGCTTAGGAAGTTTGTTTTAGTTATTGAATGTGCTAAGTATGAATGGAAACCATAATCGGATTATTAGTGGTGTCATGTTGGTGCTTGGGCTGTTTATATGATTCTTTGGGTTATATGTGTTATTGGTATTGCTGTGGATAATTTGGATTGTTGTCAGATTGGGACGAAGTAAGGAAAATAGGGGAGGTGCTGCCGAATTTTCGTTAGATTATTAGCTAGCTTACAAGAAAGTAAAGCACGATGTTTATCTAATTGCGGCACGATTGTTGCTTGTTATAGATTAATAGCTTGAGCAGTAAATATTGGACGTGCGGCTCAATTATACGGTATGTAACGCTGTCCCTTCTTTCTTTGCTTGGCATGACTTTTAAAAATAAGCGAATAACGGACAGATTTGATACTTACCTCTAAAGCGTCTAGGTGATGTATATTCTTGCTTCCATAATTATTCCTCTATATATCGGTTATGTCTAAGGCTATGATGATCTCTAATATCTATGGTAATGCTTCTTAGAGTCATTGAAATTTTACGTTTTCATATCGTATTAAAGGTTCATAATCTTGATAAAACATTAATCTTTGGTAATACTCCTTGCTGGTTCACGTTGATTGTTCTATTGAGTTATAAGAAATGATTTTAATTGCATATGGTTGCTCATAATATTCTGCTCGTGCATAGAGTCATTTATCATTTCACCGAGTCCCGGGCCGGGTAATGTTCGTGCGGAGTTTCTTGCATATGTCACCGAGTCCCTCACTAGAGGGCCGGGTATGTATATTATATATATGATTGGTGATGAGGATGGTTATGATGATGATGATGACGGAGATGACGTGATGATTATTTTGCCGAGCCCCTTACTAGGGAAGCTGGGCACCTTAAATGTTAAATATATGCATGATTTTCACTTAAAAAGTATATGTGTAGCGATATTTTGTTTCGACTTGCCACATTGGTATCCTGTCATCTTTACCTTATGCTTTACATACTCAGTACATTGTCCGTACTGACCCCCCTTTCCTCGGGGGGCTGCGTTTCATGCCCGCAGGTGTAGACGCGCAGTTCGGTGATCCTCCCGCCTAGGATATCTACTCTGCTGATTGGGAGAGCTCCACTGTTCCGGAGCCCAGTCGTTTTGGTACATAACTTTTGTGTAGTCTTTTGCTCGTCTATGGGTATGGTGGGGCCCTGTCCCGTCGAGTTTCACTAATGTACTCTTAGAGGTCTGTGGACATTATGTGGGTTGTATATATATGTTTTGGATAATGGTCTGGACATGGTTTGTTTGGGATGTCCGCTTGTACAGGGGTAGCCTTGTCGGCTGCGTACATCATTATGCTTTGAATAGTGGCGGCCTTGTCGGCTCGCGTATGCTGTTATGGTTGAATGGTTATGACTCCTTATGAGACAGGTCCTCTTATATATATATATGACGTTGGGGTTGGCTTGATTTGATTAAATTCCATATTGTCTTAGTTTCAGTTGGTCATACTTAGCAGGTTTGTATGTGGGTGTCCAAAACGGGCACTAATCACGGCCTATCGGGTTGGGTCGTGACAATAAGACCTTAGAATCATGAACAAAATTTAGATATACTCGAACGAAAATTTTGAAATTTGCTCACCCAAACTCGAGAGCTCCTTGTCAAACACATAGTTTATTTTTCAATACTTTTCTTCTTCTTATTGTGTAGTTCAATAATATCCTTTAATCCTATTTTTTACATACAAATGCAATGATTCATTTTAATCTCATACCTTCAATGAATAAAATAAGTAATCGAAAAGACTAGAGAAATGATTTGGCTACCATTACTACAATTTATTCTTTCAATTCTTGTTAAATTGTGCATGAAATCTTTATAAGCCAATCTGTGTTGGCTAGGCAACTTATTTCGTCCTTTTGATATTAGGGAGATTATGGGATTGATCATCCATATTTTTTTACTGCCCTTTATTAGAATAATAAAGAAGTTTGTATAAACCAATTTTTTATTTAGCTATTATGCCCATTATTTGATCATTTGTATAACGAGAATATATTGCAGCATATATCTTTATTTGGCACAAGACAACCACTTGATTAAACTTTATTCTTATCAACCATTGATGATTTGATATACTTAAGCTCTTACTTTCTTAGATCACTTTGAACTTACATTGCTTCTTCTTTTTTCTTACATTCTTAAAGAAATCTTTAGCATTAACATCATATGAGTCAATCTGAAATCTAGTGTCTTCCCCACACCAAAAAGGGGTGGTTTACCGATCAAAGTGAACCTATATCATGTAAGGTATATATGAAATCCAGCGTCTACCCCACACTGAAAAGCGGTGGTTCACTGGCTAAAGTGAAACAAAGTACAGTGTATTTCCCACACCGAAAAGTGGTGGTTCAAGCCTAATGTGAAAATAATTCATTCTTTGAGCATTTAAGAGACATACATCATGTATGCTATGCGTGAAATCCGGTGTCTACCCTACACCGAAAAGGGGTGGTTTCATCGACCAAAGTTAACCAGCATCATACCTAGCTCTTTTAGGTGGAATCCACTAGCTAATTCCTATGCTGAGAACATAGTTCGAACAATAGGTGACATATGGAGACTACTTATCCACGTTGGTGGTAGCCTCATATCATGAGGATTACATGTGCTGGCACAACCTCCTTCAAAGTCTATCATTGCTTTGCTCAACTTCTTTTTATCTACATCTTTTATAGTTGACTCAAACATTATCGAAGCTTGCTTCTAGTTATTAGCTTTACTTAACTCTTAGGATAACCGTTCATCCCTTTCTTTACTTGATGAAATGTGAATTTAACCTTACATTATGATCTTAGTGTTAAGGAGACCCGTCTCATGATTATTAACACGCTTTTATGTTAGTATCTCTAGCATAGTGGTCTAGGTGTGAGTGAGACTTGTATAACTTTTTTTAACACCTCATTCTTGTAAATTTCATAATTATTGAACTTTTAATTATGTTATTACTCACCTTATCTTGTACATTATAAACTTTGTTCAATGTACTTACTTATATTCATAGTTCATTTTGAAAGGGTATGTTTGGACTTGTCCCAATGATTGGCGTACCCTTTGTTATGAATTCAAAGTAACATTGGTCATGATTAATTTGGTTTAAATTAGTCATTATCCATTTAATCATAATGTCTTTTAAATAACTTTGTAAGCCAATTTTATTCACTTTTGGGACAATGTGTTATTAGCTAATTTATCGGTACAATCAAAACTTTCATGTAAAAAAATTTCATTATGTTATCACTAGCAACATTAATTAATCCCATGAATGTATTATAGTTATACCCTCAACATAATAAAGTCTAATTTAACAGAAGCTAAATTCATAATAAATATCTAAGAAACTTCATATTCTCAAACACAATTAAGCATTACATCTTACTTTATTTCTTATAACTAAAACCCTAATTATATGAATAAAGTATATAGGCCTCATTAGTCATTAACAAATCAAGAACCTACAAAAAATGATCAGTTAGCACCACATACCAACAACATGTTCTAGATTATATCTATATACTTATAGAAGCGAACACAAGGATAACTAGGGAGATGGACGTTCAACAATATCATTGGGAACATACCTGGTTTCGACATTAATGAATTCAAAACGTTTCAAAGGCCTCTTGGAGAAAGATTCCCAGGAGAAAAAACCCATACCTTATGTAGAATTGAAACTAAAAAGATCACCTTGCACGAAAACCATGAAGAAAACCTTAAAATCCCCTAAGAGAACTTTTCTATTTTTCTATGTTTTGCGCACTGTTTATTCTCACAATTGCGTACAATTTTGAGTCGGGAATTTTTTTAATGTTTTTACACGAGTAGAAGTTTTAGAATCTGATATTCACTAATTCAATTTAGGGTGATTAAGTTAATTATATAAATAATTTAGTTAATTACAAAAATGCCCCTACTAGATTGACTAAAAATAGGATAGCATTTAACTTAGTCAAACCTGAAATTTTTCGTAAGAGTTTTGGCCTTTCTTGTGAATTTTCCTTAATTATTTAATTCCTAAATTTAATTAATTAAGGGACAAGGAGTGATTTTTAATGCACCCGAAAATTAATTTGGACCATAACTAACCATTTTGACGATCCTAAGTTAGGTAGTAAGATGTTACTAGGTTAGTGTAACCCAATTAAGTTTTAGGTTGTCGGGTGCACTAGATAGTTTATTTTTGTTTTTTCTAGTTTATTTAGATAATTAGGTCAGTTAGTTAGAGTCTAGTGTTTTTTAGATAGTTAGGCCCTACATGGGTGGACCCTTGCGCATGCTTGTCCCCTAACTACCCTAAGCTAATTCCGTTAGGGTTGTCCCCTCCCTTTTATGGCTTTAAACACGTGTTGCTTGTAATTTACCAACTAAATATTCTTGATTGTTCATTTGGAATGTTTACTTTTTTCCTAAGAATCCTCACTATGTCCTTAGGCAATACTTAATCTACATGTCCATTTTAATTGGTCATGTGCTATGGTGCCGAGGCTTGACGCATTGTTGCCTCACACCTAATGTACAAATGCTAGAAAATATATTTTTTTGGCTTAGGTTCATAATTGTTGGTACATTTCATGGACAAGCTTGTTAATACATTTAAAATTGGCTAACACCTTTAAAGTCAATATTTTGTAATATGCCCAATATTTCAAAATGATTGGCATTGGGATGCATATTTAACCCCAATACCTATTCTTAAAACATAATAGTCTCTTAACTAAGACAGTACATTTTCTTGAATGTTACAACAAGATCATCACATAATCACAATTAACAATAATTAAAGTAAAGAGTTCAGATCACAAGACTTATCAAGTCTCCTTCATCATCTATCATCATGGTCTTACCATCAACCCTTTAAATGAACCCATTATGGGTGTAATATCTTCACACAACAATAACCAACATGATAAAAAGGACAATTGAGTTACTACATCATATTCCATCACTAGTTCGTTGCTTAAGATAAGAGACTTAGGTCAAATTCATAATCTATTTCGCAACATAGTTCAATTACTCAAGAACTATCATTATAGGACTAAAATTCATTTTAAAATATTCATAGTTATTACAATGACATTATAGGATTGTAACTCAATAAATAACAAGTCCATTGAACCAATACTACGCAAATTACATCAAGATCACAACCTAGGGTTAAGGAGGAAAGGTCATCTTCTAGAAACTAGACTAATACATAATTGAGTAGTGTAACATAGTCATAAATAATCATTATAATCAATACAAACCAAAGAAAATATAAACAAATCAGATTGAAACATTAATTTCAAGATTGGAATAAACCCGAAGTAGCAATGGTTAGAGGAATCCCATACATTAATGTTTGGTGAATGTTTATGGATAAACATTTGTGATTTCAGCCCTAAAACCCACCTTGACCTTGTCTTCTATTGTGTTCTTCAACTTGGGAGAGAGAAAGTAGGGAGAAGGAAGAGAGTTTGGGTTTGGCAATTATGAGGGCTTAGGTCAGTTTTATTAAGTTAGGGTCTTTATATAGGTTGTTAATTAACTTAATTATACCTCCCATAAGCCCTAATTTACCTTATAACTAAGCCAAATAATTAAATTAATTAAATAAAAACGTGTAGCAAAATAGTGGCTCTAAAGACGAGACCACGATCGATGGATCGTGGGTCCATCGACGGGCACTGTTCATCTCCGTGTTACCCACTTGTTGATAAGTTCATAGACTGTCCATTTGCAGACATCAAAAAATTTGTTTTAAGTGTCTATCAACGGAAGCTGTCCACGCCCCGTCGATTGGTAATGGATTGTGGGTTGCATCTGTTGGTGGACAATGCCTTGGTGAAACCATTGACACCAAAATGAAAGGGTCCTCCTCAAGGTCCCTTGCTTGGTCCTTAGATAGTTGTACCCAGACGTTTCATCAACGAATCATCTCGAATACATGTTAGACACCCTTCCACCAATTTTCATCATTTTCTAGATCATAAAATTTAGTAAAATAGGCTAAGGCACACTAGAACTCCATTGAACTAGCTTCAGGACGTCGGTTTCACATCCGGGTTTGCCCCCTAAATGTAATCGCTGTCATTGTCCTCTTTGAGGACTAAAACTAGACTCTTAGTTTACATCATTAAATTCATAGGTCAAATTATGCAAAAAAAATTAAACTTTTCATTAGTTCTACTTGGAGGTTTACATAGACCTCTACTTACACATAATATATATATATATATATATATATATATATATATATATATATATATATATATATATATATATATATATATAGTATAGATAGACCTTTCGTATCGGAAGATTACTTACACTTCTACTTTTTTTGCACATAAGTATCTAAAATATAACAAAGACATAATAGTAATAATAGTTGTATAATCTCATAACCATCAAATAAGGTTGTAAGAACTTGGGCATAACCCATACATCAAGTAAAATTGCCTCTATATAATGTTTCATACTAAATGAATATAAAGAACCATAGAAGTCTTTAACTAAAGTAACTCCATAAGCTAGATAGTGACATCGCCTTCACAAATTGAGGACCTACTCTACATGGATGAATACGAGATCCAGGCATTCCTCAAGTCGTCTTCGAAACACCTTAAAGAGCGGAACCTAAAGTGTTGGGGAAAAGGAATAAATGGGGTTAGTACACCACTTATACAAAGTAGGAGACCATATTCACACATACTTTGAAGACATTCAACGAAAAGGGACATTTCATAAAGTATGCATTTTTCATTAAAAAACATTAAGCATATTCAACAACACCATACCAATCATTAATGCATGTTCATTAAGCCATGGGCATTTACATAACAAAAACAACAAAATAAAATCAAGTCTAGTCCATATACTTATCATATGATTTAATACCTATCAAAGTAACTCTATCATGAAATCATATCACAACAAGCATGCAGAGGAGTAGATTTCAATATAAAAAAAGCAAGACCAATACACATGAACCATTATAAGGTCAACAAGTTCAATTTACCTTTTGGGAACATCTTTCCCTGGGATACATAGACAACATGAACTAATGTGGAATGTGGTGTAATAAAAATCAATACAGAAGGAAGGTGGACTACATGCCAAGGTAGTATCAAAACATGAAACATAGCAACTACGTGGATATCCTAGCTAGTATTCCTATGGGGGCAACATAGTTCAAAAACTAGGAGATATTAAGTGGACCCTCTTTATGATACATGCATTGTGGTCTACAATCTAAAGAGTACTTTGGTGATCCTACCTTACTTATGTAGGAAAGGATAATCCTCACTCTAGTTCACTCGGTGCTGAGCTAGAGTCCATTTTTGAAAAGTCTTTAAGCCTTTATGATCATTCATAGCTTAGTTTAGGTCACAGGTCTACCCATTGTATAATCATCATCATCAATAGCTAAATAAGAATTGCATGAGTATGAATCCTTTGATTACAATAGTTATAGGTGAAGTTAGCACATTAAAATCTTCACCATCCTTAAAACTTTTAAATCTTAAAACCATATCACACCATAATAATCAAAATATTTCAATTCAACATCATACCACCCTATCAATCCTAGTTCAAGGCATGCTCCAAAAAATTATTATGACTTAATAATAATTACCAACAATTTGAAGCAAAGGATAGAGATCATAAGACTTACCAAGTCTCATTCATAATTCAATATCAAGGTCTTACCATCAACCCTCTATTTAACCCAATTTGGGTATAAATCATTATATGTAAATAATCAACATGGTAAAAACGCAAAAAGAATCACTACATCAAAATTCAATACTAGATCATAGCTTAAGACATAATACTTAGGTCAATTCACCACTCACTTTATAATCTAGATCATCTTCTCAAGAACTAGCATGAACATTTACCAATCATCCTAATTTTGTTCATGATTAGTGTACCAACATCAAATAGCAATAATTCAACAAAATAACCAAGTAAACGTAAAAAAAATCCCTAATTCAAATCTAGATCAAACCTAGTGTCACGACCCAACCCGATAGGCCGTGATTAGTGCCCGTTTTGGACACCCACATACAAACCTGCTAAGTATGACCAACTGAAACTAAGACAATATGGAATTTAATCAAATCAAGCCAACCCCAACGTCATATATATATATAAGAGGACCTGTCTCATAAGGAGTCATAACCATTCAACCATAACAGCATACGCGAGCCGACAAGGCCGCCACTATTCAAAGCATAATGATGTACACAGCCGACAAGGCTGCCCCTGTACAAGCGGACATCCCAAACAAACCATGTCCAGACCATTATCCAAAACATATATATACAACCCACATAATGTCCACAGACCTCTAAGGGTACATTAGTGAAACTCGACGGGACAGGGCCCCGCCATACCCATAGACGAGCAAAAGACTACACAAAAGTTATGTACCAAAACGAATGGGCTCCGGAACAGTGGAGCTCTCCCAATCAGCAGAGTAGATATCCTAGGCGGGAGGATCACCGAACTGCGCGTCTACACCTGCGGGCATGAAACGCAGCCCCCCGAGGAAAGGGGGGTCAGTACGGACAATGTACTGAGTATGTAAAGCATAAGGTAAAGATGACAGGATACCAATGTGGCAACTCGAAACAAAATATCGCTACACATATACTTTTTAAGTGAAAATCATGCATATATTTAACATTTAAGGTGCCCAGCTTCCCTAGTAAGGGGCTTGGCAAAATAATCATCACGTCATCTCTGTCATCATCATCATCATAACCATCCTCATCACCAATCATATATATAATATACATACCCGGCCCTCTAGTGAGGAACTCGGTGACATATGCAAGAAACTCCGCACGAATATTACCCGGCCCGGGACTCGGTGAAATGATAAATGACTCTATGCACGAGCAGAATATTATGAGCAACCATATGCAATTAAAATCATTCTTATAACTCAATAGAACAATCAACGTGAACCAGCAAGGAGTATTACCAAAGATTAATGTTTTATCAAGATTATGAACCTTTAATACGATATGAAAACGTAAAATTTCAATGACTCTAAGAAGCATTACCATAGATATTAGAGATCATCATAGCCTTAGACATAACCGATATATAGAGGAATAATTGTGGAAGCAAGAATATACATCACCTAGACGCTTTAGAGGTAAGTATCAAATCTGTCCGTTATTCGCTTATTTTTAAAAGTCATGCCAAGCAAAGAAAGAAGGGACAACGTTACATACCGTATAATCGAGCCGCACGTCCAATATTTACTGCTCAAGCTATTAATCTATAACAAGCAACAATCGTGCCGCAATTAGATAAACATCGTGCTTTACTTTCTTGTAAGCTAGCTAATAATCTAACGAAAATTCGGCAGCACCTCCCCTATTTTCCTTACTTCGTCCCAATCCGACAACAATCCAAATTATCCACAACAATACCAATAACACATATAACCCAAAGAATCATATTAAACAGCCCCCTCCCCAAAACAGTTCCATCTCGGCAACTATATCAGCGAAGCAACGACACACCGAGTGATAACTCGTTTTATAGTTCGTAACACATCTACCTTATCGTATTCATCCTTTGGAGTATATACTCATAATCACATTCAACATATACATAATGCCAAAACAGAATTTTCCTGCAGTTTGCTTTAATCAAAACAGCCCAAGCACCAACACGACACCACTAATAATCCGATTATGGTTTCCATTCATACTTAGTACATTCAATAACTAAAACAAACTTCCTAAGCTACTGGTCACGCCCCCTTCTTAAAATTAATGGATAATTAACAAGGGTATTCTAAAGAATTAACACACCAAACAAGGAGATTACTAACCAAATTATTTGCAGCTGCTGGCCAAGAGTTGCAGGGTTGGTTTCTCCATTTCCATGGCTGCCTAAGACAAGTGGTGAAGAAGAAGATGATATGCAGCAATGCATTTCACCACTTTATATAGCATGGAGTGGATTTCTCCACCTCATTTAATAGTATGAAGTGGAGGCAGCCCCCCTCTACACCTGTCCACTAAGGCCAGCCCACAATCTGATCCCTTTTTAATTTTTTTGCCTTGAGTGGTGGGGCCCATTGAATTAAATCAGTCCAAATTAGCCACTAATTAATCCCTCACTTAAATTTAATGGCACTTACATTAGCCAACTCATACTTAATATCACATTTGGAAATAACATCCTTGCCTAATATTTCTTTACGTCTTCTAGATCACGATGCGCACTACGTATATAAAAAAAATACGAGGCATAACCTCCTTCCCCCCTTAGGAACATTCGTCCTCGAATGTTAAGTTAGCGTCTTGCAAAAACAAATTCCAGCGAGGTCTCTCTAAAAGTTATACCTATCAACCTGCATTCCGTAACTTACAGATGCCTCACAGCTACATAATCTCATATCTATCAATATAGTCAAGCTAGGAATTGAATTACCTGCAGGTACGGGGAACAAGTAAGGATACTTATTTTTCATTTCGTCTTCCGCTTCCCAAGTCATCTCCTCCCTATTGTTATTTTGCCACAACACTTTGACGGAAGCCACATCCTTAGTACGTAACCTTCTAACCTGACGATGAAGTATAGCCACGGGTTTCTCCTCATATGACAACTCCTCTGTTACCTGAATATCATCTACAGGGAATACTCTAGAAGGATCACCAATACATTTACGTAGCATCGATACATGGAAGACTGGATGTACCGCCTCCAAATCAGATGGTAGATCCAACTCATAGGCAACCTTGCCTATCCTACGAACAATCTGATAAGGCCCAATGTATCTCGGACTGAGCTTCCCCTTCCTGCCGAATCTCATCACACCCCTCATGGGTGATACCTTCAGGAATACCCAGTCACCAATCTGAAACTCCAAATCTCGACGCCGATTATCTGCATATGACTTCTGTCGACTCTGGGCTGCTAATAATCTTTCTTGAATAAGCTTCACCTTGTCAACAGCTTGCTGAATCACATCCGGGCCTATTAACTTAGTCTCGCCAACATCAAACCAACCAATAGGTGATCTGCACTTCCTCCCATATAAGGCCTCGTACGGTGCCATCTGGATACTAGAATGGTAGCTATTATTATAGGCAAACTCAATGAGCGGCAAGTGGTCATTCCAGCTGCCTTTGAAGTCAATAATACAGGCCCGCAACATATCTTCTAGTGTCTGAATAGTACGCTCAGCCTGCCCATCAGTCTGAGGGTGAAATGCTGTGCTAAGGTTCACCTGTGTCCCCAATCCCTTCTGAAACGATCTCCAAAAGTTGGCTGTAAATTGAGCTCCTCTGTCTGATATAATGGACGTGGGAACCCCATGAAGTCTCACTATCTCCCTGACATATAACCTCGCATAATCTTCAGCCGAATAAGTAGTCCTGACTGGAAGAAAATGGGCCGATTTCGTCAGCCTATCTACAATAACCCATATAGAGTCATACTTCCGTTGAGTGCGAGGTAAGCCTGTAATGAAGTCCATATTAATCATCTCCCATTTCCAAGTCGGGATCTCTATCTCCTGTAATAATCCACCAGGCTTTTGATGTTCGATCTTGACTTGTTGACAATTTGGGCACTGAGCAACAAACTCTGCTATGTCCTTTTTCATGCCATCCCACCAATATAAGCATCTGAGGTCATGATACATTTTTGTTGACCCTGGGTGAATAGAATAACGGGCAGAGTGTGCCTCTCCCATAACTTGCCGTCGTAGCCCCGCAGTATCGGGTACACACAATCTGCCTTCATATCGTAACACTCCATCAGGTGTAACCTTAAATGGGGTCTTTTCCTTTTGAAGAGCTGCATCTCTATACTGTGCCAGAATAGGGTCCTTGTATTGGTGTCTCTTTACCTCATCTATGATTGAGGACTCAGCAACCTCTCGAATAGAAACTCCACTATCTTCCGAATTAGCTAGACGGACTCCAAGGCTGGATAGCCGCTGAATCTCCCGAACCATATCCCTCCCTTCTGGTTGTACATCTGTCAAGCTACCCATGGACTTACGGCTAAGAGCATCTGCTACAACATTCGCTTTCCCTGGATGATATAAAATATCAACATCATAATCCTTTAGCAACTCTAACCACCGCCTCTGTCGTAAGTTCAGCTCCTTCTGTTTAAAGATATATTGGAGACTCTTATGATCTGTATAGATGTCCACATGGACACCATATAAATAATGTCTCCATATCTTCAAGGCATGAACCACGATCGCTAATTCCAGATCGTGAGTAGGATAGTTCTTTTCATGCTTCCTAAGTTGTCGGGAGGCATAGGCTATAACTTTGCCATGCTGCATCAATACACATCCTAGCCCAACACCCGAAGCATCACAATAAATAACATAGCCGTCTGGTCCCTCTGGAAGAGTTAGGACTGGAGCTGTAGTCAATTTGTCTTTTAATAGCTGGAAGCTTCGCTCACAAGCATCTGTCCACTGGAACTTGGCTGCCTTTTGAGTTAGCCTTGTCAAAGGCACTGAAATTGAGGCAAACTTTTCTACGAATCTCCTGTAATATCCTGCTAACCCCAAAAAGCTGCGTACATCAATAGGTGTCGTAGGTCTGGGCCAAGTCTTTACTGCCTCAATCTTCTGCGTATCTACCCGAATACCATCAGCTCTAATAATATGCCCCAAGAATGCCACTGAAGTCAACCAGAACTCGCACTTAGAAAATTTAGCATACAACTTCTGGTGCTGAAGCACCCTAAGTACCGTCCTTAAATGATCTGCATGCTCCTCTTCTGAACGTGAATAGACCAGAATATCGTCTATAAATACAATAACAAACATATCAAGGAATGGTTTAAATACTCGATTCATTAAATCCATGAATACCGCTGGAGCATTAGTCAACCCAAAAGACAGCACTCTAAACTCATAATGCCCATATCGGGTCCGGAATGCTGTCTTTGGAATATCTGCCTCCCTTACCCGCACCTGATGATAACCTGACCGCAAGTCTATCTTTGAAAAACACTTTGCACCCTGCAACTGGTCAAATAGATCGTCAATCCTTGGGAGGGGATACCTGTTCTTTATTGTTACTTTGTTCAACTGCCTATAATCAATGCACATCCGCAGCGACCCATCCTTCTTCCTCACAAACAGTACTGGTGCTCCCCAAGGTGACGTACTAGGCCTGATGAAGCCCTTTTCTAGCAAATCCCTCAATTGCTCTTTCAATTCTTTCAACTCAGCAGGTGCCATTCTATAAGGAGGTATAGATATAGGCTGGGTATCTGGCAGTACATCTATAGTAAACTCTATCTCCCGTTCTGGAGGAAGGCCTGGAAGTTCCTCGGGGAATACATTAGGAAATTCATTAACTACCGGGACTGATTGAAGAGTCGGTGCCTCTGCCTTTATGTCATGCACCCAAATCAGATGGTAAATATAGCCTTTTCTAACCATCTTCCCGGCCTTGAGGTATGAAATGAACTTACCTTTCGGCGATACTGTACTTCCCTTCCACTCTATAATCGGTTCCCCTGGAAATTGAAATCGAACTATCTTTCCTCTGTAATCAACATTAGCATAACAAGCAGCCAACCAATCCATGCCCATGATAATATCAAACTCAATCATATTTAACTCTATTAGATCTGCTACGGTATGACGACTATATATAGCTACTGAACAATTCCTATATACTCGCGTAGCTATGACAAAATCTCCTACAGGTGTAGCTACCTCAAATGGTTCTATCAACTCAGACTCTATTCTGATCCTACTAGCAACAAAGGGAGATATATATGATAAGGTGGAACCTGGGTCTATCAATGCATACACACTTCGGGAGAATAGTGATAATATACCTGTGATCACATTAGGTGACGCCTCTTGATCTTGCCTATTAGTCAAAGCATATATACGGTTTGAGGGACCACTAGAACTGGAAGCTCCACCACGTCCTCTACCACGGCCTGCTGGTGCCTGAATACCCTGCCCCGTAGGGCGCATAGCCACAGAAGAAGATGAACCAGCAACGGACCCTGTAGGCTGTGCCATACCACCTGCACTACCTCTAAGGTGACACTCCCTCATAGTATGGCCTTGACGGCCGCAAGAAAAACACGCACCTGTAGCCCAACGACATTTCCCAGGATGGGACTTACCACAACGAGAACACCGAGGCAAAGGTGGCCTCGACTGGCTCAAACCCCTGCCTATCTGTGACCCTGACGCCCTAGAGCTCTGACCAGGTTCCGAATATCCCATACGATCGAACCCCCTACCCATGAAACGTGGGGGTGCACTCTGTGCTGGCTGGGAAGAAAATCTAACATGCTGCTGAGACTGCCTGCTTTGAAACTCGTCAGGATAACCTGCTGATCTAGCCCTCTTATGCTGGCCTCTATTATAATCTCTATCTGGCTGACGTCCCCGGTGCCGATCCTCTACCCCCTGTGCATATGCCTGCACCCGAGCAATGTCCATACCTGGCTGAAGAGTCACTGCCATACAACCGTCAATCAGATAATGATCCAATCCCATCACATAACGATGTACCCTATCTGCCATATCAGCAGCCAATGAATCAAACTCGAGGCTATACTCTCGAACGCTCCTGCCATTTTGCTTCAAACGCAAGAATTTATCGACTCTAGCTCGCTTCATCTCTGGAGGCAGGAAGTGGCCCTGGAAAGCCTCCACAAATTCATCCCATACCGCTAGAGGGGCACCCTCACCCCTAGATAACTCCCAAGACTCATACCAATTAATAGCTACATCCCGCAAACGATACGTAGCCAACTCAACAGACTCGGTCTCCGAAGCCTTGATTATCCTCAATCTACGCTGCATCTGACGAATAAACTCTTGCGGATCATCCTGTGGCCTTGACCCAAAGAACTCTGGAGGATTACAACTTAAGAAGTCACGAGCCCTTAAGCTATCAGATCTGTCCGCAGGATCAACTCCTAGTCCATGCCTGCGAGCCTGATCTGCCACTAATCTAGTCAGCAATTGAACCGCATCTCTCATGGCCCTATCCTCCGCCCCTGACTGAGGAGCTGGAGGTTCAGATGTTGGGGCCTCGGGGGCTGGTGGTGTCCCCCGAACTGGAGCTGCTGCTGCTCTAAGCTCTTCTGGCGGTGGGGGTGTAGCAGAGCTCTCCGACTGGAGCATAATACTAGGCATAGACTGGGCACGGGCCCTAGTAACTCTTCGGGTCTGACTAGTACCTTCTGCTACCGATTTTCCCTTCTGGGCGGCTGTCGCTTTCTTTGGAGGCATAGCTGAAAACACATGGATTCGTTAGAGAGGGATTATCCTGTTAATATAGCTCTATCGCACGATCTAGAATAAGAAGAAAGAATGACATCATAAATGTCCTGTAGCTTCCTGTTTATAGATGTGGTGCACAACACACCGATAAACAAGACTCTACTAGACACGGTCTGTAGACACTTTCGAGGAAGAACCGCTCTGATACCACTCTTTGTCACGACCCAACCCGATAGGCCGTGATTAGTGCCCGTTTTGGACACCCACATACAAACCTGCTAAGTATGACCAACTGAAACTAAGACAATATGGAATTTAATCAAACCAAGCCAACCCCAACGTCATATATATATATAAGAGGACCTGTCTCATAAGGAGTCATAACCATTCAACCATAACAGCATACGCGAGCCGACAAGGCCGCCACTATTCAAAGCATAATGATGTACACAGCCGACAAGGCTGCCCCTGTACAAGCGGACATCCCAAACAAACCATGTCCAGACCATTATCCAAAACATATATATACAACCCACATAATGTCCACAGACCTCTAAGGGTACATTAGTGAAACTCGACGGGACAGGGCCCCGCCATACCCATAGACGAGCAAAAGACTACACAAAAGTTATGTACCAAAACGAATGGGCTCCGGAACAGTGGAGCTCTCCCAATCAGCAGAGTAGATATCCTAGGCGGGAGGATCACCGAACTGCGCGTCTACACCTGCGGGCATGAAACGCAGCCCCCCAAGGAAAGGGGGGTCAGTACGGACAATGTACTGAGTATGTAAAGCATAAGGTAAAGATGACAGGATACCAATGTGGCAACTCGAAACAAAATATCGCTACACATATACTTTTTAAGTGAAAATCATGCATATATTTAACATTTAAGGTGCCCAGCTTCCCTAGTAAGGGGCTCGGCAAAATAATCATCACGTCATCTCCGTCATCATCATCATCATAACCATCCTCATCACCAATCATATATATAATATACATACCCGGCCCTCTAGTGAGGAACTCGGTGACATATGCAAGAAACTCCGCACGAACATTACCCGGCCCGGGACTCGGTGAAATGATAAATGACTCTATGCACGAGCAGAATATTATGAGCAACCATATGCAATTAAAATCATTTCTTATAACTCAATAGAACAATCAACGTGAACCAGCAAGGAGTATTACCAAAGATTAATGTTTTATCAAGATTATGAACCTTTAATACGATATGAAAACGTAAAATTTCAATGACTCTAAGAAGCATTACCATAGATATTAGAGATCATCATAGCCTTAGACATAACCGATATATAGAGGAATAATTGTGGAAGCAAGAATATACATCACCTAGATGCTTTAGAGGTAAGTATCAAATCTGTCCGTTATTCGCTTATTTTTAAAAGTCATGCCAAGCAAAGAAAGAAGGGACAGCGTTACATACCGTATAATCGAGCCGCACGTCCAATATTTACTGCTCAAGCTATTAATCTATAACAAGCAACAATCGTGCCGCAATTAGATAAACATCGTGCTTTACTTTCTTGTAAGCTAGCTAATAATCTAACGAAAATTCGGCAGCACCTCCCCTATTTTCCTTACTTCGTCCCAATCCGACAACAATCCAAATTATCCACAACAATACCAATAACACATATAACCCAAAGAATCATATTAAACAGCCCTCTCCCCAAAACAGTTCCATCTCGGCAACTATATCAGCGAAGCAACGACACACCGAGTGATAACTCGTTTTATAATTCGTAACACATCTACCTTATCGTATTCATCCTTTGGAGTATATACTCATAATCACATTCAACATATACATAATGCCAAAACAGAATTTTCCTGCAGTTTGCTTTAATCAAAACAGCCCAAGCACCAACACGACACCACTAATAATCCGATTATGGTTTCCATTCATACTTAGTACATTCAATAACTAAAACAAACTTCCTAAGCTACTGGTCACGCCCCCTTCTTAAAATTAATGGATAATTAACAAGGGTATTCTAAAGAATTAACACACCAAACAAGGAGATTACTAACCAAATTATTTGCAGCTGCTGGCCAAGAGTTGCAGGGTTGGTTTCTCCATTTCCATGGCTGCCTAAGACAAGTGGTGAAGAAGATGATGATATGCAGCAATGCATTTCACCACTTTATATAGCATGGAGTGGATTTCTCCACCTCATTTAATAGTATGAAGTGGAGGCAGCCCCCCTCTACACCTGTCCACTAAGGCCAGCCCACAATCTGATCCCTTTTTAATTTTTTTGCCTTGAGTGGTGGGGCCCATTGAATTAAATCAGTCCAAATTAGCCACTAATTAATCCCTCACTTAAATTTAATGGCACTTACATTAGCCAACTCATACTTAATATCACATTTGGAAATAACATCCTTGCCTAATATTTCTTTACGTCTTCTAGATCACGATGCGCACTACGTATATAAAAAAAATACGAGGCATAACACCTAGGGTTAAGGGTTAAGGGTCATCTTCTACAAACAAGATGAAACAATCAAGTTATATCATAATAAAGTTAGAATAAATATCAGTCGATTCATATTATCCAATAGAAAAGACAAACACACTAATTCATAACATTATTTTTGAGAATGAGAAAGACACACATAAAAACTCATTTTTTGAAAACACTTTGAAAAAACCCTTTCAGGAAAGAGGTCTGAAGGTGAATTAGATGCTATACCTCAATATTTGATGGATAAATTATGGTGAAAACATCCCATTACATACCCCAAAACTCCCCCTATCTTAGTCTTTAATGGTGTCTTCCAATAAGGAGATAAAGAAGAGAGAAGGATCACAATTTTGGTTTCTGAGTTGTAATTAGACTAATGGGGTTGGGGTCTTTATATGGGTGGGGTGGGGTTAATAAAGTTAATTACTCTTTCTTAATCATAAACAACCACAAAACCTCAATTATTTTTGTAAAACAAAGTTAAAACAATCTCGGAAAATAGGACTTTTACAGAACTGATCCCGTCGACGGTTTGTATGTGAGTCGATGACTAGTCCCTCCTCTATGCTGCACACTTGTACATTTGGTAAGAGACTCTGCAAATGAGGGACTCCAACAACTTGGGTAAGTGTTGGTATACAGTTATAATTGACGCCCCATCGATCAACACACGCCCCCGTCTATGCCGTTTTGTTGGTGAACACTGTTGAGGCAGTGTTTGACTCAACCTGCAACGGTCCTCCTCAAGAGCCCTTGGTTTGTCCTTGGGTATTCGTACCCAGACTTTTAGACTATGAATCTACTTAAACATATTTTAGACACTCTTCCACCAATTTTCATCATTTTCCTATTTAGAGGTCCATGTAAACCTCCTTGCTATATAAGCAAACATTTTTACTTTTCTTGTATTTTATTACCTATGATGTGCTATAATGAATACTAAGGGATTGTTTTAGTACTCATAGAGGATGACGACACCGATGAGAACAAGGGTGTACTTTGGGTCGTTTCAAACATTGTATCAGAGCATTAGGTTAAAGTAAATCATAGGATTGATGTCTCACTAAACCACGTCCATGAGAGACTATATGATGTTTAGCAAATATCACTCTATAATTATTCCTTATTCATGCCTAGGAGTCCTAGATCCATTTAGTCCTTTCTTCTTATCTTTTTTTTGTCCTTATAGGCAATGGATAGAAGGAAGAACAATGCTCAAAGGGACAGAGGGATAATTTGAATGAGGCGGTTCCCCCTCAACTCCTCAAAACCCTCAAGTTCCTAATGAAGATGGGGATATGTCTAATGATGAGATAAGGTAGACCACTAATAGCTTGTCTCAAATGTTGGCTACCCATGATTCTTGGGATGCACGAGTAAAGTGAATCCCAATTCTAACACTATCGCATAAAGGATTAGGGATTTCCCTAGGATGAATCCTCCTACTTTCTTTGGCTCTAAGGTAGAGGAGGACCCACAAGGGTTCATTGATAAAGTGTTAAATGTTTTTGATTTTATGGGTTTTTTTAAGAAAAGGAGGAACTAGTCGTCTTTCAATTCAAAGACATAGCTCAAATTTGGTATGAGCAATGAAAGGCTGAGAGGCCTCTTATAGAAGGCCAAATTTCTTGGGGATCTTTGAAAATGGCTTTCCTTGATAGGTTATTTCCCTTGGTAGTTAGGAAGAGAAAAATAAAAGAATTTATCAACCTTCGTTTAGGGTGTATGAGCGCGAAAGAGTATAGCCTCAAGTTCACTCAACTATCTAAGTATGCTCCTACTATGGTTGCGGATTCTAGAGATAATATGAATGAATTTGCTATGGGTATAGCCGATCTTGCGGTTTATGAGTGTAAGTCGGATATGTTCATTCCTAGCATACACATCTCTCTTCTCATGGTTCATGTCAAAAAAATTGAGGAGCAAAAGCTTAAGAGAGTTGGTAGGGAGTCGAAGAAGGTAAGAACCGAATATGGAAATTCTTCCATGGCTAATTTTGAGGTACCAGACAAACCACGGTTCAAAAGGAGGTGTTCAAACTAAGGCCATTCTAATTCTCCAAGGGTTAACAAGATTAAGGTGACTACTCCCAAGCCCCAAGAGGGGAAAGGTGGTAGATCTTATGTTGAGAAGCCTCTTAGTGCAAAATCTGATAAGAGACATGATGGTATGTGTCTTGATTGCACGGGAAATTATTATGGTTTTTTAAAGAGAGTGGTTATATGAATAGATATTTCCTTATGATGAAGTCTCAAGGAAGGGAAAATTCTCAAGCTCAAGCAAGTTCCCCAAACTGCTTTAATCCTCTGCAATCCCGAAGTGATCAAGAGAGCTCACCGGACGTGTTCACCGTTATGTTTAGATTTTTTTTATGTATATGCTTTGTTGGATCTGAGATATACGTTGTCATTTGTGACCCCTCTTGTAGCCATGAAATTTTAAATTCCACCCGACATATTAGAGAAACCTTTTTCGGTTTCTACCAGGTAGGTGCTTTTGTGGTGGTTAATAGAGTCTGTAAAGATTGTCCTATTTCCTTTCCTAATAAGGTTACATTAGTTGACTTGATATAACTTGATATGCTAGATTTTGATGTCATATTGGGAATGGACTGGTTGCATGCTTAATTTTCTTTTATTGAATGTAGGACAAGGGTAGTTAAATTTAAATTTCCAAATGAACCCATTTTTAGTGAAAGGGAGGAAAATCAAATCCTAGGGGAAAGATTATTTCATATAAAAAATCTTACCAATTGATTGTGAAAGGTTGTCTCTATAACAAAGTAAGAGATAGGAATATTAAATTCAAAGTACCTTCTATAGATTCGGTACCTGTAGTAAGGAAATTTCCAAAGGACTTTCCCGATGACCTTCTCGGAATTCCTCTCGAAGGGGAGACATACTTCAGAATAGATTTTTTGCCAGATACACAACCTATTTCCATCCCCTCCTTATCGTATGTCCCCAGCCTAGTTAAAAGAACTAAAGTCTTACGGATTTGCTACAAAAGGGTATTATTCAACCTAACTTATCTCCATGGTTTCCCCGATATTGTTTGTGAATAAGAATAATGGTTCTTTGAAAATGTATATCGACTTAATTGAGAAAAGCCACTATAACGAATATGTACCTGCTCCATAGGATAGATCACTTTTTTGATCAACACAATGGAGCAAGCTACTTTTTGAAAATTGACTTGAGGTCGGGTTATCAACATAGAGTGAGAAAGGTTGATATTCCAAAAACAACTTCCTGAACATGATATGGCCGCTTTAAGTTTCAATTGATGTTATTTGGTCTAACAAATGCCCTGGCAACGTTCATGGACCTTGTGAATCGAATTGTTAGAAAGTATCTTGATTTGTTTGTGATTATCTTCATTGATGACATTTTTATATACTCTACGAGTGAGAATGATCATATAATACATTTGATGATAATTTTGAATGTTCTCAAGGATAAAAAACTTTTTTCTAAGTTTAGAAAGTGTGAGTTAGGGTTGAGATCGGTTGCATTTCTTGGTCACATTGTCTCTAGTGAAGGGGTGGTGGTTGATCTAACAAAGATGAAAGTGGCCAAGAGTTGTCCTACACCTTTGACTCCTACCGCACACAATGTTTTCTAGGGTTGGCCGATTTTTATAGGAGGTTTGTTGAGGGAGTTTCGTATATCACATTGTTATGCCTCGTATTTTTTTTATACGTAGTGCGCATCGTGATCTAGAAGACGTAAAGAAATATTAGGCAAGGATGTTATTTTCAAATGTGATATTAAGTATGAGTTGGCTAATGTAAGTGCCATTAACTTTAAGTGAGGGATTAATTAGTGGCTAATTTGGATTGATTTAATCCAATGGGCCCCACCACTCATAATTGGTGGCTGATTAGGATTAATTTAATCCAGTGGGCCCCACCACTCAAGGCAAAAATTAAAAAGGGATCAGATTGTGGGCTGGCCTTAGTGGACAGGTGTAGAGGGGGGCTGCCTCCACTTCATACTATTAAATGAGGTGGAGAAATCCACTCCATGCTAAATAAAGTGGTGAAATGCATTGCTGCATATCATCTTCTTCTTCACCACTTGTCTTAGGCAGCCATGGAAATGGAGAAGCCAACCCTGCAACTCTTGGCCAGCAGCTGCAAATAATTTGGTTAGTAATCTCCTTGTTTGGTGTGTTAATTCTTCAGAATACCCTTGTTAATTATCCATTAATTTTAAGAAGGGGGCGTGACCAGTAGCTTAGGAAGTTTGTTTTAGTTATTGAATGTGCTAAGTATGAATGGAAACCATAATCGAATTATTAGTGGTGTCGTGTTGGTGCTTGGGCTGTTTTGATTAAAGCAAACTGCAGGAAAGTTCTGTTTTGGCATTATGTATATGTTGAATGTGATTATGAGTATATACTCCAAAGGATGAATACGATAAGGTAGATGTGTTGCGAATTATAAAACGAGTTATCGCTCGGTGTGTCGTTGCTTCGTTACTATGGTTGCCGAGACAGAACTGTTTTGGGGAGGGGGCTGTTTAATATGATTCTTTGGGTTATATGTGTTATTGGTATTGCTGTGGATAATTTGGATTGTTGTCGGATTGGGACGAAGTAAGGAAAATAGGGGAGGTGCTGCCGAATTTTCGTTAGATTATTAGCTAGCTTACAAGAAAGTAAAGCACGATGTTTATCTAATTGCGGCACGATTGTTGTTTGTTATAGATTAATAGCTTGAGCAGTAAATATTGGACGTGCGGCTCGATTATACGGTATGTAACGCTGTCCCTTCTTTCTTTGCTTGGCATGACTTTTAAAAATAAGCGAATAACGGACAGATTTGATACTTATCTCTAGAGCGTCTAGGTGACGTATATTCTTGCTTCCACAATTATTCCTCTATATATCGGCTATGTCTAAGGCTATGATGATCTCTAATATCTATGGTAATGCTTCTTAGAGTCATTGAGATTTTACGTTTCCATATCGTATCAAAGGTTCATAATCTTGATAAAACATTAATCTTTGGTAATACTCCTTGCTGGTTCACGTTGATTGTTCTATTGAGTTATATGAAATGATTTTAATTGCATATGGTTGCTCATAATATTCTGCTCGTGCATAGAGTCATTTATCATTTCACCGAGTCCCGGGCCGGGTAATGTTCAGGCGGAGTTTCTTGCATGTCACCGAGTTCCTCACTAGAGGGCCGGGTATGTATATTATATATATGATTGGTGATGAGGATGGTTATGATGATGATGATGACAGAGATGACGTGATGATTATTTTGCCGAGCCCGCTGGGCACCTTAAATGTTAAATATATGCATGATTTTCACTTAAAAGGGTATATGTGTAGCGATATTTTGTTTCGACTTGCCATATTGGTATCCTGTCATCTTTACCTTATGCTTTACATACTCAGTACATTGTCCGTACTGACCCCCCTTTCCTCGGGGGGCTGCGTTTCATGCCCGCAGGTGTAGACGCACAGTTCGGTGATCCTCCCGCCTAGGATATCTACTCTGCTGATTGGGAGAGCTCCACTGTTCCGGAGCCCAGTCGTTTTGGTACATTACTTTTGTGTAGTCTTTTGCTCGTCTATGGGTATGGCGGGGCCCTGTCCCGTCAAGTTTCACTAATGTACTCTTAGAGGTCTGTGGACATTATATGGGTTGTATATATATGTTTTGGATAATGGTCTGGACATGGTTTGTTTGGGATGTCCGCTTGTACAGGGGCAGCCTTGTCGGCTGCGTACATCATTGTGTATTGTGTAGTGGCAGCCTTGTCGGCATACATATGTTATTATGCTTTGAATAGTGGTGGCCTTGTCGGCTCGCGTATGCTGTTATGGTTGAATGGTTATGACTCCTTATGAGACAGGTCCTCTTATATATATATGACGTTGGAGTTGGCTTGATTTGATTAAATTCCATATTGTCTTAGTTTCAGTTGGTTATACTTAGCAGGTTTGTATGTGGGTGTCCAAAACGGGCACTAGTCACGGCCCATCGGGTTGGGTCGTGACAAAGAGTGGTATCAGAGCGGTTCTTCCTCAGAAGTGTCTACAGACCGTGTCTAGTAGAGTCTTGTTTATCGGCGTGTTGTGCACCACATCTATAAACAGGAAGCTACAGGACATTTAGGATGTCATTTTTTCTTCTTATTCTAGATCGTGCGATAGAGCTATATTAACAGGATAATCCCTCTCTAACGAATCCATGTGTTTTTAGCTATGCCTCCAAAGAAAGCGACAGCCACCCAGAAGGGAAAATCGGTAGCAGAAGGTACTAGACAGACCCGGAGAGTTACTAGGGCCCGTGCCCAGTCTATGCCTGGTATTATGCTCCAGTCGAAGAGCTCTGCTACACCCCCACCGCCAGAAGAGCTTAGAACAGCAGCAGCTCCAGTTCGGGGGACACCACCAGCCCCCGAGGCCCCAACATCTGAACCTCCAGCTCCTCAGTCAGGGGTAGAGGATAGGGCCATGAGAGATGCGGGTCAATTGCTGACTAGATTAGTGGCAGATCAGGCTCGTAGGCATGGACTAGGAGTTGATCATGCAGACAGATCTGATAGCTTAAGGGCTCGTGACTTCTTAAGTTGTAATCCTCCAGAGTTCTTTGGGTCAAGGCCCCAGGATGATCCGCAAGAGTTTATTCGTCAGATGCAGCGTACATTGAGGATAATCAAGGCTTCGGAGACCGAGTCTGTTGAGTTGGCTACCTATCGTTTGCGGGATGTAGCTATTAATTGGTATGAGTCTTGGGAGTTATCTAGGGGTGAGGGTGCTCCTCCAGCGGTATGGGATGAATTTGTGGAGGCTTTCCAGGGCCACTTCCTGCCTCCAGAGATGAAGCGAGCTAGAGTCGATAGATTCTTGCGTTTGAAACAAAATGGCAGGAGCATTCGAGAGTATAGCCTCGAGTTTGATTCATTGGCTAGGCATGCACCTACTATTGTGGCTGATATGGCAGACAGGGTACATCGTTATGTGATGGGATTGGATCGTTATTTTATTGACGGTTGTATGGCAGTGACTCTTCAGCCAGGTATGGACATTGCTCGGGTGCAGGCATATGCACAAGGGGTAGAGTATCGACACGGGGACGTCAGCCAGATAGAGATTATAATAGAGGCCAGCATAAGAGGGCTAGATCAGCAGGTTATCCTGACGAGTTTCAAAGCGGGCAGTCTCAGCAGCATGTTAGATTTTCTTCCCAGCCAGCACAGAGTGCACCCCCACGTTTCATGGGTAGGGGGTTCGATCGTATGGGATATTCGGAAGCTGGTCAGAGCTCTAGGGCGTTAGGGTCACAGATGGGCAGGGGTTTGAGCCAGTCGAGGCCACCTTTGCCTCGGTGTTCTCGTTGTGGTAAGTCCCATTCTGGGGAATGTCGTTGGGCTACAGGTGCGTGTTTTTCTTGCGGCCGTCAGGGCCATACTATGAGGGAGTGTCACCTTAGAGGTAGTGCAGGTGGTATGGCACAGCCTACAGGGTCCGTTGCTGGTTCATCTTCTTCTGTGGCTATGCGCCCTACGGGGCAGGGTATTCAGGCGCCAACAGGCCGTGGTAGAGGACGTGGTGGAGCTTCCAGTTCTAGCAGTCCCTCAAACCGTATATATGCTTTGACTAATAGGCAAGATCAGGAGGCGTCACCTAATGTGATCACAGGTATATTATCACTATTCTCCCGAAGTGTGTATGCATTGATAGACCCAGGTTCCACCTTATCATATATATCTCCCTTTGTTGCTAGTAGGATCGGAATAGAGTCTTAGTTGATAGAACCATTTGAGGTAGCTACACCTATAGGAGATTTTGTCATAGCTACGCGAGTATATAGGAATTGTTCAGTAGTTATATATAGTCGTCGTACCGTAGCAGATCTAATAGAGTTAAATATGATTGAGTTTGATATTATCATGGGCATGGATTCGTTGGCTGCTTGTTATGCTAATGTTGATTGCAGAGGAAAGATAGTTCGATTTCAATTTCCAGGGGAACCGATTATAGAGTGGAAGAGAAGTACAGTATCGCCGAAAGGTAAGTTCATTTCATACCTCAAGGCCGGGAAGATGGTTAGAAAAGTCTACATTTACCATCTGATTCGGGTGCATGACATAAAGGCAGAGGCACCGACTCTTCAATCAGTCCTGGTAGTTAATGAATTTCCCGATGTATTCCCCGAGGAACTTCCAGGCCTTCCTCCAGAACAGGAGATAGAGTTTACTATAGATGTACTGCCAAATTCCCAGCCTATATCTATACCTCCTTATAGAATGGCACCTGCTGAGTTGAAAGAATTGAAAGAGCAATTGAGGGATTTGCTAGAAAAGGGCTTGATCAGGCCTAGTACATCACCTTGGGGAGCACCGGTACTGTTTGTGAGGAAGAAGGATGGGTCGCTGTGGATGTGCATTGATTATAGGAAGTTGAACAAAGTAACATCAAAGAACAGGTATCCCCTCCCAAGGATTGACGATCTATTTGACCAGTTGCAGGGTGCAAAGTGTTTTTCAAAGATAGACTTGCGGTCAGGTTATCATCACGTGCGGGTAAGGGAGGCAGATATTCCAAAGATGGCATTCCGGACCCGATATGGGCATTATGAGTTTAGAGTGCTACGATAAGGTAGATGTGTTGCGAATTATAAAATGAGTTATCGCTCGGTGTGTCGTTGCTTCACTACTATGGTTGCCGAGACGGAACTGTTTTGGGGAGGGGCTGTTTAATATGATTCTTTGGGTTATATGTGTTATTGGTATTGCTGTGGATAATTTGGATTGTTGTCGTATTGGGACGAAGTAAGGAAAATAGGGGAGGTGCTGCCGAATTTTCGTTAGATTATTAGCTAGCTTACAAGAAAGTAAAGCACGATGTTTATCTAATTGCGGCACGATTGTTGCTTGTTATAGATTAATAGCTTGAGCAGTAAATATTGGACGTGCGGCTCGATTATACGCTGTCCCTTCTTTCTTTGCTTGGCATGACTTTTAAAAATAAGCGAATAACGGACAGACTTGATACTTACATCTAAAGCGTCTAGGTGACGTATATTCTTGCTTCCTTAATTATTCCTCTATATATCGGCTATGTCTAAGGCTATGATGATCTCTAATATCTATGGTAATGCTTCTTAGAGTCATTGAGATTTTACGTTTCCATATCGTATTAAAGGTTCATAATCTTGATAAAACATTAATCTTTGGTAATACTCCTTGCTGGTTCACGTTGATTGTTCTATTGAGTTATAAGAAATGATTTTAATTGCATATGGTTGCTCATAATATTCTGCTCGTGCATAGAGTCATTTATCATTTCACCGAGTCCCAGGCCGGGTAATGTTCGTGCGGAGTTTCTTGCATATGTCACCGAGTTCCTCACTAGAGGGCCGGGTATGTATATTATATATATGATTGGTGATGAGGATGGTTATGATGATGATGATGACGGAGATGACGTGATGATTATTTTGCCGAGCCCCTTACTAGGGAAGCTGGGCACCTTAAATGTTAAATATATGCATGATTTTCACTTAAAAGGTATATGTGTAGCGATACTTTGTTTCGACTTGCCATATTAGTATCCTGTCATCTTTACCTTATGCTTTACATACTCAGTACATTGTCCGTACTGACCCCCTTTCCTCGGGGGGCTGCGTTTCATGCCCGCATGTGTAGACGCGCAGTTCGGTGATCCTCCCGCCCTAGGATATCTACTCTGCTGATTGGGAGAGCTCCACTGTTCCGGAGCCTAGTCGTTTTGGTACATAACTTTTGTGTAGTCTTTTGCTCGTCTATGGGTATGGCGGGGCCCTGTCCCGTCGAGTTTCACTAATGTACTCTTAGAGGTCTGTGGACATTATGTGGGTTGTATATATATGTTTTGGATAATGGTCTGGACATGGTTTGTTTGGGATGTCCGCTTGTACAGGGGCAGCCTTGTCGGCTGCGTACATCATTGTGTATTGTGTAGTGGCAGCCTTGTCGACATACGTATGTTATTATGCTTTGAATAGTGGCGGCCTTGTCGGCTCGCGTATGCTGTTATGGTTGAATGGTTATGACTCCTTATGAGACAGGTCCTCTTATATATATATGACGTTGGGGTTGGCTTGATTTGATTAAATTCCATGTTGTCTTAGTTTCAGTTGGTCATACTTAGCAGGTTTGTATGTGGGTGTCCAAAACGGGCACTAGTCACGGCCTATCGGGTTGGGTCGTGACAAGGTAGAAGTTGTATATATATCCAATTACAAAGTGAGTAAGGTTGTGCGATTTCATGATACGATAAATTCTAAAAAGGTTTGACACTTCTCGTGCAATTATCAGTAGTTGGGGTCTTTTTCTTGCAATAGTTAGTTGCATCTATTTTGAGAAAAAATGGATTTAAGCATAAATTTGCATCCCTTTATCATCCCAAAACATGTGGGTAGGTTGCAGTGTTGAATCAGAATTTTGAGGGAATTTTAGCAAAACTAGTGAACACAAACCGAAGTTACTAGCCTCGGAAAGCAGATGATGCTCTTTTAGCTTACCACACACTCTCATTGGCATGTCACCATACAAATTTGTTTTTGTAAAGTGTTGTCACCTGCCAATTGAGCATGAACACAAGGCATTGTTTGCATTGAAAGCATTAAACTTGAATTGGGGGAATGCTTCATATGATAAAGTGAATCAACTCCACAAGTTTGAAGAGTTCCCTCTGCTCGCTTATGAGATTTTATCCCTTTACAAATAAAAAAAATGAAGATGTTGCATGATGCAAAAATCCTTCAAACGAGAGTTTAAAATTGATAATATTGTATTGCTTTATATCTCCTGTTTGAGACTTTTTTTTGGTAAACTCAAATCGAAATGGAAAACCCAGTCAAAGTGACTTATGTGTTAATTAAAAAGGCAATTGAAGTTTAAAGTAAAGAAGGGTTAGTATGCAAAGTAAATGGACAATGATTGAAGCTTTATATTTGAGAATATCATGACTAGTCAGTTATTGTAGTTTTGTAGTTGGAAGATGGATAAATTAATTTACATGACATGCCCCAACGTCAAAAAATAATGTTATTGAGAGACAACCAAGTTGTAATCATTTTTGAATAATGTGTGCTTAATTTGTTGGTTGGAATTGGGGGGGGGGGATTTACCCATTCGGCAAATCGCCAAGTGATTTCCTATATCACCCAAATGTATCGCCCTTCCTATGGCCATGGTTGAGGATAGTTCTTGGATATTTTGCGAGACTACAATCATTTCAAAAGTTCGCCGAGCTAAATCGGTGTAACTACCCAATATTACCCCTCAGATCTAACATGGTTTATAGAACTCTAATGGACTCGATACAAGCCATATTGTCCTCAAAAAAATAAGCAATAGAACAATAAGAGTAGAAACACTTTTCAAGTAAAAAAATTCATCCACGAAAGTGGAAGTCTAGACACTAAGTCCCAACATAAAATCTATTACAATGTTTGTATGAAATTGGGCCTAGCACATACAACATGTCCAATAAGGGAAAAACAATAAAGGACACTACATCAAGGGAAGAATTCGTCCTCGAATCTTGAGGACTCCTTACAAGCTCAGAAGATAGTCAAGTCCAAGAACTAGTCACTAGAATTATCACCATCATAATTTGACCCTAGATTCGGAGAAATGTTTAAACACTCATTGATTCAATGCCCAAATCGAAATTAGATTATATGAGCTATACATTGACCTCCTGTGATACCCACACTAAAAAGGGTTGTCCTACTTACATAGGGTAGTACTATACTATTAGCTTAGGTGGATCCACTAGCTAAATAACCTATGGAGGCACATAGTGTATAGGATGAGGAGATTACTACTAGAAATTTGGACTCAACTAACATTGAAGGTCACCATGTCATAAAAGAAACATTGGGAACCCGGACTCAACTAGTACAAAAGGTCCCATTGGGATGTTGGACTCTACAGTGTAAAAGACTCCATCTCATATTCAATATCCACTCGGTATTAAGCATTACTTCCCCCATAATACATATTAAGTCATAACTTGATTCATCAAGATAGATCATTAGATCAATAATATTTCACTGTTCAGGTATAAGTATAGATTAAATAAGTGAGAAAGCCTTTCAACCTTAGAAATTTCATATTGTGCGAAAACCTTTTACATACATAACTGTGAATACAAGAGTAACCTTTCAACAAAACAAAAACTAAATCATAAGAATTAACACTTCAGTCTGAATGTGTTCTTAAAGCATATAATCATACCTCATAAAACATGCATAATATCATAAATTTTCCATTTAAAGGGTCAAAGATCATATCAATTCAGCAAATATAGAATTAACTACATTATAAATGGATATAAACATAGTTTAAGTAAGCCAATAACTACATGCATAATCTCATACATTCTTCTTTTATAAACTAACCCACATCACAAGATCATATTTGAGAAATATCTGGATTTTTTTGTTTCTTTGGGATTTCACATAAAACCCTTAATAAATCAATAGTTCACACATAATACAAAAAAATTCAAGCATTAGAATTATTTCTTAAAGGAAACCATGTCTTTTGGAATCAAGCTCTTTTTTTTTAACTTCTATCTTTGAAAATGGGCTCCACGGATTAATTATATCCATGGATTAAGAGCTACTATACCTTGATCACAAATTCCTATAAATATGATGTGAAGACCTTGGCTTCTTCAACACTAGTACAAATTTCATTCTTCTTCATCTTTTTTAAGTCTTGTAGAGAGAGAGAATGTTTGGTGAGGATGACTTTATTGCAAATTAATTAGGGTTTTAAAAATAACGCGTTCAGTAACTTAATTTAGGTGTCAAAAATCCTTATATAGGTGGTCTCATTAGTCTAAAACTACATAAGATAACATTAAGTAAATTTAGAAAACCCCCAATGTACCCCTATGCATAACCACCAAACCAACTCATAACTCACCATCAACAAGACCCCACTAACGGATCGTGTTTAGACACACGGTCTATGCTGGTGAAAATGGTATGATTTCTGGGAGTATGACATTTTATATTGCGACCTATGACTCCACCGTCGGAGTAGGGGTGTCACAATGGTTCACCTCTTTTGGGTAGTTTCAAGGGGTCCTCCTTAAGGAATCGTGGTTGTCCTTGGAGGGCCGTACATTGATATTCTAACATGAAAACCTCTATTTTTAGTACAGGGAGTTACATTCATGACTCTAACCTGCATGTTTAACTCTTGTTTAGCCTATTAATTTAAGGAGTGTCACAGTATCTCCTCGCTTGGGAACATTCGTCCTCGAAAGACATCGAGATACCATATTAAAATTATGACTGAAGAGTAGCCTTCCATCATGAATGAAAACATAAAATCATTCATTATAAAATGAAGGAAACATCAATTAAACTTAAACATAATGAACGCATTACAAGGAAGTAGGAACTACATCGAACAACCCATTATGCGTGAAAACACAAAATTAAACATATTCATAGGAGGTATTACCTTGTCAAAATTAAAATAATGCTCAACATGATCTCATGGAGCCTTTATGCGATATACTCTTCAAAAAATGCATAACTAAATTATGTTATACAATTCATCTTATTAACCAGACAGGAAAATGCATACTCAATGTTATGACCAGGGAGCAGGCCCTTGAAGTAACATGGCATAGTTGACCTCTCAGAGGTCTTGTAAAATCTCGTAGACTTCAATCATCGCATCTTTATAGTAAATTTAACAGATAATATAAAACTTCTTACCGCAAATCATATGCTAGAACATCACTTCATATATATATATATATATATATATATATATATATATATATATAAATAAATACATAGTTAGACTTTAAGTATCTTTTTCCATCTTAGATTCAACATCAATCGTCTAAAATAAGGACAAAACCCTTAACAACAAAAAATAATAATCTAAGCTATGACATAAACTTGAATAATAACTTTACCTGCTCATCCATCAATGACTTCACATTAAGAGACATCCTCTAGTCATCCATCACCTATAATTAGTGTAAAAAAGATGATGAGTAATGATATTACTACAAAAATGCACCAAGTATAAAAATCATGTATAAATATGAATTTAAAGAAGACATTTAGTTTGAAACCATGCATCATGCCTTTTTAAAGAATATTTATAAACATTAGCACAATTACACAATATAATTCATATATTCATATAGTAATGAACATTATTCATGACAGCACACCAAGCCACATATATTGCATTTAAAGCTCATCAACCATGTACATAACATTATCTTTTTTTACCTTACCTCACTTACTCCAAAGTAACCCTTAAGTAAAATTTGTGCAATGCATGAATAGTGTCCCATTCCTTCATCCACACTCTAGCATCATCTTAAGGTCACCAAGGTGAACATTCATACAACATTCATTTACTTAAACACATACCTTCATATAAACATAGCATACCATGAAACACATACTTTTACATATGATCCAACATAACCCATGAACCACTATAAGACTAATTCCAAGACAACATACAAGTCAAAACTACAGATACCATCACAATGAGGTACTAGTACACAATTACATACTTGGTCTTCATTTTACTAACACATCATAGGACCTCACTCATAATCCCAAACTAAGACTAGTAGTGCAATGTACATGTGAAGCCAAATAAATTCACACATACTAAGTAAACTCACAAAGAAACCACAAGTATCATCATCTAGTTCATACATCAACATGACAACTATAGTCAACTACAAGAAAGTCAAGCAATACCTTTGTCATATGTTCAACAAGACTAACATCATACATAAAAATCATGAAAATAGGCAAATACCATAATATCATGCATAAGAGACATGTAGATATACATATACATGTACAACACCTTTGTAGAGGTCCATTCAAGAGCTACTTGAGCAATGTATAGGTAATGTTACATACCCTCACATATACTAAGAAAGTTCCCATAGGTTTTCCTAGTAAGGGTTCATTACTTTACTTCCGTTGTCCATTTTACTTTGGGGAAACCCTAGCATAAACTGAAATTAACAACATTTGAGCTAAAGAAGGAATCTGGTGTCATGGAACCCCACACTGAAAGGAGGTTCTCTACTTGCTATATAGAACATTAGCATCATGCTAGCATATTAGGTGGATACACTTGCTTGATCTTATGGGGGCAAAATAGTTAAGGAACTAGGAGATATGTATTGAACATTCTACTTTCCCATTAGCATTCGAGTCCTCATCTCATGAGAAACCATAAGGTGAACATTTATTTCTCTTTAGGAAGGGTCACCTCTCATTGTAAAGTTTCACTCGGTTCTAAACTAAGTTCTATTTTTGAAAAGCCTTTATTAACATTATTTTCGTAAAAATAGGATTTAGGAGATTAACTCATCATATACATAGGTTATTGATGAGAATATCCTTTCATCAACCTAACTTATGTGAGAATATTGTTTCACTTGGACATGGCATATCTAATTTAGAGTACAATTGAAAACACCTTTAAAAAGACCCTACCTTACTAGATTATCATAACATACTTCATTCATGCATTTGTGTATACGTTTACATATATGAGGAAACCTTTCACATAAGCACAATTAGACACTCCACATATGCATACTTCTTCATTCATATACTTGACATCATAACAAATATTTCACATGCATAGTAGTAGACAATGGGGCATATGAGAACTATCCTTTAATTCGTCACCCTTAATATATCCTACTCATAGATATGCATGAGGTGTGAGTGTGTATACATTGATCAACATGATCAAATAATGACAATCAATATAGTATTGAGGCAGCCACCCGCTAAGGATTAAAATACACCTTCATCCATAGACCACACATAACACTATAGTATAAGAGACAAGACATCTTCATAATTTGTATTGAAGACTCCTAATCATGCTTAAGACTACACATTTATATAAGGTATATAGGCAGGGTCCTTCACCATTAGAACTTCATCACTGTTAAACATATTGACCCTCCTAACCCTAATATAATTATTGATATATAAGAAACATCATCAATATACCAAGATTATGATACTAAGAATTGGAGACTACACAACTCCTCAAAATCATGATAATCATCGCATTGAATCATACTACATATATTGAATACAAGGACATGATGAGAACATACTAATAATGACAAGAAAGTAAATACCGCAACTATAAGATGATCATACTACACAATGCCATTAAAGACCAATTATATACTAAGTAGAGGATTCTAGATCAACGCACCAAGTTCTCCAAGCTATGATCCCCTTGGATCATTATTCCATAATTGATATTCAATTCACATGAATAAAAATAATAATAGGCAACTCAATACAATCTAATAACAATTCACTTCACTTAGAATCAAGATCAGAATACCCACATTATAGGCCAACTTGAGAAAAAAGGAGGATCATGGGTTCTTTACAAAATAACATTGAAATCCGTTTTTAAAAATAGTAGCGAAATATAATTTCATTATAAGAATGATTTTGAAATCAATTTGACAATGAACCCATGGCTATATTTAAAGATAGGATTTTGGATCATGAAATGTCATTGAAAACCTTTGAAGGAACTCCATGGATGGAAGATTAAATGAGGGATGAATTACCATACCTCATTAGATCAAAATACCACAAAAACATAAAGAATAATCCATGAAAATCCATCTTCTAGGCTGCTCTTGCGCTTGATCTCAAATGGAGGTTTCTAGAAAGAGTTTTTTTTTAGGAAAAGGTGTAATATGAAGAATGAATTTTAATAGGGGTTTTGATGTTATTAAACAACTTAAAATACCTAAAAATAGACTTAATATTAAAGAATAAATTGGAATAGGGGCTTTAATGTCATTAAACAACTTAAAATACCTAAAAATAGACTAAATTAATCCACCTCTACTCTATTTGGAACATAGGGGTGAATTTATCATTCACCCCTTTAAGTTGGTAGCGACTTGGGAAAGATTGCACGTCCAATCGACGGAGGTAGTCGACAAACCGTCGATGGTATGACGACGTCGTCCTGCAGCTCTCTCGTTTGTGTCTGAGACCCCATTACGGAGAGATGAAATCCCACACCCATGTATGGAGAAACACCCCCAATCGATGGACTCTTGGTCAAAGGGTGGGGTGTCGTTCCTTGGTCGTAGTTTAATTAGGACACTGCCAAGGCAGTGTACTTCCTTCTTTTAGGTCCTCCTCAAGAACCCTTTGGGTGGTCCTTGGTGATTCATGCCCAAAAAATTTAAACCTAATTACGATCATATACATGTTAAGGTCCTTACCGATCAGTTTAGGCACCAAAAAATACATAAAACATACAAAGTCACACTTGAACATACTAACACGTCTAAAGACTAACTTTCAAATGTGTTGGACGTTCTTGGAAGTTTGAATTCCAAACTACTTTAAATCAACCATACGAGTTGTAAACAACTTCTATTAAAAAGTTATTAAAATTTTTAGGAACATGTGAGGTATGATATGCATTAATTCATTTTAAGGGTCTTAAAGTTTCCCCCTCTTAGGAACATTCATCCTTGATTGACATTTGGAAGACTTCAAACAGTTTCAAGGACTCAAAGAATCATAGAGAATCTCAAAACATTCACAACATAATCACATAAATGCACCAAACTTATATGGAAAACCGACTTCAATTCATCATGCACTTAATGCAACACAAGCAAGCAGAAAAAAAGCAAGTAGAAATCTTCACTCACTCACTCCTTAATGCATCAAACACATAGCTCTTCTCATATTCATAAGAGAAACATCCTTCTAGTAATTATGGCATGGTCTTTACAATTCATTTCATTAAGAGCTCAACATGTAAAAATAGTTAAGTTACATGTAGTCATGCTCAACGTTATCACTTAATAGACAAATACGCAACTCCTACAACTTTCATGTAGGTCATAAGTAAGGTATATCAACAAAGATCCTTATCACATAGACAAAATACCATTTAGGCTATACTTAATATCATCATGTTTCATTATGTTTAAGGAGGAATGACCTTCTCCATCAACAAACTAAAATATCATCATAGAGCTCATTTACAAAAAATTAATAAGGGTCAATTCATTTTAAGAAAATTTCTTCACATCTAATAAAGCATGATTATACTCCATTACTTATGAAGTCAAAATGGTAAATCACACACACACACATTAAAATCATAGTAAGTCATTTTTCAAAACATCAATTTCTAGTAAGACAATAGCTTTCACAGGCATGCATCATTTAGGAAAATTGTTATAATTCATCGGCACACACCAATACATTATCTATACATATCATCACTTCTCAAGAATAAGCCTATATTCATACTTTCCAATTCACACAAGTCATACATTTTCCAAAGGGAATCATCATTTCTCATTGTGGAGCCTAAAATGCAAAGGGAATCATCATTTCTGTTGAGTTGGCTACGTATCATTTGTGGGATGTAGCTATTAATTGGTATGAGTCTTGAAAGTTATCTAGGGGTGAGGGTGCTCCTCCAGCGGTATGGGATGAATTTGTGGAGGCTTTCCAGGGCCACTTCCTGCCTCCAGAGATGAAGCGAGCTAGAGTCGATAGATTCTTGCGTTTGAAGCAAAATGGCAGGAGGCGTCACCTATTGTGATCACAGGTATATTATCACTATTCTCCCGAAGTGTGTATGCATTGATAGACCCAGGTTCCACCTTATCATATATATCTCCCTTTGTTGCTAGTAGGATCGGAATAGAGTCTGAGTTGATAGAACCATTTGAGGTAGCCACACCTGTAGGAGATTTTGTCATAGCTACGCGAGTATATAGGAATTGTTCAGTAGTTATATATAGTCATCGTACCGTAGCAGATCTAATAGAGTTAAATATGATTGAGTTTGATATTATCATGGGAATGGATTGGTTGGCTGCTTGTTATGCTAATGTTGATTGCAGAGGAAAGATAGTTCAATTTCAATTTCTAGGGGAACCGATTATAGAGTGGAAGGGAAGTACAGTATCACCGAAAGGTAAGTTCATTTCATACCTCAAGGCTAGGAAGATGGTTAGAAAAGGCTATATTTACCATCTGATTCGGGTGCATGACATAAAGGCAGAGGCACCGACTCTTCAATCAGTCCTGGTAGTTAATGAATTTCCCAATGTATTCCCCGAGGAACTTCCAGGCCTTCCTCCAGAACGGGAGATAGAGTTTACTATAGATGTACTGCCAGATACCCATCCTATATCTATACCTCCTTATAGAATGACACCTGCTGAGTTGAAAGAATTGAAAGAGCAATTGAGGGATTTGCTAGAAAAGGGCTTCATCAGGCCTAGTACGTCACCTTGGGGAGCACCGGTACTGTTTGTGAGGTAGAAGGATGAAAAGAACTATCCTACTTACGATCTGGAGTTAGCGGTCGTGGTTCATGCCTTGAAGATATGGAGACATTATTTATATGGTGTCCATGTGGACATCTATACAGATCATAAGAGTCTCCAATATATCTTTAAACAGAAGGAGCTGAACTTACGACAGAGGCGGTGGTTAGAGTTGCTAAAGGATTATGATGTTGATATTTTATATCATCCAGGGAAAGCGAATGTTGTAGCAGATGCTCTTAGCCGTAAGTCCATGGGTAGCTTGACAGATGTACAATCAGAAAGGAGGGATATGGTTCGGGAGATTCAGCGGCTATCCAGCCTTGGAGTCCGTCTAGCTAATTCGGAAGATAGTGGAGTTTCTATTCGAGAGGTTGCTGAGTCCTCAATCATAGATGAGGTAAGGAGACACCAATACAAGGACCCTATTCTGGCACAGTATAGAGATGCAACTATTCAAAAGGAAAAGACCCCATTTAAGGTTACACCTGACGGAGTGTTACGATATGAAGGCAGATTGTGTGTACCTGATACTGCGGGGCTACGACGGCAGGTTATGGGAGAGGCACACTCTGCCCGTTATTCTATTCACCCAGGGTCAACAAAAATGTATCATGACCTCAGATGCTTATATTGGTGGGATGGCATGAAAAGGGACATAGCGGAGTTTGTTGCTCAGTGCCCGAATTGTCAACAAGTCAAGATCGAACATCAAAAGCCTGGTGGATTATTACAGGAGATAGAGATCCCGACTTGGAAATGGGAGATGATTAATATGGACTTCATTACAGGCTAACCTCGCACTCAACGGAAGTATGACTCTATATGGGTTATTGTAGATAGGCTGACGAAATCGGCCCATTTTCTTCCAGTCAGGACTACTTATTCGGCTGAAGATTATGCGAGGTTATATGTCAGGGAGATAGTGAGACTTCATGGGGTTCCCACGTCCATTATATCAGACAGAGGATCTCAATTTATAGCCAACTTTTGGAGATCGTTTCAGAAGGGATTGGGGACACAGGTGAACCTTAGCACAACATTTCACCATCAGACTGATGGGCAGGCTGAGCGTACTATTCAGACACTAGAAGATATGTTGCGGGCCTGTATTATTGACTTCAAAGGCAGCTGGGATGACCACTTGCCGCTCATTGAGTTTGCCTATAATAATAGCTACCATTCTAGTATCCAGATGGCACCGTACGAGGCCTTATATGGGAGGAAGTGCAGAGCGCCTATTGGTTGGTTTGATGTTGGCGAGACTAAGTTAATAGGCCCGGATGTGATTCAGCAAGCTGTTGACAAGGTGAAGCTTATTCAAGAAAGATTATTAGCAGCCCAGAGTCGACAGAAGTCATATGCAGATAATCGGCATTAAGATTTGGAGTTTCAGATTGGTGACTGGGTATTCCTGAAGGTATCACCCATGAGGGGTGTGATGAGATTCGGCAGGAAGGGGAAGCTCAGTCCGAGATACATTGGGCCTTATCAGATTGTTCGTAGGATAGGCAAGGTTGCCTATGAGTTGGATCTACCATCTGATTTGGAGGCGGTACATCCAGTCTTCCATGTATCGATGCTACGTAAATGTATTGGTGATCCTTCTAGAGTATTCCCTGTAGATGATATTCAGGTAACAGAGGAGTTGTCATATGAGGAGAAACCCGTGGCTATACTTGATCGTCAGGTTAGAAGGTTACGTACTAAGGATGTGGCTTCCGTCAAAGTGTTGTGGCAAAATAACAATAGGGAGGAGATGACTTGGGAAGCGGAAGACGAAATGAAGAATAAGTATCCTTACTTGTTCCCCGTACCTGCAGGTAATTCAATTTCTAGCTTGACTATATTGATAGATAATGAGATTATGTAGCTGTGAGGCATCTGTAAGTTATGGAATGCAGGTTGATAGGTATAACTTTTAGAGAGACCTCGCTGGAATTTGTTTTTGCAAGACGCTAACTTAACATTCGAGGACGAATGTTCCTAAGGGGGGAAGGATGTTATGCCTCGTATTTTTTTTATACGTAGTGCGCATCGTGATCTAGAAGACGTAAAGAAATATTAGGCAAGGATGTTATTTCCAAATGTGATATTAAGTATGAGTTGGCTAATGTAAGTGCCATTAACTTTAAGGGATTAATTAGTGGCTAATTTGGATTGATTTAATCCAATGGGCCCCACCACTCATAATTGGTGGCTGATTAGGATTAATTTAATCCAGTGGGCCACACCACTCAAGGCAAAAATTAAAAAGGGATCAGATTGTGGGCTGGCCTTAGTGGACAGGTGTAGAGGGGGGCTGCCTCCACTTCATACTATTAAATGAGGTGGAGAAATCCACTCCATGCTAAATAAAGTGGTGAAATGCATTGCTGCATATCATCTTCTTCTTCACCACTTGTCTTAGGCAGCCATGGAAATGGAGAAACCAACCCTGCAACTCTTGGCCAGCAGCTTCAAATAATTTGGTTAGTAATCTCCTTGTTTGGTGTGTTAATTCTTTAGAATACCCTTGTTAATTATCCATTAATTTTAAGAAGGGGGCGTGACCAGTAGCTTAGGAAGTTTGTTTTAGTTATTGAATGTGCTAAGAATGAACGGAAACCATAATCGGATTATTAGTGGTGTCGTGTTGGTGCTTGGGCTGTTTTGATTAAAGCAAACTGCAGGAAAATTCTTTTTTGGCATTATGTATATGTTGAATGTGATTATGAGTATATACTCCAAAGGATGAATACGATAAGGTAGATGTGTTGCGAATTATAAAATGAGTTATTGCTCGGTGTGTCGTTGCTTTGCTGCTATGGTTGCCGAGACAGAACTGTTTTGGGGAGGGGGCTGTTTAATATGATTCTTTGGGTTATATGTGTTATTGGTATTGCTGTGGATAATTTGGATTGTTGTCGGATTGGGACGAAGTAAGGAAAATAGGGGAAGTGCTGCGGAATTTTCGTTAGATTATTAGCTAGCATACAAGAAAGTAAAGCACGATGTTTATCTAATTGCGGCACGATTGTTGCTTGTTATAGATTAATAGCTTGAGCAGTAAATATTGGACGTGCGGCTCGATTATACGGTATGTAACGCTGTCCCTTCTTTCTTTGTTTGGCATGACTTTTAAAAATAAGCGAACAACGGACAGATTTGATACTTACCTCTAGAGCGTCTAGGTGACGTATATTCTTGCTTCCACAATTATTCCTCTATATATCGGCTATGTCTAAGGCTATGATAATCTCTAATATCTATGGTAGTGCTTCTTAGAGTCATTGAGATTTTACGTTTCCATATCGTATTAAAGGTTCATAATTTTTGATAAAACATTAATCTTTGGTAATACTCCTTGCTGGTTCACGTTGATTGTTCTATTGAGTTGTAAGAAATGATTTTAATTGCATATGGTTGTTCTATTGAGTCATCTTTACCTTATGCTTTACATACTCAGTACATTGTCCGTACTGACCCCCCTTTCCTCGGGGGGCTGCGTTTCATGCCCGCAGGTGTAGACGCACAGTTCGGTGATCCTCCCGCCTAGGATATCTACTCTGCTGATTGGGAGAGCTCCACTGTTCCGGAGCCCAATCGTTTTGGTACATAACTTTTGTGTAGTCTTTTGCTCGTCTATGGGTATGGGAGGGCCCTGTCCCGTCGAGTTTCACTAATGTACTCTTAGAGGTCTGTGGACATTATGTGGGTTGTATATATATGTTTTGGATAATGGTCTGGACATGGTTTGTTTGGGATGTCCGCTTGTACAGGGGCAGCCTTGTCAGCTGCTTACATCATTGTGTATTGTGTAGTGGCAGCCTTGTCGGCATACGTATGTTATTATGCTTTGAATAGTGGCGGCCTTGTCGGCTCGCGTATGCTGTTATGGTTGAATGGTTATGACTCCTTATGAGACAGGTCCTCTTATATGTATATGACGTTGGGGTTGGCTTGATTTGATTAAATTCCATATTGTCTTAGTTTCAGTTGGTTATACTTAGCAGGTTTGTATGTGGGTGTCCAAAACGGGCACTAGTCACGGCCCATCGGGTTGGGTCGTGACACCACGACACCGAATTCCACATTAGCTCATGTGGTCTATGCCGGTTAGGGAAAGATGTTCACTGAAGATAAAATGAATGAAATCTAAATACGATAAACTAAAAGTATTAACTTAGTCTAGGTAGGGGTATGAGACTCTACCTAAACATTTCACTAGTTACCCTTGAAGAGAATCTGAGGAGGATGTTCTAATGTATGAATATGCTTATGTATATTATGAACTTGCGCATTGTTGATACTATATGTTTATTGGTGTCACTTATGTATATGTGTTTGTCTACGTTGTTAAATTATAATAATATGTACTCTTAAATGCTATCCTATTTGAAGTAAGAGGTTGGTAATGGTTCTTGTTGAGTTACTTGATTGACTAAGTTCGTGGGTTTTTTCTTGTTCATTGCATTTGTTGACTTGATAAGGGTTTCATGGTTAATTATCTTGCCTTGCTTATGTTATAATCAACTCTTATTCATGCTTGTGGTTATTTTTTCCTTGATGATTGAGTTACTTTACTATATATTCAATTACATGATATGCATTCAATTGCATGATACGCATGTTGACTTAACTATTTTTGACATTGTTGGTCTTATAATGTACATGCCTATGACATAACGAATATGTTTTGTTGATTCGATATGGTTTTGTTGAATGTGCATATAGATTTTCAAAGTAAAATGCATACATAATGAAATATTCTCTTTTAGCATATTTTCATGATATGTATTAATATGGTCTCATACTTAGTACAAGTGGTGTACTAACCCCATCATTTTCTTTTCCCTAACATTTTAGGTTTCGATCGTTGAAGGACTTTCGGAGACGACTTTGAAGAAGACTTGGAGTTCATAATAATCCAAGTTTGGTAGTCCTCAATTTTCCAGGGACATGCCACTATGAAGCCTAGGATGTTGCTTTAGTTTTAAGACTGAATGTTTCTTTCCTTTTCATTTGGATATTAAACGTTGTTTGACCAATATGTGGTCTTGTATTGATTGATATACGGGCTAGGCCCAAATTAGATATAGTCTTACTAAATAATTATGAGACGAGACGACAATTTGATACTATGTTATAATCTATATGTTTATGTGCAACAAAAAGAGAAGACTAAGTAATCTTTCTATACAAAGGGTCTATATATACTCAATATATATACAATGTGTATGTAGACGTCTATGTAAACCTTAATGTACAAATTGTAAAAAGTTTTAACTTTCCACTAATTTTTATTTTGTATGTAATGATATAATCTAAGAGGCTTGTCTTAGTCTTCAAAGTGGACAACGACGTCGGTTACGTCTAGGGGTTTTTCCCGGATGTGAATAACTCTATCCTACTCATAGATATGCATGAGGTGTAAGTGTGTGTACATTGGTGAACATGATCACATAATGGAAATCAACATAGTATTGAGGAACCACATTTTAAGGATCACAATACACTTTCATCAATAGACCACATTCCCCATTATAGGATATGAGATAAGACATCTTAATCATTTGTTTCTAAGAATTCTAATCAAGCTTAGCACCATACATTCATAAAGGGTACATAGGTAGGGGTCATTTATCATTATAACTTCATCATTCATAAAACTATATACCCTCCTAACCCTAATATCACTATTCAAATGTAAGAAACATAATCAATATACCAAGAGCATGATACTAAGCATTTTAGACTACAAAAATCCTTCACAATCATGATAGTCATAACATATAATCATTCTACACATATTGACTTCAAGTCCATGATCACAACACATAGATAATGACAACATAGTAAACACTGCCACCATAAGTGGACCATACCACACAATGCCATCAAGGCCTATTCCATACTAAATAGAGGATTCTAGATGAACTTACCAATTTATGCAAGCTATGATCAATATGGATCATTATTTCTCAATTAGTATTAAATTAACATGAAAAACAATAGAAATAAGCAATTCAATATAATCTTATCACAATTCACTTAACATAGAATCAGGATCACAATACGACCATTATAGGCCAATTCGAGAAAATAGGAGAATCATGGGTACTTCATGAAATTTGATTGAAATCCACCTTAAACACAGTATACAAACAATGAACACATAGCTAGATCGTGAGATAGGAATTTTCATCGTGAAATGTAATTGTAAACCTTCGAAGGAACTCCATAGATGGAAAATTAACTAAGGATGAAGGACTAAAATACCTGATAAGATTAAAAGAACATGAAAATTTTAATAAAAATTCAAGAATATCCATACCCTAGGTTGCTCTTGAGTTTTATCTCCAATGGAGGTTTCTAGAGATAGTTTTTTTAGAGAGGGAAATGTGTAATTTTAAGAATGAATTTGAATAGGGGTTTTGATGTTATTAACTAAAATAAAATACCTAAAAATAGACTAAATAACCAGGTATACTCTATTTGGAACGTGGGGTGAATTTCCTATTCACCCTTTAAGTTGGCAGCGACTTGGGCCATATTGCAGGTCATATCGACGGTGGCAGTCGACAGACCGTCGATAGCATGCAGGCGCTTTACTGCTGCTCCATTGTTTATGAGTGACCCCCATTTTAGGGGGATGAGCTTGAACACCTATCTATGGAGTAACTCCTTCAATTGATAGACCATTGATCAAAGGACAGGGCGTCTTTTCTTGGTTGTTGTTTGGACACTGCCAATGCAGTGTACTGCAAGCTTTTGGGTCCTCCATAAGGACCCTTTTGGTAGTCCTTGTGGAGTCGTTCCCGAATGTTTCAAACCTAATTATGATCATACACATGCTAAGGTCCTTAGCTATAATTTTAGGCACCAAACAACACATAAAACCTACAGAGGCACAGTAGAACATACTAGCACGTCTAAAGACTATCTTTCAAACTTCTTGGACGTTTGACCTCCAAACCATTTCAAATAAATGATAAAAGTTGTTAAAAACTAAATTAGCAAGTTATTACCCTTTTTAGGCACAGGTGACGCTCCATACACTCAATGCACAATAACACGAGGAAAATCATTCATAAAATTCATTTTCTTTCTAAACATAAATTCCTCATGAACATGCATAACGTAAGGAAATACTTGAAAACTCAAATAAAATTAACGATTTCAACAATAAGAGAACCTAAAAAAACTACATAATTCGAAGTGGAATTCTTAACTAATTGATTTGTCCATAAAACATTCACGGAGGGTAATTCCTTATTTCTTTATCTATTAACTTTCCTGTCAAGGATCTCTACTGCAAGCGCTTCATATGAAATACTTTCATGAACTCCCAACCCTTCTAAGGGAATAATGGTTGTAAGGTCTCCAATACATTTCATAAGAATAGAAACATGGAATACCGGACGAATGAGGGCAAACTCATTTTGAAAATCTAATTCATAGGTAACCTTCCAGACACAATTCAAAATTTAGTGTGGTCCTACATTCCGGTGATGAAGTAACCCTTTCGTACCAAATATCATCACACCCTTCATTGGTGAGAATTTCGAATAGGGCTAATTATTCAAAACGTTTTGTCCATCCTTTACTGTAACATCCACATAAGATTTTTGTTCTACTTTACGTCATTCTCATTTTCTCTCCAATAAGTCAAACTTTCTCAATGGTTTCATAAACAACTTCATCTAAACTTCACCCGTTTAGAACTAACCAACTGTAGACATACAGATTCTACCATACAAGGTTTCAAAAAGATTTGTATTTGTATTTGAGTAATAGCTATTATTGTAGGCAAAACTATAAGTGGCAAGTGGTCATCCTAATTACCCTTTATGTAAATTACACAAGCCCTTAACACATATTCCAATATTTTAATGGTACGCTCTGCTTGCCCATCGGTTTGGGGATGAATAGTCGTTCTAAGCTTAGATTTATTACCAAGACCTTGTTGGAATTACTTCCAAAAATATTAAGTGAATTGAGTACCTAGATCAGAATTACAGATAAAGGAACCCTATGTAATTTTACCATTTCACTTACATAATAATATCATAGTCTTAGCCGAAAAAGAAACCTTGATGGAATAAAGTGTGTGGATTTTGTCATCCCTTTTTTAATGGACCAAATAGAATCATGTTGTCTTAGGATGCGAGGAAAACCCACACTAAGTTCCATGTTTAAATCACAAACTTCCAAATGGAAACAATTATATCTTGGGATAAGACTCTCGACCATTAATTATCAAACCTAACTTGTCGAATATTAGGACATTTTGTCAAAAGTAATACAATGTCTTTCCTCATTCCATTCTAATAATAGAGGTGTCGTAGATCATGGTTCATTTTTGTGATTCCTGGGTGAATTAAATACTGTGAAATTTGATCTTCCTCTTAAATTTGTTCTGCCATACCATAAAAATTCCGAAGACATAAGAGACCATGGTACTTAAGCACCTATCTCCCCCTTGGGAGAAAACATCAATGGACTTCTTAAGCACTATCTCTTTAAATTTAACTAATATAGGATCAAGGTCATGCTAAGACTTCACATGCATCACAGAGGATAATTCAAAACCATTATGGACCATGAAGCCACCCTTGGTGTAAATCTACTACTTTAACACCTAGTTGGGAAAACTTATGCACATTGCAAACCAATAAATCTTTGTTTTTATCCTCAACATGAGTCACACAACCCATCAACAATCATCTAACAACATCCATTAGTATATTATCTGTATAGGGGTGATAAAAGACACTCATATCATGTTCCTGGGTATAATTATAACAACTTTCTTTGGTGAAGATTAAAGTCCATTTAACTTAACATATATTGTAGACTCTTATGATCGGTGACAACATCCACTTGGACCACAAATAGTGCATTCATATTTTTAAGGTAAACACAACCGCGCTAAATCAAGGTCAAGTCTAAGATAGTTCTTCTCATAGACTTTAAGGTTTTTGAAACATAGGGAATCACCATATGATTATTTATAAGAACATATCCCAACCCAACTCTAGACGCATCAAAATACACCTACAAAACCATTCGTACCTTCCAATAAGGTCAACACCGAAGTGGAAGGAAGTCTATCATTCTACTGTTGGAAACTTTTCTCACAATCTTCCAACCACTCAAACTTAGCATTCTTTTATGTAAAATCTTTCAAATGAGAAACAATGGAAGACAATCACTCAACAGTCCTTCTATAGTAACTAGCCAAACCCAAAAAGTTTCTAATGTCGGAAGGAGTAATAGATAGGGCTAACTGTTGACCACATCCGTCTTCTTAAAAGCTACCTAAACCCCTTATTTGACACAATATGACCATGCAAAGATACATACCTTTCAAACTTGATAGACTTTGCAAAATGTTTTTGGTACTTAAGAAAATGCACTGAAATTGTCAAATAGTCGACATGTTCATTCTCACTCCTGGAATAAATAAAAAATATTATCGATAAAAACAATCACAAAGATGTCTAGGTAATAGCCTACACACTCTATAATAAAGTGCATAAATGTCGTTGGAGAATTTGATAGACGAAATGATATCACTAGAAATTCATAATGACCATACCGAGTTTTGAAAGTCGTCTAAGGAATATAAATCCCTCTGACCCTCTATTGGTGATAACGCGAATGAAGATCAATCCTGAGGCCCATTGAAGTTTGTCAAATAAATCATCAAATCTTGGAAGAGAATACTTGTTCTTTATGGTAAGTTTATTCAAGTGATGATAATAAATGCACATTCGAAGAAACCAATATTTGTTTCTACAAAACAACACAAGAGCACCCCATGGATATATACTCAGTCATATGAAAACATTATCAAAAAATTCCTTTAGTTTTTGTTTCAACTCCTTTAACTCGTCCCAAACTATTCTATAAGGAGTAATAGAGATAGGTTTTGTATATGGAAAAAGGTCAATATTAAAATCTATTTGCTGCTAGGGAGGAATATCAAGTAGATAATCTAGGAAAGCATCCGAGAACACACTAACCATGGGAACCGTCTAAAGAATAGGTGTTTTAGAATCTACATACCTCACCCCAACAACTTTGTAATAGCAACCTTTTGAGATCATTTTCCTAGCTTTAAGGTAGGAAACAAATTCACCTCTAGTCATAAAAATTTCCCCTTTAAAATATAAGATAGGTTCATTTGGAAATTGTAATCTAACCATCTGAGTCGTACAATCAATAGATACATAAAATGCATTCAACCAATCCACAAAAAGAATCACATCAAAATCTTATATGTCAAGCTCTACCAAGTCAACATTGTAACTTTATCGGATAAAGAAATAGGACACTTTCAATAAACCCTAATAGCTAAAAAATAATCACAAACTAGAGTAGAAATAGAAAAAGGTTCTAATTACACTCTCAGAGGAACATCAGACTTCATGGCCACATAAGGCTTCACAAAAGATAAAGTAGCATTGTGATCCAATAACGCATAAACATTAATAATAAAGACTTTTCACATACCGGTCACTACATTCGGGGACCACTCTTGGTCAACTCAGGTTTGTTAAGAACAAAAGTGGGTTTTCTTTGGATTATTGGAGTTTCAACCACTAAAGGAGCATATTGCCTTTTGTTTCTTGAACCTTCATCATTGGAAAATCTCTCATCTTGTGAACAATTTTTCCACAACAAAAGTGACCATCCATGCTTAATAGGAACTTACTGAAGCTTATTGTGACCAACATTAATATATCTTATCCAAGTGTCTACAATAGTCTATAATATAGTAGCCCAACCGATTGTTAAGGTCGTGTTCACATGGAGTGGTAGTGAAAATTTGTAATTAATTAGAATCTCATTTTTAATAATCGTAGCTAAAGAGATTAGCGAGTAAAAACATTGTAAATTAGTGGGGGTGACACGAAAATGTCAAATATCCAAGGGGGTTTGTCACAAGTAGTTAATTTAATGAAAATAACATGAAATCAAAATAACAAAAGGGTGAGTTTTTGGGATGTGACCGCAATATGGATAAATTTAGATTATTGGATACATTCTTTAGTTAGAACATCTATAGAGTAATAGTGACTAGGCTAAGCTTTATATAGAAATAATTTCATTCTCGAGCAACTTACCCCATTTCAATTGGTTTCATCTCACGAAGTTATTTATTAAATGAAGACCAACATATGCCTTACCCCACTTACTCTCTCCAGCTAAGTGTTAGTATATGGATCTAGCGCTCATGCTATTGGGCTGAACCTCACGTCGACCTACAAAGCCATCAATCTAGCAGTCTTGGTTTATCGACTTCTCTCTCGAGAAAGCCGAAGATGCATGGGAGAATTTTCATTTTAACTACAAATCCATTAGATTGAACCACAACTACTAGATGAAATCATCATTAAACTACAGTTAACCTACCAACAAGCAAGTTCGAACAACAATGTTATACAATATTTGGTAAATCCAACCCCAAGAATGGTCGTTTCTACCACACATCAAGAAATAAAAATTATACCTTCAATATTTTTTCAATCAAATGGGTATGCGAAATAAAGTCTTCATTTGAGAAAAAAAATCAAAGGGACCCACATCAAAATTGAAAGTGAAGAAACCCTTCATTCTTCAAATCATCAAAAACCTTATAAAACTTGAGAGTCAAAATATAAGAAGTACAAAAAATATGATAATGCTTAGTCTATTTCAGAACTCTCTATATTTGATAATAAAACTAGTATATATGGTTTTCAAAATTAACGTTGCAGCCGATCACTCCGCAATTTTAGTGGGACTCATCGACCAACTCGACGATTCACCCTTTATATTGTTTATCGCCTTCTATTCTTACCAACAAAATCTTTGTGTCTTGGACGATTGGGAGATATAGTATTTGTTTGCAGAACTACTCGGTGACATGCCGACTGCTCCCTACTTCTTCAATTTGATCCTCTTGTTCAAATCTCAACACATTGAATCAAAAGGTGGCATCCATGCATATTGGCGACTTGCCAAGTGGACTCGGGGATGCTCAGGCTTCATTTCGTAGTTCTATTCAATCTTTTTGGTCCTTTTTGTGACATATAGTCTATGTATTTCTTAAAACTTCAAATACCTAAAACATAAGAGTTTTGAATGGATATAGAGATAAAAACAAGCATTAGAGGACACTATTTATACTAAATATAGTCTTAAAAACTGTGGACTTATCCGCACCCCCTAAATTCAACTTTTGCTTGGCCGGAAGTAATACTCAAGTTCAGGAGTTCAAAACGGATTTATCAAATAATTCTACAAAGGACTCAATCATGAATTTACACTACAAGACAAATACTTATGCAAGGATCAACTATGTACTCAAACATTTAAGTTCTGACACACTCTTACCAAATATTGTCGAGCTCGTATTTTTTGCTTAAAGTACAAAGTCAAGCTCAAAAAATCATTTGAATGCCCTCATACAAAAGATGATTCCATTTTCACACACAAGTGTATAATCAATTTATAGATGAGGAATCATATGAAATGCTCACTGTCAAAAAGAAGTATACAATCCATGTTTTCACCCATATGTTTTCCCTTTTTTTCTAGTCAACATTAGTTTAAGCTTCCTTAAGGTCAAAAAGGTCTTTCTACAGCTTGTATTGTGGCTAAGTGTAAAGGTATGTTTTTTTAGGCTTAGTGACTAATGATCCTCATGAATTATGGTGCTTAGAACACTACCTTTATTTTCCGTTCCTCATCTTTGTTACTGCCCATAAGTCATCCTATTATTTTCTATACATAGATTTCTTGGAAACCCTATTACTTTTGGACTTTTATTGCAGAACATTTGTTTTTCATTTCATTTCTTTTTCTTTTTCTCTTTTTTTATATGGAGGGTTTCCATCTTTATTGCAACAATATGGTTTGACGGAAACTTTCCTTGCACTTCTATGACTTTTTTACTTTTCTTTTCACCACACTCCAACATAGGCTTTTGGCCTATGTTGGTTATTTCAATAAAACCAATCATTCATGAGGATTCAGGGAGATGGATCAAGAAGTGTCAACTCTTCCTCAAATTTCTTTCAAAGAAGGATAAGTCTCAAGTGGTTTTAAATATAGGTTCACACGCTCATAAGAGAAGTCACAGGAGAGGTACATTTCAAAATAGCTCACACCCTATGAAATTGCCTAAGATCATGTCAAGAGGAAGCATTACTTGGTTGACTAAACTATATGGCAAAGTTAAAGGTGTTTTCATGCATGGTTTAGGCTAAGATTATCACACAGGCCATCGATACCTATGTTAAACAATACTTAACATTTTTGATAGAGTGAAACAATCATCACAAGAGAATCAATTTGATAATTTTCTAATCACAACGAGATGAAAAGATTTCACTAATTGTCTGTGCAATTTCATTTGGTGCCGTCATAGCCGTGCATTCACGTTTGTTCAATTGAAAGCACAATTCAAGTCATTGGTATTTATTGAACCTGATACTCGAATAAGCAAGAGATATCCACTTTAAACCCAAGAGGTGGAAATTATTTTTGAAAAATAAAAATTTTTCTAAAGGGTAAAAATCAATTTGGAATTGTTTTTCAATAAAATAACCAAGAATACATACGCATAAACAAACACACAAGCAGTATAAAATAATTTTAAACAGGCAACCCAAATATCTAATCAAAACATTTCTTCAAAAACACACAAAGGTGGTCCTCACTAAACCACAAATGAATTATTTGTCCTCAAATTTGAATAAAAATACAAAGATGCAATTAATATAAGAGAAGGGATGAGGTATAGGAAATTCGGTCTAATCCTCGAAGATAAGGGTGCCACAAAGAGAAACAAATCCCTTCGTATATGAAGATTACTTAGTTTTCAACTTTTACTGCACATGTATATATATATGTGTGTGTGTGTGTGTGTGTCTCTCTCTCTCTATGTGTGTGTGTGTGTGTGTGCATGTATATATGTATATCAACATAGATTCATAGGAGGTCTATAATATGTTTCATATTAAACAATCTAAGTCGAATACAACATCATGGGTTCAACCCATACTTCATTACAATAAAGGCCTTATATAGGCATATACAAAGTCAACAAAGAAAGAGAATGAACTAAATTGTCTATAAGACTAAACAATATTAAATAGCAAGATAGTAGTGTCGTCATCAAAAGATGAGAACCTATCGAACACTTGGGGAACATCCAAGAAGTCTTCGATGTACTACAAATAAGCTCAATGGAAAGATCCTTTTGTTTGTAGTTAACGTAAAAATGGGATTAGTTCACTTGTACTAAGTATGAGTATTTGCACATAAAACAATTAAAATCATGCTAAAGGGGAAATTTTTTCAAAACCATGCTAAAATACTTTAAAAAGCCTTATGCACAATCAAGAACTCATATAACCCAAAAATCACAAAAGCCATAAGTCAAACCCATGTACACACCAGACCAACATCACCAAGTCATAGTCAAATCAACATATACAAGAGTTCATAACATCATAATATAGGCAAGACCTTTACTCATAACCCACTATTCACCCTACAAGTGAAACGGCCAAGCAAAACCCCATAACCTTACTCAATCCAGGAAACAAACAAAGGATCACAAATGATGCCTAACTCAAACATAACATAGCATCAATAGTAACAATCATCATTTTTAGCAATATAGACCAATAGTATGTTCATAATGAAACTAATATCAAATAGGATCATAACCATGAAAATTAAACATAACCATAACATTTACTATATAAGATCATTATATCATAAGAACATCCTTCTAGGACTTCCCTCAAACCCAACTAGTGAAATGACTACGTAGAGTCCCATACCCCTACCTAGACTAAGTCAACCTCTCAAGTCACCCTAACTAGAGTTCACATCATTACTTTATTTTACTTTCGGGAATATTTGCCTTAGCCGACACAGATCACAAGAGCTAAGTGTGGAATTTGGTGTTGTAAAACCTTACACAGATGGAAAGTGGTCTACCGGCCAAAAGAGAACCAAACATAAAAGTAGATTTCTAGGTGGATCCACTAGCTAGTCTTCCAATGGTGGCAACATAGTTGTAGAACTAGGAGATATGTGTGAACCCTCTACATGCCTATGGCATTTGCGCCTCGTCTCATGGGAATCCATTGGGTGAGTGTCCCTCATAGGGGAATCAATACCTCATATGGAACTATAGGGTAAATCTTCCTCAATGGGAAGTCAACACCTCCCAATGTCAAGTTCCCTCGGTGCTAAGCTAAGTCACTTTTGAAATGTCTTTCTTTAACGATCATCACCTAGTTTAGGTCATAGTGTCGTATCCCTTATATAGTCATTGTCATTATCTCATTAGGATTTGCATGAGAATATCCTTTCATGGAAACCCTCATATGTGAGATTAGCATAACATCATCATCATGTCATAATAAGGCATATAGGTACTTTTTAGCCAACCTTATATCATTTCATATTGATCAATATCTCACAATCACATAGTCAAGACATTTCAATTCAACATCATACCAACACCTACTAAGGCTAATCACAAGTCATGCTTCAATTGAACTACATCATCAATCACAAGACATCATAATTGAAGTAAAGGTTAGGATCATAAAGACTTACTCAATATCCTTTAATATCAATCAACACGGTCTTACTATCAACCATTAATTACATCCAACAACAGTTGTAGTAACATCAATCAATAGTAATTAACATAAAAACTAGGTCAATGATATCATCACTATCTCAATTAACATCAATTCATAACTTAGGGTTAGGGGAATTAGGGTTCATCATGAATTCATCAAGAATTAGATCCAATCCCAACCATACCTTACTGTAGTAAATTCATACATGAATTAATGGATAAAACAAGTCTAATAATAATTTCATGCTTCAATTCCAATCAATTTATAACAAAGATCCAAGATTTAGGAAATCTGGGGAAGGAAACATGATAAATACGAAATTTCATTAATTAACACCAATTAATCAACAATCTATACTCAATTATTATTAGGAAATCACAAGTCATCATCTATTTGAAATTTAGAAGAAAACCCATTAAAATTAGAAATCCCCATGGAATTGAGTAATTTAGAAATCAACTTTGAAAGGACCTCATGGGGAAATAAATCCCAAGAGTGAATAAAACATACCTTAATTAAGATTAAAACATGAAATTTAAGTTAAAACCTAGAGCAATTGACTTTCTTGTTCAAGCATTGTTCCTTCTTCAATGGAGGAATTTAGGGAGAGAGAAATCAGAGAGAGATGAGAGATTTTGGGTTTTGCTCTAGGAAATGGGTTTGGGTGAGTGAAAAATGACTTTAAAATGACCCTTACTATACATATAATTACCCCCTAAATCACCCAAAACAACCCACACTTAAATTTTTCTTTTTGTGAAGAATAAGTTTCAAAAATACGATTTTACTGAATTTTGGAAGTAGCTCCGCGTCGCGGGGACATCACTGTTTTATTTACAAAAAATTAAATTTGGGAAACTGAGGTCATGTAGTCTGTGCGTCGTGCAGCATCCCATTGATTCTTGACTTTCTCAAGCTACTTTGGCAGCCTGCCCAACAATGTTAGGGTCCCCCTCCATGGCTCTTCGGCTGGTACTTGGGGCATCGTTATTGGATGTTTTGACACTCTATAATACACTATACCTTATTAACGTATTTTTTCAAGTTATAGAATTCATTTGACCCTCCGAAACCATCCCAATACATAGAGACGCCAACTAGTTCAATTACACTTTTTTCCGGACATCATGAATGTCCTTTAACGTCATGGCTCTAAAACGTCTCGGATGACTTCTAAACATTATTTTATTTCATAAAACAATATCTAAACCTTTATAAATTTATTTTAGGATCTATATTAGATCTTGAATTTTTGGAGTATTACAAGTAGTTTAGCAACAGAAGAACCTAAAATGTCATTGAAGGAGATAGTGGGGCTAGTTGTACCTGAAGGCCTAAGAGACAGAGTATGAAATATTTATATCCATGTGTATATTAAATGGATATAGTTTTCTTATTTTTCTTGTCTTCTTGGTCCTTAAGAGGCTCTATTTTGATGGTATAGATATTGGTAGATATAGTCAGAACCATTCCACACCCTCTCTTGCATTTCTCGGCACCTTAACTCTTCTGCACCATTTATTGATTAATATTGGAAAAAGGAGATATATCCGTCTTTGCTTTGCAAGCATGGGGATCACCGAAATTATGATCGTCCCAAGATTTATCCTAATCTCTTCCATAATACAATAAAGACAAGTTGTTTTAGCCAGAAGAATAATTGATTTATTTTGGGATGCCATAATTTTGCAGCTGATTAACCCAAACCAGTATCATGTAGCTACATTTAAACCCTTCTTATCAATCGGAGCTCCTTCTGCTAGGCATCCTGAAGCTGCATCATCTGATTATCCAACTTTTGTATCCTAATCAAGTGTTGGTAGTGGCGATGAATGTTGTTAGACATTACCATGACTGTGTTGATAGATGTGTTGTCACACGTTAAGTTTCTTCAACAGACAACCTCATAATCCTATTGATTGAAAGATAAAACATGTCTCTCTTTTTGAGGTACCAACACACTGTATACATAGTAGAATTTTGTGATACAACTTTGGATATATGGGCCATAGGGTCTTGTAAAGATTTCAAGTTTATGTTGTTTTAGGCACTCCATTACCTCTTGATATCTTTGATGACCCTATCTATTGATAGCCTTTTTTCTTCATTGATTGTTCTTATCCCTTCAGACTTTGATTTATTCGTTGACTTAGTGTGGGTCCTTGTACTAGAGGATCCAACATCATTTCTTGCTCTGTAATTAGAGGATTGAAGTTGTAGATTGAGGATTTCTAATTCGAGATAGATTACGAAACCTTTTAGATCTTAGTACAATTATCTGTATCTCCGCCTAGTTATACTCATCAAAACACAAATCCTCACTATTATATTTTATGGGGTAAATGGTGTAAAGACATGTGCTGTCAAAGCTTGTATCTGATATTTATAGGACTTTTTTCTTGCATTTGCCTCTTGAAGTTTATGTTCTCGCTCACATGGGTGGAGGCGCACCCTCGCTACTAAAAATTCCCTTTTCCTTTCATGGGGTTTGTTGTTTGGCCATGCATGTAATGCATTACAAAGAATAGTTAGTAATTACGTTTATCAAGATAAATACAAGAAAACTCGATGATCCATTCGGCGAATTTCCAAACCTCTTTACAGATCCTCTATTTTTTGTCGATAACTAAAGTACAAAAAGTGTTCCATGAAACATTCAAAAGGGGATCAAAAACAATACTGGAGAATCGCCACCGACTTACAATGACGAAAACATTCCACCAACAGTTACAGAAACCACAACATCTGAGATATGAATGCATGAGCGATATAGGGTTGTAGCGCAAATGGTCGAGAATTTTGGCTAGCTCGACCCTACTCATTGAATGACTCATTGTGTCCCCTTTAGAGCTTTGTTCTCTAAATCGGCCTTGAAAGTCCCAAAAAAAATACATTATGCTCTAATAAATTTTGGATAAGACTCGTAACACCAAATCTTGAATAGCACTTATGCATAAACCACAATATTTGACTCATAATGTCGTGCGACGAATAGGAATTTCAAAATCCAAATTATATAGGAAGAAATTTGCAAGAGAAAACAGATATTTGAACATTTTAATCCTATTAGAGAGTATCGACACACAAAAATATTCGACAGCTTATTCAAATGATTTCAAAATTTCAAAAATAATTTCGTGGTTTGAGGAACTAACCTTTTATTTAATCGCAGAATAGACTTTTAGTTCACTGAATGCAATTTCCTCACAATTATCATGCTTTAACCTTTATAATAAACATATTGTTATTTATAATGGTAAAACTACAGTATTTAAAACCCTGGGTTGCCTCCTAAGAAATAATTTATTTATCGTCATGGAAGGACGTAATTCCTCTCTCACTCTCTTATATCAGGGTTTGCCCAAGCAATACTAGGTAACCCCAATTAATCGAGTGTAAACGAGCCACTACAAAGCTCATCAGAGACCTATTAACTTGAAGGATCTAGAATGGGAGCAAATCATATGATTCAATGCTTTAATATGATCAACCATTTCTTTTACCACTCGATCTTTATTGGTGATATTATCGATAATGATTTGAAACATGTTCTCAACACGATTGTTCTCTGTGTCCCTACACTAGTTCCGTTCATTAGAGGGTATACATCTCCCCTTGTTGGTGTACTGTTGTCACGACCCAAAATGAGCCGCGAGTGGCACCCACACTTATCCTACTATTTGAGCGAACCAACCAATCTAAACCCCAACATTTCAAACATAAAAATAATGCGGAAGACTTAAAACTCATTAACAAAATCAGTAATCAACTTCTAAAACTCAAACTTATCATTATCCCCAAAATCTGGATGTCGTCATCACAAGAACATCTATCCTCAAATTACTAGATATAAGAATGTCTAGGAAACTAAAACAAATACAAGAGATAGTCCATGTCCGGACTTCAAGGACATCAAGACATAAATGAGAGAGAATCCAGTCCGAGCTAGGAACAATAGCTCACCCTGAAAACTGACGTGGTGAAGACTGGCCAGAGTTGCTGTTGAGTTGAAGACGACGGCACGTTTGCTGCACTCCACAAATAACAAGAGAAAAACATACAAGTAGGGGTCTGTACAAAACACAGGTACTGAGTAGATATCATCGGCCAACTCAAAATAGAGAACAGTATATATAAGATAATATCATAAAATCAACTACAATACTCAACAGGTAGCAACAACAAGTACTATAATCATTAATAAGTACGCCAAGTACACCCATGAGGACGCAAGTCTCCATACCATACTCATTTGGGAAAAAGATTCATTAAATCTGAATATATTACCATAATTCAAGATTCACTCTCTTTATTCCTCTTGTGTCAGTTTGTGACACCCGATCCCCCTAATACTACGTGTCGGTTCGTGACACCCGATCCCCCTAATACTACGTGTCGATTCGTGACACCCGATCCCCCTAATACTACGTGTCGGTTCGTGACACCCGATCCCCCTAATACTACGTGTCGGTTCATGACACCCGATCCCCCTATTACTACGTGTCGGTTCGTGACACCCGATCCCCTAACCTCATTCTTTTAGTTCATCGAGCCTTCTTTTATACCAAGGCATCATCATTAACAAGAGGTTTTCAAGATTTAGGATTCAATAGCTTCATCATGCTTATTTCATCACAATTATATCATCACGTCCATGTAAGCATACAATTAAGCATATTGAAGGGTTTATAACACTACCCAATACATATCATTCGCTATTAAGAGTTTACTACGAATAGTATATAAAAACCATAACCTACCACCACCGAAGAATTGCGATCAAGCAATCTACTTTCCAAAAGATGCGTCCTTCTCTCTTTGTTCTTTTTCTTTTTCTTATTCAACCCTTTTTCTTTTACCCTAATTAGCATATAATTAAGTATAAAAGATGACAAAAGTAACCCACTAATTAATTCAAGGTTCTCTCCTTTAACCCCCAAGTAATTAAATTATTAGTATTACCCACTAAATTTATAATTATAAGCAGGAATAGTCCAAAACGCCCCTTAAAATATTAAACAGAAATCCGACCCAGTCAGGGTTACGCAGACTGTGACGGCCCATCGTGCCTGCGACGGTCCGTCCTGCTGCTTCTGTCACAAGGTTTAGAGACTCGATTTATTAAAGAGTCTGTGACGGTCCGTCCTGCCACTTCATCACAAAGTTCAGAGAGTCGATTTCAGTACCCAAATTTCAAAATTCTAAGTGTTTTGGAACGAGACCCCCTCGACGGTCCGTCGTGCCCATGACGGTCCGTCGTGGAATCCGTCGTCTCAGCCAATTTTTCCAGAAATAAAATATGCTGCTCAAAACGACTAAAAAGGTCATTATAATAGATACCAATTTACCCATCGTTCGTCCTCGAACGATCACAAGAAAAGAAACAAGGGAGAAAAGGAGTACCTGAATCTGTAAACAAGTGTGGGTATCTTTCTTGCATATCAACCTCTTTCTCCCAAATGGATTCTTCAACCGGTCGATTCTTCCATTGAACCTTGATGGATGCAATCCCTCTTGACCTCAACTTGCGGACTTCTCTATCCAAAATAGCAACAGGCTCCTCCTCATAAGACAAATTCTCATCAAGCAGGACTGAATCCCAACGAATGATGTAGTTTCCATCCCCATGGTATCTTTTCAACATAGACACATGAAATACCAGATGCACTCCTGACAGTCCTGGGGGTAAGGCCAATTCTTAAGCTACCTCCCCACGCGCTTCAGAACTTTGAATGGACCAATATACCTTAGACTAAGCTTACCTCGCTTACCAAACTGCATCACCCCTTTCATGGGCGAAACCTTCAGCAAGACTTTCTCACCCTCCATAAACTCCAAGTCGCTAACCTTTTGATCTGCATATTCCTTTTGCCTACTTTCAGCCACTAAAAGCTTTTCTTGAATGTATTTCACTTTATCTAACGATTCCCTGAGAAGGTCAGTACCCCAAGGTCTAACCTCAAATGCATCAAACCACCCAATGGGAGATCTACACCTTCTCCCATACAGTGCCTCAAATGGGGCCATATCAATACTTGAGTGATAGCTATTATTATACGAAAACTCTGCTAAGGGTAAGAAGTTGTCCCAATGGACACCAAATTCTATCACACATGCACGAAGCATATCTTCCAACACTTGAATCGTTCGCTCCAACTGACCATCGGTCTGAGGATGAAATGCAGTACTAAGGTCCAACCTAGTACCTAATTCAGCATGCAATGTCCTCCAAAACATAGAAGTAAACTACATACCTCTATCTGATATGATGGAAAGTGGAACTCCATGCAATCGAACAAATTCTGAGATGTAAATTTTGGGTAACTTCTCTGCATTATAAGTCACCTTGACCAGAATGAAATGAGCAGACTTAGTTAACCTATCAACAATTACCCAAATGGAGTCATACTTACCCAATGTCTTTGGAAGACCAACCACGAATTCCATTGCAATTTTCTCCCACTTCCATTCAGGAATGGGCATTCTCTGAAGTGTTCCTCCGGGCCTCTGGTGTTCATACTTTACTTGCTGACAATTTGGACATTTGGCAACAAAATCAACAATGTCGCGCTTCATTCTACTCCACCAAAAGTGTTGCTTTAGGTCACGGTACATCTTGGTTGCACCAGGATGTATAGAATATCCGGAACTATGAGCCTATGCAAGAATAGTATGGATCGGATCATCAACACGGGGCACACATACCCTTCCCTTAATTCTCAAAACACCTTCCTCATCTATTATTGCTTCTTTAGCCTCTCCTCGCAACACCATATCCCAAATTCGGCTTAGTTTCCCATCATCAAACTGTTTTCCCTTGATCTTGTCAAGAAAAGAAGATCTCGCCTCCACACTGGCAAAAAATCCTCCATTTTCATTTACTTCTAACCTCATAAAGTCGTTAGCCAGAGTCTGAACCTCTCTAGCCAATGGGCGTCTAGAAACTTGTAAGTGGGCTAAACTACCCATGCTCCCTGCTTTTCTACTTAAAGCATCTGCCACAACATTAGCCTTTCCTGGGTGATACAAGATGGTAACATCATAATCCTTCAGTAGTTCCATCCACCTCCTCTGTCTCAGATTCAAATCCCTCTGAGTAAAGACATACTGTAGGTTGCGATGATCCGTATAGACTTCACACTTGACCCCATATAGATAATGTCTCCATTGTTTTAATGCAAACATAACTGCGGCCAATTCCAAATCGTGGGTCGGATAGTTACGTTCATGCACTTTTAATTGCCTCGAAGCATAAGCAATTACATTCTTCTCTTGCATTAGCACTGCACCCAAACCAGAATAGGATGCATCACAATAAACAATGAAGTTCTTACCCTCTACCGGCAAGGTAAGGATAAGTGAAGTAGTCAACAAAGTCTTGAGTTTCTGAAAGCTTTCTTCACATTCATCCGACCATACAAATGGAACATTCTGCTTAGTCAAGTTCATCAATTCGGAAGCAATAGAAGAAAATCCCTTGACAAATCGACGGTAGTAGCTGGCTAAACCAACAAAGCTCCTTATTTCTGACACATTAGTAGGTCTTACCCAATTTCTCACTGTCTCAATCTTAGAAGGATCCACCATCACCCCATCCTTAGAAACCACGTGCCCCAAAAAGGACACTGAATCTAGCCAAAACTCACACTTGGAGAATTTGGCATAAAGCCTTTTCTCCCTCAACATTTCCAATACAATTCTCAAGTTATCCTCATGTTCCTTCTTGCTCTTTGAGTATACCATTATATCATTAATGAATACGATGACAAAGAGATCCAGATATGGCTTAAAAATCCCGTTCATCAAGATCATGAACGCAGCAGGGGCATTCGTAAGCCCAAAAGACATTACTAAGAACTCATAATGTCTATACCTAGTCCGAAAAGCAGTCTTTTGCACATCCGTGGCCCGTATTTTCAATTGATGATAACCAGATCTCAAATCGATTTTTGAGAAGGTACAAGCACCTTGTAACTGATCAAACAAATCATCGATGCGAGGAAGAGGGTACTTGTTCTTAACATTTACCTTATTCAGTTGTCTGTAGTCAATTCACATCCAAAAACTTCCATCCTTCTTCTTCACAAAAAAAACAGGAGCACCCCAAGGGGATGCACTTGGTCTAATGAAGCCTTTGCTCAACAACTCTTGAAGTTGGGCCATTAACTCCCTTAACTCAGCGGGAGCCATTCTATAAGGGGGTATAGAAATGGGGCGAGTACCCGGTTCAAGATCGATGCAGAAGTCAATATCTCTATCCGGTGGCATACAAGGAATGTCTGTAGGAAACACATCTAAAAACTCGCGGACTATCGCAACCGACTCGATTGAAGGTACTTGGGTAGTATCATCCCTGAGGTGTGCCAAGAAAGATAAACAACCCTTACTAACCATTCTCTTAGCATGAAGAAAGGAGACGATACGAACCGGATTGGAAGTGTATTCACCCTCCCACACTAACGGATCTGTCCCAGGCTTGGCTAATGTCACAGTTTTAGCATTACAATCCAAGATTGCAAAATTTGCAGAAAGCCAAGTCATACCAAAAATTACATCGAAGTCAACCATTTCTAAGATAACCAAGTCTACATGAGTATTGCTCCCCACAAAAGTCACAAGACAAGACCTATACACCTTTTCAACTATCATAGACTCACCCACCGGAGTAGAAACACGAATAGGCATGTCAAGCAATTCACAATGTAAATTAAGACCATTAGCAAATGAGGAAGATACATAAGAAAAAGTGGATCTAGGATCAAACAATACAGAAGCCATGCAATCACAAACCAAAAGATTACCTATGATGACAGCATCAGATGTCTCCACTTCGGATCTCCCAAGGAAAGCATAACAATGGGCCTTATCACCTGTCTGCCCGTTGCCCCTACCATGTTGCGCTGCAGTAGTTCCAGTTTGCCCGTTACCCCGGCCGTTTTGGTGACCACCATCACCTCGGCCTCCACGTCCTCCCGAATAATGGCCTCTTCCATTACCACCTCTACCTCTGATTATTGGGGGTCTGTAACTCGGTTTTGGACAATTCCTCCTAATATGTCCAGTCTCTCCACATCCATAACATTCTCTGGATTCAAGCATAGGTCCCTGTGAGAATGACGAAGTCTGGGGATAACCACCAAACTCAGAGAAATGTTAGTCGTTCTGCGGTGGACCCCTAACTACAGTCTGTAGTGAAGATTGGATAGGTCGGGCTGGGTAACCTCCTGAACCCTGCCCTCTGGAGTAAGAACCATTAAACTCACCTCCCTTACGAAACCTTTTAGATGTTGATGCCAGGGTGAAGTCATCTGGCTTCACTCCCTCTACCTCTATCACGAAGTCTACCACTTCCTAAAAGGATTTCATTGTAGCCGCTACCTGTAAGGCTGAAATCCGCAAATCTGACCTCAACCCCTTCACAAAACAGCGAATCCGCTCTTGTGGACTGAAGCAAAGCTGGGTGGCATATCTGGAGAGTGCACGAAACTTAGCCTCATAAGCAGTAACCGACATCCTGCCTTGCTCTATGCTTAGAAACTCATCTCTCCTCCTATCCCTCAAAGTGCGGGGTATATACTTCTCCATAAATAAACTAGAGAATGATGCCCAAGTCATAGTTGGTTCCCCTGTTGGTTGACACTCCACATGTGACCGCCACCACATTTTGGCTTTCCCTTGAAATTGATAGGTCACAAACTCGACGCCAAATCGTTCTACTATACCCATCTTGTGTAGTAACTCATGACAGTCAACCAGAAAATCGTAGGCATCCTCAGATTCAGCACCCTTGAAGACCGGAGGTTTCAATTTCAAGAACTTACTGAAAAGTTCATGCTGATCACTTGTCATTATAGGCATGCCCTGTAGTCAAACGAGGAAACGTGCCTATTTTCAATGAGGCATCCATGCGGGGAGCCCCAGCAGTTGCATGTTGTACTCCCAGAACTTGAGGTGCTGGTGCAGAAAACACTGGAGGTGTCTGGCCCTGATCAGATAACCCGCTAACATAAGCAAGAACCTGATTAATCATCTCTGGGTAGGTTGGGGGGGTAATTCCTCATTCTGCACTTGTTCGCTCTCCCCTTCCTCACGCTCTCTTAATACTTCCTCAGTTGGTGGAGGAGTCACCGCCCTGGTACCAGATGGGCCAGGTGTTTGTCCTCTTCCTCTAGAGGACATCCTCCCACGACCTCTACCACGGCCTCTTGCCACTGCCCCTCTTCGAGCTACAGCCCCAGTGGCTGGCTCAGACGCTTCTTGTCTTGTCGGTGTTGGTGTTGGCGCGTTTGTTGCTCTAGTTCTAACCATCTGCGAAATAGAGTGAAGATGGTCAGATACCAATTTGTATCACCTAGATACCAATTGGATCCAAGTAATAGCACGAAAGAAGAAAAGAATGGAATTTTCCTAAAGTCTTATAGCCTCTAAAAGAAAAGTAAAGGCGTCCCCCTACCGTTCCTCAAGACTCTACTAGACTCGTTCTTGTGTGATGAGACCAACGAACCTAATGCTCTGATACCAAGTTTGTCACGACCCAAAATGAGTCGCGAGTGGCACCCACACTTATCCTACTATGTGAGCGAACCAACCAATCTAAACCCCAACATTTCAAACATAAAAATAAAGCAGAAGAATTAAAACTCATTAACAAAAATCAGTAATCAACTTCTAAAACTCAAACTTATCATTATCCCCAAAATCTGGAAGTCATCATCACAAGAACGTCTATCCTCAAATTACTAGATCTAAGAATGTCTAGGAAACTAAAACAAATACAAGAGATAGTCCATGTCCGAACTTCAAGGACATCAAGACATAAATGAAAGAGAATCCAGTCCGAGCTAGGAACAAAGCTCACCCTAAAAACTGACGCGGTGAAGACTGGCCCGAGTTGCTGTTGAGTTGAAGACGACGGCACATTTTCTACACTCCACAAATAACAAGAGAAAAACATACAAGTAGGGGTCTGTACAAAACACAGGTACTGAGTAGATATCATCGGCCAACTCAAAATAGAGAACAGTATATATAAGATAATATCATAAAATCAACTACAATACTCAACAGGTAGCAACAACAAGTACTATAATCATTAATAAGTACGCGAAGTACACCCATGAGGATGCAAGCCTCCATACCATACTCATTTGGGAAAAAGATTCATTAAATCTAAGTAGATTACCATAATTCAAGATTCACTCTCTTTATTCCTCTTGTGTCGGAACGTGACACTCCGATTCCCTAATACTACGTGTCAGTTCGTGACACCCGATCCCCCTAATACTACGTGTCGGTTCATGACACCCGATCCCCCTAATACTATGTGTCGGTTCGTGACACCCGATCCCCCTAATACTACGTGTCGGTTCGTGACACCCGATCCCCCTATTACTACGTGTCGGTTCGTGACACCCGATCCCCTAACCTCATTCTTTTAGTTCATCGAGCCTTCTTTTATACCAAGGCATAATCATTAACAAGAGGTTTTCAAGATTTAGGATTCAATACCTTCATCATGCTTATTTCATCACAATTATATCATCACGTCCATGTAAGCATACAATTAAGCATATAGAAGGGTTTACAACACTACCCAATACATATCATTTGCTATTAAGAGTTTACTACGAATAGTATATAAAAACCATAACCTACCTCCACCGAAGAATTGCGACCAAGCAATCTACTTTCCCAAAGCTGCGTCCCTCTCTCTCTCAATCGATCGTTTCTCCCTCTCTCTGTGTTCTTTTTCTTTTTCTTATTCAACCCTTTTTCTTTTACCCTAATTAGCATATAATTAAGTATAAAAGATGACAAAAGTAACCCACTAATTAATTCAAGGTTATCTCCTTTAACCCCCAAGTAATTGAATTATTAGTATTACCCACTAACTTTATAATTATAAGCAGGAATAGTCCAAAACGCCCCTTAAAATATTAAACAGAAATCCGACCCAGTCAGGGTTACGCATACTGTGACGGCCTGTCGTGCCTGCGACGGTCCGTCTTGCTGCTTCTGTCACAAGGTTTAGAGACTCGATTTATTAAAGAGTCTGTGACGGCCTGTCATGCCTGTGACGGTCCGTCCTGCCACTTCGTCGCGAAGTTCAGAGAGTCGATTTCTGTACCCAAATTTCAGAATTCTAAGATTTTTGAAACGAGACCCCCTCGACGGTCCGTCGTGCCCATGACGGTTCGTCGTGGGATCCGTCGTCTCAGCTAATTTTTCCAGAAATAAAATCTACTGCTCAAAACGACTAAACAGGTCGTTACAACTGATTTCTACCTTTGAGATTTTGGTAGCCTATTTGTTCAACTGACATACCACTGTAGTTAACATGAAGTCACTTTCAACTTCTTGCCTCAAATTAATTAGATTATACTGCAACCACTAGAATAAATCACCATAAAAGTACATGTAATCTACCAACAAGCAACACTCAACAATAATATCAACTCCTTCATACCCCAAGAATAGGGGGTTTTAGCCTCAAGAAATCAAAATTATACCTTCAATCATTTTGAGATAAAAAAAAATCATTTTGAGATCAAATGGGTATGAAAAAGAAAGTCTTGATTTCAGCTAAGAAAGAAGAATAAAGGAGACCTGCTTCCAAATTGTTAGAGAAGAAACCCTTCCTTCTTTAAATCTTCAAAGCCCTTACAAAATTGGAGAGTAAAAATATAAAAAATACTAAAAATATTATAGTTTTCTACTCTATATCAAAACTCTCCTAAAACACCAAATAAAACTACTATTTATAGTTTACAGAATTAATATTGCAGCGGATCATTTGGCAATTTTAGTGGGAATCGCCGATCAACTTGGAAATTATCACTTTGTTTTGTTTATCACCTTCTTTCCTTCACCATAACATCATAATGTCCTAGAACATTAGGCGATAGGGTACTGCTTCGCAGAAGTACTCAAGAACACACGACTGCTCCCTTCTTTTGCTGATTTGATCCTTTTCTTTAGGGCTCACCACTATGGAACAAAAGGAAGCATCCGATGCCTATCGGCCACTAGCCAAGTCAACTCCATGTTGCTCAAGCTTTATTTCTTCATTCTTTTTTCTATTTTTATCATTTTTAAGACATAGTGTCCATGCTATCCTTAAAACATCAAATACCTGAAACTTAAGAGTTTTCATCTGATATTGAGATAATAACAAGCATTAAAGGATACTATTTCTTCTAAAATAAAGTCTTAAATAAGTTCCATATGTGGACTCATCACTTACCATCATATTTCCTTCAACATTTTGTACAAATAGGCCTAGTCACATAAGATTCACTACTATTAACTCCTTGAGGTTTAGGGTTACACACTCTATTCTTGTGGACCCTTGGAGAAGCACTGGAGCCTCATTGCAAAACCTTTGTCTAAACCTTGCTTAGCCTTCTACATCATACCTATCATTTCAGAAATTTCGGTCACTAGTTTTATATATTTTCACCTCCCTATTCATTTTCATGAGTTTTAATTGCACATTGATCGTACAAAATAACTCTTGAATAAGTCATGTCATTGAGAAGCATTGTCATACGACATTCTTTATCGACCACGTTGGACATACCTGATAAAAAACCTACTCATCATAGTCATCGAATTACCAATATAGTTCGATCATACATGGGGAGTTGGATGACCAGTAGGGCATAGTCCTCTAGACTCATACTTCCTTGACGAAGGTTAATGAACTCTTGCAACTTTGCTTCCCTCAACTCTAGGATAAAGAAACTATCAAAGCAGATGATTTGAACATCACCCACTCTATGGGACCTACTCAAACTGGTCTCTCTCTTTTCCATTGATCATACTACACTTGCACAACATATTTCAAATTGTAATCATTTAACTATGCCTTTTCTTTCGAAGTCACCCTCATAATAGTAAGTACCTTATAGACCTCTTTGATGAAAATTTTGGATATTGTTCCCATTTGGAGAAATTAAATACCGAGAGGTTTACCCTTGAAAAAATACTCAATCTTAAAGCCCTTGAATTAACATTAGGATTCACCAAAGCTACAAACTCTATAGTGGCTTCAGCGCTCACATCTTGAGGCAACATATGAAGAGTCTCCCTAAACTCTGCATGATTAACATTATTGACCAAAGGATCAAGTGAAACTTGATGATCTTGAGAAAGATGTCCTTGTTCCACATTGTAACCCTCCATCCTTTTAGCCTTAGACCTTCAATTATTCATATCCTGAAGAACATAGAGCAAGGATTATGAGAGAGATATATAGAGTTAAACTCTATTGTGCAACTTAATATTATTGAAAAAGTATAGTTTCATAATCATCATAGAGTCTCTCATTCTAAAATATGGTGCAATTCACACATATGAACAATACACTACTGAGGTGGCTTATGAGACATCATCCATGATTGTAACACATGTGCTATGATACAAAGTTTGTCACGACCTAGGGGTACCCCTAGATATAACATGACCTATAACACTGCTAAGGACTCCATACAAGCCACTTAATCTTCATTACATATGTAATAGAACAATAAGTGTAAAAACACATTTATAGTCTATAATTTTTATAAATATGAAAGAGGAAGTGTCTACATAACGATCATTACAATATTTGAATTAAATAGGGCCTAGTCTATACAACATATCCAAAAAGGGAAATACAATCGAGGAAACAACATCATGATAAAAAGATGTCCTTGAAAAATGAGGACTCGCCAACAAGCTCAGAAGATAGTAAAGTTCAAGGACTAACCACTAAAATGATCACCTCAAGATTCGGACCCTACACTTGGGGAAAATGTAGAAAATGTAGGTGTGAGTACTAAACATACTAACTATGATATATCTGCTTAAAAACATTGAAACAAACTAAAAGGGACATTTTATTTGAAAGCATGTTCTTTCTCATCTTTAAACATCAATATAAAGATTGTGGAAAAGCTTATGTCATAAACATATTATATACATTAATCATCATATCATACGATAAACATTTCATAAATACCCCAAAGGAATATTTTTGCTATGCATGAATAAGACTCCATAAATGTCACCCATACAAGTAAACCTCGTTAGGCCAACATTAACATTCATCACCTTTGAAACCTTGAACACTCATATAAAAGCTTCATGAGTAACCATTGTTCATAATTCATATTCTTGTTCCGATTGATGTGGAAATAAGCATTAACTAACATGAGACAATGTGAAATACATGGATCCCTAGTGTTTCCAACACTGAAAAGGGTTTTTCTACTTTCATAGGCAGAACAAAACACTTAGAATGAGTACATCCTCTATTCAAAAAAAACTCTGAAGGTACATAGTCTATGCAATAAGGAGATTGCTAAAACGGACACAAGACTAAACTTAAGTTACAGGTCTCCATCTCATAAGATGTCACATCCGAGGAGCACCCCTATAAGTAACATGGCGTACTTGACCTCTTAGAGGTCTTGTACAAGCCCACAATTATTATTCATCACATTGACATAGTAAATTTCGCAGAAAATTTAAAACTTTTCATATCACAACATATGATAGAAACTGTAACAACCCTAAAATTACTAAGCTAAGTAATGCTTAATGTATCTAGAATGGTAAGATTAGATCGGGTTCACACGGATTGATGCGTGTAGAACCAGACCTACGAACCTCATCAGCAGCCAAGAAAACTAAATTGGTGAGTTAGCTGAGCTAGGAAATTTTAGGTCTCGCCGTGTAAGGCACCCGAATATAAAAAATTACCCGGATGAGTCTCTACCAAACATAGAAGGGGGAAATGTTAAGTTTGGAGGGTCTAGGGGGGAAATGGTCTTTTTCCAGGCTAAGGGTAGTATCTAATTACCTTAAATAATTAAATAATTATTTAAGTAATATGGTGGAGGGTCATTTTTGGCAGAAAGGGCCGAAATTATCCTTTGAGCAAAATCCTGCTCCACCCGGGTTCAAACCTAGGTGGGAGCAATGATTTAATTTGATTATTTAAATTGGTGAAATAATTTAATTATTTAACAATTAATTTCTTATTTAATAAAAAAAGAAAAATCCAGATTATTATTATTAATTAATTAATGGGGATGTTTGGGTCGGATCGACCCAGAGGGACCCATTTTGCGATGGGGACTTCAGGGGTGTGAACCTCGACGGAAGCAACATTTAAGTGGATTAAATTGAGGTTTAAAATATGATTTTGTAAGGGAATTATGGTAATTCCACTAAACTAATTAAATCAGATTTTGAAATTTTCAAAGAGTCCTAGTTGACTAAGTCTAAACTAGTTCACCTAATCCTAAGCCACTTATCTCTTTTACGTTTATCTCTCTCTCTCCATCATGTTTATCTCTCTCTCATTTCACACTTTCTTTCGGGTTTCCAAACGTAAGAGATAAATCAGAAAAAAAAAGTTCTTCACACTTGAAGAAATTGCATGCAAAACACAAACGAGAAAGCAATCTGAAAACGTTAAGCATAACGTAATACGCTAGTCGGGTAAGGTGTGAGTTTCAGGATTGGACGTGAACTTTGAGAAGCTTTGGGCAGCAAGTTCAAGTGTTGAACAACATTAAAACCAGGTTTAGGTTTTCTTTCTCTTGGTACCTTTCCCAAGAGACCCTTAAGACTCAGATAATTCTATTCCGAACAAGGATTGTTCCCCATTACATGTTCCCTGTCACTAGCTACTATCACTAATCATAGGTTGGTATGTTTGCTGGTAGATTAGGTACGAAGTGTTATTTTTGTCATAATTTGTTCATGAATATGTGTTCGAAATTGTATAAACAATGAAATATGTCTGCCGAAATTTCGTGAAAAATGTATGTGTATGTCTTGACATGATTTTTTGTTTTAATCCTTAAAATGATATGTTTTTATGGTTGAATTTATGTGTGAATGTTTGTGTAAATTATGAGGTGTAAAAGTGGTGTAATGTTGCTGATATAATTGTAATTCTTGGCTGAATATAATTAGCTATTTTTTAAAAAAAAATGTGAGGTCATTGGAGATTGAACACATGACATCACCAAATGAAAATTTCATAAAAAGTTTGTGATAAAAATGCAAGGAAAAGTAGATGTGGTGAGTGGGGATTGAACCCACAACCTCTTGAATGGATGAGGGAGGTAGGGGGAAATAAAGGAGCAAATAAATGTGGATAGTGGGGATTGAACCCACAACCTCTTGGATAAGTGAGAAAGTTAAGAGACAAATTAAAAGAAAAATAATGGGCTTGTGGGGGATTGAACCCACAACATCCTTGACTTACACAAAAAAGGAGTGGAGAAAAAGAAAGGATATATTATGGGGTTGATAAGGATCGAACTAGGGTCCCCCAAATCTAAAAAATGCAATTATCAAGTTTAAAATAAGATTAAGTGTTGTCCAAGGGATTTGAAATCAGGTTCCCTTGACCAATTCCGAATTGACACACAAGTCATACATAAGTAAATATCTAATGAATGCTGCCTCTAAATATCGAAATCAATATCTTGGCATATCTACAAGATGCATAAGTCTTGTACCACAGAATCTTGGGTTAACATGAATCACTTAGACAAACTATGAATGAAGCCTTATGGCTTATATGTGTTGACTCATAACTCTAGCATACGTTTAAAAGTAAGTAAGCCTAAGATGTATGTGATAAAATGATGTAACCCTAGAAAGATTATGTAAGAGTGTGAAACACAGTAAATGGCCAAGTTCATTGGCATATGATAAATTAAACATTCACGTGAAGGGGTGAGTAATTATGAAAAGCAAATGTGTTAAAGTTAATGAATGAGGTGACAATATGATAAGAGGCTAATGTGAAAGATGAAAGCAATCTCAAATGAGCCTAAGTAAATGTTACCAAAATGTACTCACCTATGAGAGTGTAAAGCTAATGAAGAGACTAGTCTCTATGAACACTCTAATGAAAGTATTGACGTTAATGCGTACTTAATACAAATGATGAGATGAGAAATCATTTAATAAGCTATGATATCTTCATTTTAGAAGTCAGCTTCTATGATGTATGAGTTGAATGTAATGGAACTTTATACTGAGAACCGACAGGCTAGCTATGAGCGGTGATGCCTTCCTTCGAGAAGGGCAAAGGTTCACATAACTCTCATGAGATAAGACTGTCCGGCATGCTGGGTATGGGTCTCCTTATATCTCCCAGTCTTTGAACCTATACTGCCAATATAGAGATCTAGCAGGGTTCAATTCCCTATATACGCTAGCATCTTTTGGTTCACTTTGGTCGGTGATTCCACCTCTTTTTTGTATGGGGATTGCACACTAGATTTTATGATGCTTACATGATCTATGTCGGTTAAGGTTAAAGTTCCCAAAGAGAGAACGAGGCAAGCCTCAACGAATGTACATAATGAAATGAACGATACCAGAAGTGTTTGGATAGGATAATCAAGAGGTGAGCTAGACTTATTTAAGAACACTAGGCTATTCCTGGTCATTGCACAGGGAACCCGATGAGAGTCTCAAACTACATCTTAGGTATGTACTGGTGGCTGCACTAGTATATGAAATGATGAAAATGAAGTATGTATGAATAATGAAGTACACTCTTTGTTTGTTAAAGAAGGCTCCCTAGTTCAGGTCCCATATGTTGAGCCCTCATTTTCGGAAGTTCTAATGTCATGTCCATGATTCCAATGTATCATGGCAGATAAAAGAATTATAAGAACTATGTGATATGATATGTGCAAAATGTTATGTGTTGTTTTAAAAATGATAAGTATGATAATGCATGTTACTCTCATGGCATCACTTTCCTAATCTGAATTAGGCAAGTCTACTGATGTGACTTTCCATAATTCATATCGTTAGGAGAGAGCTCTTCTTAATCATGCATGTCTATGTGTGCTTGCATATACCCATACTTAGTACAAGTGTGTACTAATCTCATACAACCCTATACTTTTAGGTGCAGGCACAGGCAGACGTTAGAGCTTACGATACGACGATGCAGCTATACGGACGTGGAGCATTCATCTTGACTTGGTAGGCCCTCATTCTTTCAAGGACGCTTTCCCATTATATTCTAGCTTAGATAGAGCTTTGAGTTAGTGGAGTATGTTCCCCTAGAGTTTCTTTCTCATCTTATTTCAGACATTGTATTGGTGTCATTTTTTGCAAGTATACACTTAATGCAATATGGAACTATTTCTTTCATTTGATGATCTTAATATTAGATTGTTGATTGTGAACGTTTATGAGTTTAAGTAGAATGTCTTGTATGACTGTTAAGTAACAAAAAATTCAATTTTTCTGCTAAAATTAACCTAGATAAATAAACGATGGCGTATATAGGCTTGTCTGTGACCTCTTAGAGGTCACAACGCCGGTTTTATCTGGGGTCTAAACTACGATCGTAACAAAAACATAACCTCATATATATATATATATATATGTATATATATATTTATATATAATATAATATATAGTTCATAATACATATATATACTCTAAGTCTTTTTTCCATCTTAGACTCAACAATATTAAAATACATTAGGAACATGACCCTTAAAACATAAGACATAACTATACAATCTTTAAGCATTTCACAATAAGACATGAGTAGGGAATCCTTGAAACTTAAGGACCCCTATCCTTGAGCTTGGGAATCACATATCAAGATCCTCAATCATATGCATCCTTTGAGAATCCATAACCTACACTTTGTGTAAAAAGTAGAGAAAATGGGAATAGTACAAGAATGCACTAAGTATGGAAACCATGCAAAAACATGCATTTAAAAGGGAAAGTTTCTTGAAATCATACTTCATACCCTTTTAAGTAAATATTAATAATAACCTTAAAAAATATCATTCATATCATTAATATATTTCATATAAACATACTCAAAAGAAAAACATCACATAAGATCATATATAGGATTTATGACATTTTCGAGTCACATTACAGTGAGCTCTTTTTTCTGTTAACAGTGAGCATTATTTCCATTTATTAATTAACTTCCCAACTAGTGATACTTGGTACAATTTATCACCATAAGGTCATAAATTAAGAATACATACAACCTACATAAACCAATACACATCCTCATATAAGCATAATATATCAAAGACATATTTCAGTCAGAACCTTCAGACATTACAGTAAGCTACATCAAGTCACATATATACTTATTTCTTTGCATATACATAATTATTAGAACTTGTTCATTACCCCAATCTTAGTCTACTAGTGCAATGAACATATGGAGCCTCATAACAAGATACATTCTTAGTAAACCCTTCATCAGACCACAAACCTTAACATTCAATACATACATAAACAAGTAAGTGAAGACAACTTCATTCATGTAAATACAAAACCTTCATCAAAGAGTCATTTAGACCAACATAGTGCATATAAGGATAAGATCACATCTTATAGATTCATACCATGCACACTTTCATGACAAGTAGATAGATACTACAATGTCATGCATATGGACATAAACATAATCATATACATTAGGTCACCTTCCAATGTCTTTCTAAGGAGCTACTTGTGCAATGTCTAGATGGGTTCATTGCTTCCATATATCCTAAGTAACTTAACTTAAGTCCTCCTAGTTAGGATTCTATTCATTTACTTCAATTGTCCATTTTACATTAGGGAAACTATAGCCTTAACCTACACTAAGACCATGGGTGCTAAACATGGAATTTTGGTGTTGTAGAGCCTTACACCAATGGAAGGTGTTCTTACCTAACCAAGTTAGAATATTAACACATTTAAGTCTATTAGAGCAATAAACATATGGAGCTCCATAACCCAATACATTCTTAGTAAACCTTTCATGAGACCAAAAACCATAATATTAAATACATACATAAACAAGTAAGTGAAGACAACTTCATTCATGTAAATACAAAACCTTCATCATACAGTCTTTTAGACCAACATAGTGCATATAAGGATAATATCACATCTTATAGATTAATAATGTGCACACCTTCATAACAAGTAGATAGATACTACATGTCATGTATAACGACATAAACATAATCATATACATTAGGTCACCATCTTGCGTCTTCCTAAGGAGCTACTTGTGCAACGTCTAGATGGGTTCATTACTTCCATCTATCCTAAGTAACCTACCTTAAGTCCTCCTAATTAGGATCCTATTCATTTACTTCCATTGTCTATTTTACTTTGGGGAAACTATAGCCTTAACAGACATTAAGACCATGGGTATTAAACATTGAAGTTGTTGTTGTAGAGCCTTACACCAATGGAAGATGTTCTTACCTAATCAAGGTAGAACATTAACACATGTTAGCATGCTAGGTGATATCACATTTCTAGATCCTATGTGGCAAGCACAGCATGGAACTTTGGGGTAGATGTGAAAACCCTCTTTATACCAAGAATAGGCATTATAGTTATTCTCTTATGGAAATATCACTTTAAAACCCTTTTGGGTCATGAGGCTATCCACACTATGAGGTTTATGGTTACCTACCTTCCTACCATAGGAAGGGACACACACTTATATTCAAGTTCACTCGGTGCTAATAAGTTCGCTTTATTTAAAAGCCATTATTACAATACTTTTACAAAATATAGGCTTAGGATATTCATTCACATATATGCTTAGATCATAGGTCATAGATGAAATTTCACCAACATAAATCATGTTAGAAGATCCCGTCACATGCACATAGCATATTTATTCAATTTAGGATACACTTGAGCACATCTTTCAAGGCTCTTCTATTGAGTAGATCATCATTCATGTGAATGTGTACACATATTTGTGAGAAAACCTTTAACATAACACGTTAATATCACACATGTTCATACATCATATTCAAATTATATAGAAACCAAAACTAGAATTATCCAATCAAGGTACACATGTGCAATGCATAGGCCAAGTCCCATACCCTTGCCTATAGTAGTGCACCTATAAAGTCATCATAGTTTAGGAAACACATATATTACTTTCATTAACATCTTCTTAACATGCATAGTATTAGACAGTAGTGAATATGAAAACTACCCTTCATTTAGACACCATGACCTATACTACTTGTAACATGCATGTAAAGTGAGTGTGTGTGTACATTGGTCAAAATGATCACATAATGGATATAAACAACACATTGAGGCATCGACTTCTTAGACCATAAAACTCTTTCAAAAAAATAGACCACATTACACACAATAGTATAGGAGAAAAGTCAACTTTATATTACACTTAAGACTCCTAACTTGTGTTATTCATGCATTCACATAGGGGTACATAGGTAAGGAGTTATTAACCATTTTAACTCATTAATGGGACCACCTATACTTTAAACTAACATATATACACATGCTTGTACAATAGCCATACAACCTAGATAACAACTAGAATAGGAAAATAGGCATATAATTCTCATATGATCATTATAAGCACATGTTCATATGTTCTTCAATTTGCCTTCAAGGCCATGGTAAACACATATAAAAATTAAGGAAACAGATCCACCATAAGTGGACCATGCCACAAAATGTCATACAAGGCTTCATTTACTTCATTACTATAGAAAAGTTGAGAGGAAGAGTAGACCTTACCAATTCATCAAACCTTTTGATCACCATTCATCAATACACCCTTTCATCAATAATACATATATATGAAAGTATCTATAAGTTATTAAATCATAAACGAAAAAATGTAAAAGTCATCACAAGAGCATGATACAACTTGTGCACTATATCACATATATTGTAGAAAGTAGAGAGTTATAGATCATCAAGTAACTTCCCTAGTTTTGCTCATCAACCATCATTTATCAATAATATACATTTAGGGCAGTAGCTAAATTGATATAAATCAAATCTAAATCATGCTTATCTACCCTAGAATTATAATCACATAATGTTCATTTAAACATTCAAATTGTAAGCTAGAAGAACCTAAATGAATTCATGCCTGACTCCTTTTCTTAGATCAAAAAGAATTCATGCCCACAATTCATTAATACCATCAACATAAGGCAGTAGTTAAGGACAATATAATCTACACGAAATCATACTACAATTGCTATAACCTCTATATTACAATGAACATACTATTTTTGTCATCAATGAATAGTAGAAGAATCATAGGCTAATCGACATTGATCCACATGAATCAATTATTTACAATTCATGATATCATTACATCATAGGTAGTATCTACAAGAACCACAACATAATTGAATTCCCCTATTTTCATTAAAAATGCCAATGTTACAGTGAATTATGCAAAAACCTAAGCTAAACATGTTCAATCTTCATACATTGAATCACATGGATTCTTGATCATAAATTCAATACCAATTCACGTAAACAACCGTAGATATAACCACATCAATGTAATAGAATAACAAGTCAACCGATAACAAGTCAAGATCACAAAGCCCATGCAAGGACTAAATTGATTTAGGGACGGTTTATTATGCAATTGGATTAAAATCACGTTAAAACCAATATATTAACATCAATTAATTATGATTTATAATTTTAAAACGTTTTGAGAAAGAATCCATCGCTAGATTGAAGAAGAAGATCTTTAATCATAAACTTTCTTCGAAAACATTGATATTAACTCTCCAAGTGAAAGTTCACTTACAGATAAAGGGTCACCATACCTTTATCTACATGAATACCTCCAAAATTTATGAATAAATCATGAAAATACAATATCCAAGCTGTGTTTGAGCTTAACAACAATGGAGATTTCTAGAGAGAATATTTTGGGAGGGAAAGGTTCAATTTCGTGAGAGGGAATTGGGAATGGGTTGTTCACATTTAAGATGACTTATATACACCCAAATGTAAATAAATAAACCTATGATATTAAGGTTAGTAAGTGGGGTGAATGTTCACCCCTTAATGAAACAGCATGCAAGGCGCCAGTTGCAGACTACCATCGACAGAACCCCATCGACAGGTCGTTGGTCAATTGACTAGCCATCCTTTTGCTTCCGTCGATTGGTCCTTGGCAAATTTTGGGTTTTAGACCTGCCCAAGGTAAGTTTACATCTATGATACCTCACCAACGGGCCGTTGGTCAACCAACTGGCTGTCAATTTGGTTCGTGGATTGACAATGCCAAGCAGTGTCTCGACCAGCCTTGGGTCCTTCGTGTAGGGCCTTTTTCAGGGCCCTTTAGAAGTATTACCTGGAAGTTCCCAGCATATATGAAACCCTTAACAATTTTTATACCTCCCACATGAGTTTCACCCAAAACAAATACTCGCAACTTGTCCAAACAGGCTAGGCTCCATCAAGACACACTTGAGCGTCATAAGGGCTATCTTTCGAACGCCTTGGACGTTCTTAGTCGTTTGACCTCCAAACTTATCAAACCTCCATATAAAATATTTTCACATAATTTTAACTCACTTTAATACTTCATAAACTCAAGTAATACAATATATAAACACGTATAGACACATAAGGAACATAGGTGACTAGTCGTCGAACGTCTTGGTCGTCCCTTGACGTTTGACTTCCAAATCACCTCAAACTTTACGCAGTTCCTGTAAACCATATTATAATCAATTTTAGGACCTTAGAACCTTAATAAAAACATGTTAGTATCTAAACACCCTAACTCATTTTGGGGTCTTACATGATTTATACTTTTGAAACCCCGATGCAACTAGTGTAAAATGTCCCATTGGGAAGACGGACACAACTAGTGTAAAATTTTTTCTAATATTCAATATCCGATCGGTGATAAGAATTAATTCCCTTAGAATAAATATTGAATGTTAACTTGATGCACTAAAATATCTCATTAGTACATGTGTTAGAATAACCTTTCAATGTCCATGTCAACATATATATTCAATGGGTGAGAAAGTCTTTCAACCATAGAATCTTCATATTGTGCGAATACCTTTCATATCATATCATATGCAAAAATAAATTTGGATATGAGAATAACCTTTCAAAAAAAAATAAGTAGATTATAATCATAGACACGTCAATCTCAACGTGTTGTAATAACATATAGATATACCTCTTAAAACATGCAAAATATTATAATTTTCCCTTTCAAAGGTCAATGATCATACTATCACGACCAGGGAGCACCGCCTTAGAAGTAACATGGCGTACTTGACCTATCAGAGGTGTTGTACAAGCCAATAGATAACATTCTTTGCATTTTCTTATGAAATTTAGAGGAAAATTTAAAAATTTTCATAGCACATTATATGCTAGAATCATCACTTCATAAATATAAAATATTCTAATACATAGTTAAACTCTAAGTCTGTTTTGTCATCTTAGACTCTTAATCATGCTTAAGTCAACACATTTATATAGGGGTGCATAGGTAGGGGGTCACCCATCAATATAACTTCAACAATAATAGACACATAGACCATACCTAAACCTAAAACGTTCATTGAAATGTAGTAGACATTATCAACACCTAGAACATGATACAAATATTGGAAACTAGACATAATACTTCACATTCATGCTAATCTTCACATTGAATCATCTTGCAAATATTGCCTTCAAGTCCATGATTACAACACAGGTAATTACAAGAAGGTAAACACCGCCACAATAAGTGGATCATACCACAAAATGTCATTCAAGGCCAATTCAACTACCAATTTTATACAAAGAAATACGAAAACCTGACCACTTCTTCAAGATTATCATCATTGATCAATTGCTAATCAATCAACATCAATTTGAATAGAAAACAGTAGCAATAGACAGTTCAACATACTAGAATCATAATTCAATCAACATAGAATCAAGATCACAATTCCCACATTATAGGATAAATTGATAAATTCGGAGAATCATGGGTTCTTTATTAAATTGGGATTAAAATCAACAGAAAAAGTAGTGAATCATAAATTCATTATAAGCATGTTTTTGAAATCAAAATTGAGAATGAAGTCATGGCTAGATTGCAATATGGACAATTTGATCATGAATTCTTCTTTGAAAACCTTTGAAGAACTACATAGATGATTGGTTAATTAAGGATGAAGTATTATCATACACTGTTACATAGGAATACCACTAAAAATTTATGAACAAACCATGAAAATCCAATCTCTAAGTTGTGGAGGTTTATAGAGAGAGTTTCACTTGAGAGGGAAGGGTGAAATTTGAAGAATGACTTCAGAAATGGGGTTTTGATGTTATTAACTAACTTAATATACCCAAAAATAGATAAAATAACTCCCTAGTGTCTATTTAGGACGTGGGATGAATTTCCCATTCACTCATTTAATGAACAGCATGTTGCAGGCAAAACCAGCATGCTTAATCGACGTGCATGGAAATAGACCGTCAATGGAACGACGGTGACGTGCTGCACAATGGTTGTTTGCAACAGAGACTCCATTTTTAGGGGATGATATCACACTTCTATGTTGAGAAACTCTCCCAGTCGACGATGCCACGATCCATACATGATCCATCGCTCATAGGCTCATCAATTGCGCAGTGTCAAGGAAGTCCTTGGCCAGCCTTTGGGTCCTCATCAAGGTTTGTTGGGTGGTCCTTGGGGAGTCGTTCCCACATTTTTTTGAACTTAAATAATATAAGACACAATTTAAAGTCCTTCTATATAAATTTGAGCACCAAAAAACACGTAAAACATGCAAAGGCACACTAGAATACACTAGCACGTCTAAGGTCTAACTTTTGAACGTCTTGGAAGTTCTTGGCCGTTTGAGCTCGAAAAGACTTCAAATCAGTCATACATAGTGAAAAGCAATTAATTAACATATTATTAACATTTTGAGGCAAATGTACAGATCTAGACACCTTAAGTTATTTTAAGGATCCTTACAATATCAAATGAACACATCCAGAATTCATTACATTATACATGGGTATCGACATGATTCAAGTAACCCAATTATACATGCATAATCTCATACATTATTCTTTCATAAACAAATCCTTATCACAATATCACACTTGGTAAAATTAAGGATTTAATGGGTTCTTAGGGATTTTAAATAAAACTATAATAAATCATCAATTTTTACATAACGTAAGTAATTAAATCATTATTATAACAACTCTAAAAATGGATATACTAAGTGATACTTAATGTGTCAAGAATGCCAATGATTTGAACAGGGTTCACACGGATTGATGCGCATAGAACCAAACTTCGAAACCCGTGCTACATCAAAGCCAGCTAACTTGGGGAGTTATTTGAGCTAGTAAAGGTTGGGTACAACCATGTAGGGCTCTGAAACATGAAGATTTACTCGAAAGAGTCTTACCAAACTTAAAAAGAGGAAATCTTAGGTTTGGAGGGCCTAGGGATAAAATGATCTTTTTCAAGGATAAGGGTGATATCGTAATTACCCTAAATATATAATTAATTATTTAATTATTAAGTTGGAGGGGCAATTTGGGGAGAGAAAGCCGAAATTGAGCTCTTGAAGTGAGGTCTTGCTTCACCCGGGTTCGAACCTAGGTGGAAGCAATGAATTAAAGTGATTTTTATTTAAGCTATTGAATTAATATAATTAATTAATAATTACTATTTATTAGATGATTGAAAATAAAATAAAAATCATATTTTTATTAGATAAATAAAAAGCTTATTGACTAAGTCCTAAAACTAGACTCCTAAACCTCCTATAACTCCAACTCTCTCTCACGTTTATGTCTCCATTCATACGCTCAATCTCTCTTCCTCTTTCACACGAAATTCTCTGCCAAAATAAGATAGAAAAAAAGAAAAATAAACAAAGTTTTTCACACTTGAAGAACTCAAACGAAATCACAAGAAAACAAACATTAATCACACACTAGGCTAAGGGAGGTTGTCATTCGAGTGGCGTTAATATTGAAGAGGCTTAGACGTGTTCTTGAGTGATGTTTTTGGGCAGCAACTTCAAGGTTTGAACATCAAAATAAGGTATGGTTTTTCTCTCTTGAAATCTTATCTCCAAGAGAAATTTCTTTCTATAAAATTTAACGTATGAAACTAGGGTTGTCCCCTTGAGTTTTGAACTCCTTGTCCCTAGTCTCCTTCCGATTTCAATCTAAATTAGGTTAGAAATCATGTTATTGGTATGATTTCTGGTAGATAAGTGTAAAATGTGATATTCTTTTTGATTTTGTGGCAAGCATGTTCAATGATGTCAACCGAAAATGATGTGGTACAATATGTAAATGTTTGGTGGTGTTGTAGTCCATTTTGAAGTCTTAAAATTGTTAGTTTGATGGCTGAAATTGACGTGCATAAAATGTGTAATACGTGATGTTCGTATGAGGTGTATGTGACTGATTTTAAGTGGAAAGTTGCAGCTAAAACAACAATGAATCTACACCTAAGAATGTGTTAAACGAATCCATGAAATCTACCCCCAAAAGATGTTAAATAATCCATGACTTTTCCTAAGTTGTCAAGTAGAAATATTGGTGAAAATAAGGTAAGAAAATGAATAATTTTCCAGCAAAATCAATAATTTTTCTTTTAGGCTAAAGTACAGAGGAGGAATCTGGAAATTTAATTTGTTTTAGAAGGAATGAGGCCACCAGGATTCGAACCTTTGACCTCGTCCATGTGATACCTTAAATTCTTAAGAAAAGATATCGGGTCAGGGGGGATGAAATGGGGGATGCTGGCTGAAAGGGTAGAGTACAAAAATTAATAAAATATAATCGGAGGTGTGGGAATCAAACCCACGACCTCCAGCAGCGAATGAAATGAAGGAAAAATAAAAGAAAGGAAGTGTTAGGCGTGGGAATCGAACCCACGATCTCAACGATTTAAAGGAGAAAAGGGATAAATAAAAAGAAAATAAAGTGAGGATGTGGGGGCTCGATCCCACAACCTCAATGCCAATTCATATCTAAGTCAAACTTTGAATAAAAATAAATTAAGGAGCATGTGGGGGTTCGAACCCATAACCTCATAGTCTTTAGCGAATTAAAAAATAATTAAAGAGAGGCTGTGGGGGTTTGATCCCACAACCCAAATTTCCGCATTGATACATAAATTATACGTGAATTAAATGTTCAAGAATAATTCCACCTACTTAGATCAAAGTTGAGATCTTGGCAAACATACAAGATACATACGTCAAGTACTACATAATCTTAGGAAGATATGAGTAACTTAACAAACTATGAATGAAGGCTCATGGCTTTTATGTATAGACCCATAAGTCTAGCATACGATTAAAAATAAATGAACCTAAGATGTATATAATGAAATGATGAAATCCTAGAAGGGTTAAGTATGAGTGTAAGATACACTGAATGGCCAAGTGCATTGGCATATGAATAAATGAACAATGAAATAATGAAATGAACAATGAAGTTATGAAACCCTAGAATGGTTAAGTAAGAGTGTGAAACATATTAAATGGCCAAGTGCATTGGCATATGATGAAATGAACATTCGCGTAAAAAGGGGTGAGTAATTGGAAGAGAAAATGTGCTAATATTGATGAATGTGGTGACAACATGATATGAGACTAATGTAAAAGATGAGATAAATCTCAAATGAGCCTAAATAAATGTTACAAAAATGTACACACCTATGAGAGTGTAAATTTAATAAAGTGACCAGTCTCTATGAACACTCTAATGGAAGTATTGAGATTAACACACTTAATGAGAAATCATCTATTGAGCTATGATGTCCTTATACTAGAAGCCAACTTCTATGACGTATGAGTTGAATGTAATGGAACTTTATATTGAGCACCAATAGACTAGCTATGAGCGGTGATGACTTCCTTCAGAAAGGGAGGAGGTTCACATAACTCTAATGAGATGAGACTGTCTGGCATGCCGGGTATGGGTCTCCTTATATCTCCTAGTCTTCAAACCTATACTACCAATATAGGGATCTAGCGGGGTTCAATTCCCATGTACGCTCGCATATTTTGGGTCACTTTGGCTAGTGATTCTACCTTTTTTCAGTGTCGGGTTTCATGACACTAGATTTCATGATGCTCACATGATCTATGTTGGTTAAAGCTAAAGTTCTCAACGAATAAATGAGGTCAGCCTCAAATAATGCACATAATGAAATGAATGATACCAAAAATGTTAGGCTAGGATAATCAAGAGGTGATTTAGACTCAAGTAATGGCATTAGGTCATTCTTGGTCATTTCACAATGAACCCGATGAAAGTCTTAAACTACATCCTAGGTACAGCTGGTGTTTATAATGGTCCATGAATGAAATGAAATGACGTACGTATGAATGAATAATGCAGACAGTGCGTTTGCTAAAGTAGACTCCTTAGTTGAGGTCCCATATGTAGAGCCCTCGTTTTTTAGAAGTCTTAATGTCAAGTCCATGATTCCAAGGTCCCATGGACATGAACAATGTTATGTGTTATATGACTTATGATATGTGCTATGTGAAATATGTTATGTGATGTTTGCAAAATGATAAGTTTGATGATGCATGTTACACTCATGGCATGACTTTTCAAATCAAAATTTTGCAGGTTCATTGACTTTCCTTATCCAAATTTGGCAAGTCCACTGACTTAACTTTCCATAAATCATGTTTTTAGGAAAGCGCTATTCTTTCTCATACATGTCCTTGGTGTGTGCTTGCATATACCCATGCTTAGTACAAGAGTGTAGTAATTTCATACCAGTACAAGAGTGTAGTAATTTCATACCAATATCTACTTTTAGGTGCAGGCACGCGTTGATGTTAGATCTTATAGTACGACGTTGCAGCTATCCGCATGTGGAGCTTTCATCCAAACTTGGTAGGCCCTCATGCTTTCGATTCAGTCTACTGTTATTATCTATCTTAGATATAGGCTTTAGCTAGTAGATCATGTTCCACTAGTGTTTCATTTCTTACTTTGTAGTGGTGTCGTTTTGGCAAGTATACATTTAATGCAGCTACAAACTATTTCTTTCATTTGATGATATTAATATTAGATGGTTGATGGTGAATGGTTATACATGTAATAGAATGTTTAGTAAGAATGTTAGGAAACAAAAAGTTTCAAATTTTCCACTAAAAAATTAACCTAGATGAACTAAGAATGACATAAGAAGCCTTGTCTGCGATCTTTGAGAGGTCAACGACGCCAGTCTTATCTGGGGTCAAGACTCCGGTCCTGACAATTATAATCGTTTTTGAAAGAAATATGTGGCTTTAGATTCAAACCCTACCTTTTGAAGATTTCTATCTTCAAAATTTTTATTTTTAAGGGGCTCCATGGATGAAGAGCTACCATACCTTGATCACAAAGCCCTATAAAATCTATATGAAGACCATAGCTTATTTAGTCCTTTCTCCAACTTCATTCGTTCTATTTCCTTTAGTTCTCTTTAGAGAGATTTTTTGTGATGATTAGTTTCTAGTAATTGATTTAGGTTTTAATAATAATGAGTTGAAAGAATTATTTTGGGGTATTAAATCCTTATAATGTTTATCTATATGAGGATTAAACTACATCACTTAACATTAATTAACATTGGAAACCCCAAAATGCTCCTAAACTTAACTACCAAACTTGTTCCAGGTCACCATCCACGAGAACTCAATGACATACCATGGTTGGACCCACTGGCGGTGTTGGTGAACTATGGTTTAGGTTGTTGTTGTATGAAATTTGATCTCTGACCTACTTCTCCACCCAAGGGGGAATGGACCTACCCATGATGAGTAGGTCCTACCCTTGTTCACTATTTTTAAAAAGTTTCCAAGGGTCCTCCTCAAGGGCCCATGCTTTGACTTTTGAAGGTTGTACCTTGACATTCTAACACTAAAGCCTCTATTTTATGTATGGGGTGTTACATCAATGACTTTAACCCTCACCTTAATTTTTAGGTTCTCCTTTTATTTTACAGAGTGTTACAATTGGTAAGGTCAATTAACCTTACCTTTTTTTCTTCAACTCTATGGCTGAGTCTTTGTACATTCTTGCTTACCAAATTTCTTCATGATGATACATTGAAAGGTTCGGTCGAACTGGAATTTTCCATCAATTGGAACATTTTGTGAAGGGTGTCACCCCTCTAATCCTCGAATTTAGTTGTCATTGATTTTCCTTTTTATTATTTCAATTATTCTTTAAATGCATTGACCACACTTTCTTAGTTACTTTTTGTAGGGTAATAAATCACCATTGTTGGTTTGGTATTCTCTCAGAGATCCAACTCCTAATTTTAATTGTTGAAGGTTGTGATGTTCTCTTAATGATTTGAGTTTTAGTTGCGATGGCGAAATGAATAGTGCTATTGATTCAGCTTTGTGTTTTTCTAAGTCCAATGAGGCAAATTTGAGTTGCAAAAGTCATGTGTGAACTCTTAGCATCTCATTGTGAATAGTAGATTGTCGAAGTTGTCTCTTAATGATCATTGTGCACGAGATTAACTTGTAGAGTCATGATAGATGATTGTGTTAAATGCCTAATGTGGTGATGTTTTCTTGCAGATTTTATTTGGTGTACCTAAAATATGCCTTGTTTTTTCAATTGGCCATCATAAGTGAATTAATGAAATGATCTTTGGCACAAATTTTTGGGAGTGAACAAAATTTCTATTATTCCTCTTTTTGAACACCTTGTATGAGTTTGAATCTAAAATAGAACCATTTGAGTCTAACCTTTTGTTTGGATGAAACATGAACATATTTTTCCCTTTCCTCACCACTTGAAACCTTCATGAAGTCTTAATCTGTTTGAATAGCATACTTTGGCCAAAATCTTATGTTGGGGTGTGTTTAAAAATAAGGAAATAAATTGAGAAAGAAGTTTGGAAAATTCACCTTTGAAGAATTATATTGTAAAAGATGGATCCCGTCCATATGAACAAAAAGGTAAAAAAAAAAAGCAAACGAAAAAATATTAGAAAGAAATTTTCTAATTGCATTGGTGGAAAGAAAAGGGTATTCAATGAGCCATACAAGAATTGTTGTTCTTTAATATAGCTAGGGTTGGTTGTGAAGATGAAAAGAGTGAAAGAAAAGGAGAAAAGGTGAAATTCAAGACATGCAATAGGAACGTAGAAGTAACTAACAAAAAATAATTATACATTTACCCTCATCCCTTTTACAAATCATAAAAGGCCTCGGTGATGTTGCTAAGTCAAATGATGTGTAGATCAGAAAATAAGAGCAAGCCCGTCGGTAACATTATGCATTTTTTTTATGATTGAGAGTCGTAGAATTGATTATTATTCCATACGTTATAATATTTCATGGGTTCTGTGAGAATGTGGGCTCATTGTTTATTTGAGGGCATTCAAATTCTATTGTTGACCTTGAAATTGTATTTGAAGTGATGATTGTGAGCTTGACCTCTATTCATGATCACTTGTAAAAGTTGAAGCTCTTAGTTCACAATAAAAAAAAAGTTATGTGTAGATTGAACCTCATGTAAATCCATGTTAAGTCTCGAGTAGGACTATTTTTAGATATCACAATTGCATTGATTGATATTTTGTTTTATGTGAGGACAAGTAAAAGTTAAAGTTTGGGGTGTTAATGAAGAAGATATTTCAACTAATTTAGGGCTTATTATTTAAGAAATCGTTGACCTCCATGTCTTTTTATGCTCATAACTTATTTGAAAATGTTGATATTCAGAAATGAAGGCTCTAGAGTAGGACAAGGATAACAAGGCAAATAAAAGAGAAGAGGTTTGAAAGTTGATGGAAAGAAAAGTGTCTACTCGCCAAAGAAAATGAGAGATTCGTCGAGTTGACCTTCAACTCACCTAAAGTTTTGGCATGCGAACCCATGGAAAAAACAAATTTGGTGGGGAAACAAGCTATTTTAGCGACATGCCGAAGACATCGACAATGATGAACAGGCTCTCCTAATGTTATAGGAAGATTTGATGAAAAAGACACATGGTTTTTATTGAATCTAGGAAGATTTGATGAAAAATACACATGGGTTTGATTTAATTCTTAAAAATCTAGCTTGAAAGAGTGGAATAATTAAGGAATTTGTTTATTTTATTGTGTTTCGCTTGTTGAGGTTCAAAAGAACTTGTTTATAATGCAATATTTTATTGATAATGGCTTTTGCACTCAAAACCTCGCCTAACAGCTAAGACTCAACATTTTTGAGTAATTATCACTTTACTCATAATTAGCATTCAACTTATCACACTCCTAAGGAAAAATTTGTACTTGTCTACTTCTCATTGTATGTGTCAAAAATTTGTTACCAAAATCCCCCCAATAGATATATTAATCATATAAACTTTGTGATTTACTTAAAAGTTGTGAAACCTCTGCTTCTAAAAACGACTATGACCAAATTTTACTTCTTCATCAAAGTTTCTATTGTATCACTCCCCCTATGATCTACCCCAACTCCTGATTGTGTTTAAACAGATTAGAAACCGCCTATATGTAGAATTTGATGAAGCATAGTTACGTTTTATCATAAATCCTTAGAAAAAAAGTACGGATAACTAGGGAGCTGCTCCAATTCATAATAATCTTCATGGATTCACACATTCATGTTTAATCAAAATAAGAAGGAAGTCATAGCCTATATGTAGGCCGGCCGAGAGCACTCCAAATAAATAGAACACATCTTTTCCTTTCAAAATAGCCTCAAAACACTTTGATGCTACCAAGAATAGGATCATAAAATAAATACAGTTGTTTAAACAACAAAATCACAAAATGGAAACGTACCAAAATTTGTAGTCAAAAGGAATTCTTGGACAAGCGCATGAATTTCTAGAATTGAGTACATCCATAGGTCATAAAATATGCCTCAAATATGTGTTAAAAATGTAAAATTATTTGAGGTTCGTATCAACGATCAACAAATAATGCACAATAATAATAAGAAAACTTAAGAAAATGGTCGGGCAAAAATTTTAAAAAGAGGTTCACCAAAACAATATGATCACTTCACCACCTATCATTGACAATAACAGATGCGTGAAACTTGTAATAACTAATTTCAAAACAAAATGTAGAAGAAATCACATTATCAAACTCTTAAATTAGGGTACCTCATATATGTCTTTTAAACATAAAATATACCGCATGTCACCCTCGCAAACACGGAAATTCCTCGATGAATGTGGACCTCCAGATTCTGCAAATGAGATCTCAGTGACTCTGGCTTGCGCTTCAGGAATATAGCCCTCAGTTCGTTTTTGACCACCACGATCACACACAAAGGTCTGCAAATGTGAATCATTGCAACAACTAATTCATATATGTTAGGTTAGGAACGTTTTAAATATCCAATAAAATGTTTCGTATTTTTTTGGAATCCTATGAAAAAAGGATATGAAACCTTACAAAATTTGTTAGTCTTAAATCAAAAGAATACTTCAAATTTCCATACAAGTTCATCTTAGATATAAGTAGGCCCCACCCCTAACTCTATTTATGTTAAAGTCTACAAGGAGGATCAAATCGCACTAACGCCTTGAGATCCAAACAAAGGGTCATTCAAAACCACACAAACACAAACGCATGTGTGCGTCCAAATATATATATATATATATATATATATATATATATATATATATATATATATATATGATGTGGGGTGATGAACTTTTGCCTTGGTTGCTAAGGCTAGACCTAATCTATGCATAGCGGTGAGCTTTTTTTATTTAAGTGTGACTGAGAAGTTATGTGGATGTATTATAAGTGTAGTTAATGATGTAGTTGATGATGCTGGTTCTGAGACAGACAAGGATATGACCATGATGATTTGGTCAAGGAGAAAAATGAGGAGGAGTTAAGGAGAAATGAGGATAAGTTAGAGATTGCACTAGCACTGATTGATACAGAGGATCCAGAGGAGATGACAGTCCATCTTATGTTGGATAGGTCGCTTAAGGAGACCTCTGCAGTTCGAACTTGTGGAGTATGTTAAGACTAAACCATTCCTCATGTTGAGGTGTTTCAAATAAGATGCTCAAGTTGAGCCTACTCTGTTGCCTCTATTGATCATTTTGTCAAATACTTATTCCCAGGATGATGCAACTCCATGCAAGGACTTCACATGCATAACCACTCTGGGAGATTTTTACCTCTCCTCCTGCACTCCATTATATTTTTCACATTGAGGAAAAAACTATTCCGATATTAGTTGGGTGAAGGCATTGTGCCAATATTCCCTTTTTTATTATATTTTTTTGCTTGTAGTTTTATTATTTGGATAATTGTACTGAACAAAAACTGTATACTTCCAAGTTCTTCACTTCATTGAAGAACCTTGAGGAAGATGAAAATGAAGAAGAGAAAAAAAAAGGAAATGTTGTATTGATTTTTACATTAAACGAGGTAACAAACTATAAAAGTGAAATTACAATAATAGGCCTAATTAACTACTAACAAACTTTAACTGCTAACTAACTTTTGAATAGTTAGTTATGTAACCAACTAACTAATGGACAACTACTTTTAACACACCCCCTCAAGCTTATGAGTGCATAACATTGATCACGCCAAGCTTGCCTAGAAGATGCACATGCTGAACTTGGCTTAGCCCTTTTGTCAATATGTCTGCGAGTTGTTGTTGTGTGTGTACATAAGCAGTGTCAACTTCCCCTGCTTTGATCTTATCCCGGATAAAATGGCAATCTATCTCAATGTGCTTTGTCCTCTCATGTAACACTGGATTAGCTGCTAGTTGTATAGTTGATTTACTGTCACTAAGGATGGTAATAGGAAGCTGAACATCCACTCCTAATTCCTTAAACAATCCTAGAAGCCAAGTGATTTCTGAGACTGCTGATGCCATACTTCTGTACTCAGCTTCAGCTGAACTTCTTGAAACAGTTTTTTGTTTCTTTGATTTCCAAGAAACTAAGGACTCTCCAAACTTAATGACATATCCTGTGATGGATCTTCTAGTGTTGAGACAGGCTGCCCAATCAGAATCACACCAACAAGTAATTGTGTTAGTAGGTTCAGAATGTATCCAAACACCTTGGCCAACTGAACCTTTCAAATATCTAATCACTCTAGTAGCTGCTTATTTTGAATCAAAGAAAATATATATTGGAACTTATTGCTGAGGCTGGATTAACAGGTGCCAAACCTGCATCCACACCAATGGAGTCCAATTTAAGATTGACTTCAGTAAAGCATGATCAAGCAAATGGCTATAGTGCAGATACTGTGCTGCATGACATTACTTCATATCAAAGATTGGTTGGTAAATTGTTATATGCTACTATCACCAGGCCAGATATAAGTTATGCAGTACAAACCTTGAGTCAGTTCATGCAATCTCCCAAGAAATCACATATGGAAGCAACTATTATTTCCTGAGCACACCTTATTTCTTCCTTCTGTTTAGATGAAAAGTTAGCCTTAAAACTGTACAATCCTCCTTCTTCTCTACCAATCCCCTTCACCCTGCCCCTGCAGAGGTCATGAAACATACAAAAGTCAGGATAAAAGGATACAAAACAATTTAGTTCTCTTGTAATCTTTGATACTGATAATAAACTGAACTTGAAATCTGGCACATGCAAGACACTTCTGGACACTTCACTATCAAATATAGGTGTTTCACCAATATGACTGACTGTACCCTTGTCACTTGTTGGAAGATGAACTTGATTCATTTGTGACTTTGTTAATTCATGTCTCCTAGTCAGTAACTGTTTATTTGCAATGATATGATGAGTTGCACCTGAATCAACAATCCAATCTTGAATAATATGATTTGTCATTAAGCAAGTTGTAATACCTGCCATATTGACTTGTTTTATTTCTTGTACATCTGTGTTTAGCATCTCCATTATTTGTTTGTACTCCTTCTCAGTGAATGTTTGTCCCTTTGGCACCTTTAACAAGTTATTATTTTCCACCTGATTAGTTGATACAGTATTAGAATGATCACAGTGATCATTAGAGATATTATTTGCAGACTGATATCCTCTTCCATATCCACCATTATTTCCTGATCTTTGTCCTCCATATCCATTGAATTGACTTGTGCCTGTACAATTTCTCATGTTTCCATTCCCATTTCCATAACCTGGTTTCTTCCTTTGTTTCCTGACACTTGGATAGCCAATCAGCTTGTAGCAATTATCTTTTGTGTGTCCAGAAAAATGACAATAATCACATTTCTTCCCTTTGTAGTGTTCCTTTCCTACTCCTTGATTCCTGTTAACACTCATCACCATTGAACTTGGTTTTTCAACTACATTATCCATATAACTTGAGTGTTGAATCTCATCCTCTATAATCATAGCATAAGCTTGATTCATAGATGGTGTAGTTCCTTTAAGTAGTATTTGTCTCCTAGCCTGATCATACTATTCATTCAGGCCACTTAAGAATTGAATCAATCTCATCTTCTCCAAATGAACATTATACTCCTTTGATTGAGAACAAGAACTACATTGATTTGGAACTAAAACATCATACTCATTCCATAATGTTTTTAACTTTGAGAACTAATGAGATACAGTATCTGTACCTTGTCAAAGAGTGGTGATATCTCTATGTAATTGATAGATTCTTACTCTATTCACCTTGTCAAATCTTTCCTTTAGATCATTCCATACTGAGAAAGAATTTGTGGCATATACAATACCACTAAGGAGCTCTTCACTGACTGTGTTCATCAGCCAAGACAACACAATTGCATTGCAAGTTTCCCATTGCTCATGCAGTTCATCTTTGTACAAAGCTCTAGTGCAGTCACTAGTTACAAAACAATACTTCCTCTTCCCTAGTAATGCGATCCTCATTGCCTACTCCAAACTCCATAATTTTCAGATCCAATTAGTTTGATTGGAATCAACACAGCACTTGAACTATCAGAATTTCCAATGTATAATGGATCATTCTGATCTATCTTCATTCCCACCATGCCTGCAAATCCCAAGCTACAGATTCTCACGATGGATAGAATTTAAACTCCACTAATTCTACAGATCACACTGCTCTGATACCATGAACAAAAACAGCATACTTCCAAGTTCTTCACTCCATTGAAGAACCTTGAGGAAGCTGCAAATGAAGAAGAGAAAAAAGGGAAATGTTGTATTGATTTTTACATTAAACGAGGTAACAAACTATAAAAGTGAAATTACAATAATAGGCCTAACTAACTACTAACAAACTTTAACTGCTAACTAACTTTTGAATAGTTAGTTATGTAACCAACTAACTAATGGACAACTACTTTTAACATGTACTACTTTGTTATGATTGGTTTATTATAGTTGTTTCATTAGTTTATAGATCTATTTTACTCTACCCATTTTCAATTCCCCATGAGTTTAGAAATCATTGAAATGTTTGACTTTTCATCGATAATAATTTGAGGATCGATTGATTTTGATAATGTTGACTTAAATAGTACTTATAATTAATATTTATTAGTTTTTTTAAGATAGAACCCATCAATGTTGTTGGACTTTTAGACAATAATTTTGAATCTATTTTTGACTAGCTACATTCTGATGTGAGCCTTGCAATGAACATCACATATAAGCTTTTCATCTTATTGAGCAATACTAAATATATTTTAAAATTATCGTGTGAGGTTTTACTTTCTATCATGTATGTTGGTTAGTAGAATTTTCCTTGTAAGTCCAATTGTGTAGCATTGGTCATGGTAAGGAATTATTTTGGGCAGATATTTTTAGAGGGAACCAAAATGTCATCATTTTTTTCTACCTTATGAGGGTGTGTCACAATTTTGACACCATTTGAGCAGATTGCTTTTTTTTTATAATGTCATTGAAATCTCTTGTACCAAATTTCCCGAACATCTCAATCAAAATACTTTTCCAAGCATTGGTTTTTTCTTTTTTTGAATAACCAACTTTGTCTAAAGCCCAAGTGCCCAAGTTGGGGTTTCGAAAAGGAGAAGGAAGAAAATAGTATGAATGACAATTAAAGATTAAAGCAGACTCAATGTTGAAGTGTGATACAAATTGAAGAAATCCCTCCCTATATAAAAAAAAAAGAAAAAAAATTCCGATCGTGATGAGAAACCATTTTAAAATTAAATTGAAAATGTATGTTTTGTGAAATAAAAAGGGTGTTTTGTTAGGATCTATACTATTAATTATATGTTAAGAAATAATATTTATTAGAGAATAAATATTTTCTCAATTTTAAAAGATCATATATTGGTTTATGGTGTCTATTTACTTATATAGTCGATGATTTGGTGTGTATAATTTTAGCTTATGCACAGAGGATTAAATAATCGGTTTTTATAAGTATAAAGTTTTTTTATTCACAATCTATGATGGAAATTGGATATTCTATCTGATATGATTGTAGAACAAGATTATATGTAATTTATCATGATTATGGGAACGAAATAATTCCAACTTATTGTGCTAATGCATTTTGTATGCATTGAACGAGATCGAGTAGAGATAGTTGATTTAGATTGACTGATGAAACCATATTCTCTGAATTATTAAATGTACTTATATTCTGAATCCAAATATAACTATTATAATTTGTATATTTTATTATCGTTTTGATTTATTAAAAGGTGAGATTCTGAGATGGGTCAATATTTCTGGTAAGTTGGATGATAATAATATATATAAGTGAAATAATAAATTCCTTGATGGAATCCATGTCTCGTTATAGAGATTTATTGATATTCTTTTTTGAGAAACTTATAAGTTTTCATCGTGTCAAATCTTGCTAGTGGATTTATGAATTCGACACGTGAAATAAGTTAAGTAGTGCTCTAAAGAAAATCAATCATTTAGTTAAATTCATCAGTAATTTTGATTAGTATAAAAAATATTAACATGGGAGTTTCATAAGTGTTTAATGGAAAATTATGAAATAAAAGGGTGCAATTACGAATTTCTAGTGGAATGATTTGTAATTTATTGTGGTACGAATAATTCAAATTAGTTATTTGAAATTATTTTCATAATAGGAAGCCTCACTAATTAATTTTGTGGTCCTTATAGGGCACATCTTTAACTAGAACTCAGAATCCTATTTCTATGGAAAAGGGAAGAATTATATTGTTTTTTCTAGTCTTCTAGAAAAACTAGATTTTCTAGTCCTTTTTGGATTAGGATGAAATCTCAAAAAGTATGGATTCTCAAAACGTAGAAAATCGAGAAATTAATTTTCTATTTGATACTTGTCCACCCATGTATTGAGATAGTCCATATGTGACTTGGGATCACTGTAGAAGACCATAGTTATTGTTTATCTTGTTAATTAGCTTGAAGGTTCACGTATCTTATAGATTTATTTGAAGTTATTTATTCACACTTCAAGAGGTATTTATCGAATTAAATTTCAGTATGTTTATGTATTCTAGCATAATTATGTATTCTAACATAAACGGTATTGTTTATCTATTTATTCATGTAAGCAGTTGAAATCGTGATAGGCTTTCGCTGTGCAAATATAATTTTCTAACAAGTGGCATCAAGACTCATGCTTATATCTGAATAGATAACCTGAAGAGTATATGTATGTATATGTGCGATTATACACATGAATATACTGTAAGAATGATAAATATAATAGTTGTATAATTATGGATTATTCGATTGTGTTTATTAATTTGTTTGACCTATAAAGTGTGCCCACTTGAATCTGGAAATTGTTCAAATTTTATACAAAATAATTGTGAAGACGAAAGTTCCTTTGATAGCTTGTAAACGAAAAAATTGGCAGCAAGGAACAATGTGTAATTGGCCATGATATTTGTTGGTTTGGAATGTACGACGTCGGTAAAGGCGTATGGTATTCCAAAATATACAACTTGGCTATGTTGAAATTGTCTACTAGACAATTGTTTTATAAAATTAAAAGATAGAAAACTTATTAATAGTGGCGGCTAAGTGCATAAATGATGTTTTCCTTTACAAACTGTAGATTTCTTATCTTGATATGCTTGGTCAAAATAATTGTGCTTGAGAATGGGATTCACGTGATAAAAGGGGTGACATGCGTACAACAACCCCTAACCTTTTAATTAGAAAATCTACTCGTTTTTTTTCCTATTTCTTTTTTGTGGAGGTTTGCTTTTGTATTATCAAAGTAAAGTTATTCCTTCTTCGTTTACTTTGTGATAAAATACATGTAAGTTTTAGAGTTGGGGTCGTGGTCATCACGGTAAAATTGCAATGGTTCAAGATTCTCTTTATCACATATTTGAATAAGATAATTATAATTAGGGAAAATTACACGGCTAAGCAAACTCATCATATTTAATTACTCATCATAGATATAGTTTGTTATAATTATCACTCGCGATACATTTTACATTTAATACGTGGGCTGACTTTGAATTTGTATAATTAGTGATGTTTGTATTTATATAATTCGCCAGGATATACAAATACATGTGTATAATATATACTTTTCACACCTATATATATATATATATACAATTCACCTCTCTCCCACTCTCTGCCCTCTCTTGTTCGCCTCTCTCATCCCTCTCTCAATCTCGCTCGCCTCTTTCCTGTCTCTCCCAATCTTGCTTGCCATTTATACAAATGCATATGTATAATATACAGTTATATGCAATTATATACATATACAATTTACCTCTTTCCCACTCTCTGTCCTTTCTCGCTTGCCTCTCTTGATCTCGCTCACCCTCTCTCCTCTCTCTCAATCTCTCTCACCTCTCTCCTCCCCCTTCCAATCTCTCTTGTCATATATACAAGCACATATGTATAATATACAATTATCTAACAAATATACATATTCAATTCACCTTTATCCCACTCTTTTCCTCCTCTCTCTCGCCTCTCTCCTCTCTCCCAGTCTCGCTCGCCTCTCTTCTCCATATAACATGTAACTACAAATTGTAGTTATCAAACTATAGCTATGAAGAGTAATTAATTAATTTTAAGTGGCTATATGTTAAAGTTTCTCTTATGGGCACTGGTCTTCTTTTTGCACGCTCACAATATGAAATTGAAGAATCATATAATTAATAAATAATTATTGTTGAAGTGGTTTATTTAATTGAAATTATTTTAAGTTCTTAACATTTTTTACGTATGTGAAATTACAATATGTGAATGGAGAATAATGATAAATAAATAGGATGTACGAATGTGGTCTATTTTCTTTAAATCGTTAGAATATCCTCAATATATCATGTATGAATTGTTCTTCATAAATGTATTCTAGTAAAGGTTTGTTTACCCAGAAGGAGATTAACCTTAAGATATTACTCACACTTCAAAATAATTCATGAGAAGAGAAATTAAAGATTTTCACCGGTTTAAAGGGAGAAATATAATATTTTGAATTCTCAAGTGTATTGATTGAGAGAACAATATGTTGTAAAGACAGGACCCAAATATTTTCTGTGCTCATGAGATAACTATGAAAAAGGGAATGAATATTTGAATCAAGTTATTTTTTATCTTTAAATATGCCTAAAACGATTAATTTTTCAAATTTGATCATAGTATAGGCGTTCATGAATTTATGATCTGATTGACTAGAAATTTGATGGTTCCAACGAAAATCGTTTTGATAGATTTAGATAGTTTGTTGGATTTAAAATTTATTTTGAATATGATAAGATCATTCTTTATGTTAGTTATATTTATGATAAATTTTTAAAATGATTGCATATGGTTATTTGACATGAATTGATATGTCATAAGAATGTAGGTAATATTGTTTTAATTCCTAAAGATGCTTAAATCACTTGAATTTGTATTTGGTCATAATTTTGGAAATAAAAATTCTTTAAAGATTTCAATTGACCTTAAATATAGTAAGTTCATTGATAACGACTTAGTAAGAAGTACTCGTTGTTATGTGGTTATATTTTTTTTAAGGTCATTACAATGATTATAGAGTTGTTGTTTGGAATGAAAATGTGATTTAGTATGACATGACATCATGTATATCAATTTTATTTATGTTATATGTGGTACATGATTACACGTGATGAGTTAACATAAATGGATATATGATAAGGATGTAGACCTGATTATTTTTCCTCAAATTGTTTGAATATAAAATTAATCATAGTTTTGGATGTAAATATTAATTTTGAACTCTAAGCTATCTGAAATTTGGTAGGCTCATAAGATATGAACAAAATTTAAAACAACTCATTGTTATATAGTGATTTGGTAATTTGAGGTCGTTCAGATGATTTTTTTTAGATAATTTTGTATCTAAAAAAATTAATTTACCAAAAACATTTCTCGACTATAATAAAGTTGTGATATATGTTGTTCTCTATAGTCTTGATGACTAAATTTTAGTGAAGTGTGAAATTCATCTGTTTGCTTAGACCTTCCTCAATAAATGATGAAATTAATACAAGTCATTAAAGTTTAATCTCTAGTTTTGATTATCTGTATTGACTCTGATAAACTGAGTAACATTTGATTGGATTAATGGATTTAGAGATAATGATATTCACTTGACTTAAATGAACATATAGTTTCCATTATAGTTAGCATTAGTTTTTAATTTATTGACGTGAATATCTTACACAACATATGTATCTTGCATGCGTAGTCATTTTTTCATCAAAATTTATTGTTTAAGATGCATGGATATCTATGAGGCGTGTTTTAATTTTTAATATTCAATGTATACGTAAACATGTTGTCTTTTTTAAAATTTTTGAATTTTATTCTTGTTTCTTAATTAGTGTATCGATTTCACAAATGATGATATATGATAAAAATTATTGAGAGAGATAATCTTAAATTCTATTATGGCCAAATAATGTTTATACCAAAATGATCATAGTTTTAGAGTTCAAAAATAAAAAGAGTAACTCTGATTGATCTGAAATTTTGTAGATTCACATGTACCACCTAGTAAGATTATTTTTTTTGGAATTGTTATCTGAAGTTTCGTCATATTTGATTAAATAGTAGTTACGTATTAGTTTTATGTGTTGTCTTAGACCTTCTTTCCCATCGGATGAAATTGATGCAAGTCCAATATGTATTTAATCGTCTAGTTTTGATAATCTATATTAGCTTTCCTAAACTGAGTGATATAAGATTGGATCAATGTAGCTAGAGAATTTCACTTGACTTTTTAAGAGTAAACTCTCCAACTGAGTTAGATATGTATAAGTTTATTGACTGAATAATCGATCATTGTTTATGTATATTTCATGAGTAGTTCTCCAATCTCAACGATTGGTGATTCGAAATGCATGAATATATATGTATAAATGAGCCCTAATTTTTTTTATTTGAGATTATTCAAAATATTATGATCAGTTTAAAGTATTGTGTCTCATACTCTCAATAGACTTTATACACTCACTTAGTACTCCTTAAGATTTTCTTTTGGTAGAGATATAATATTAACTCAAAGAATACACTGTACATGTACTTATGTTAGAAGAAATTATTTTCAGTTTCTAACTAGATAAGAGATAAGGATTAATAAAATTATTTGTGACTCTCCTATCATTGAGTTCGATAAATATTTTATATCTTGTGGTATATTGATACATGATTCATTTATTAGTATTATATGTCATGAATTAAATTATATAAATCTGTTTCATAAGGAAAAATGTCTTTTAAATTGATTGAAAATTATCTGTATATTAGCGTCTAAGTCATTTATTCTTAATTGAATTTTGATGTTGATTAATGGATGGACATAACGATATATTGAAAAGGAAGTCACTACCAACATGCACGTTTTGTTTAGAAGGAAAAATTACTTAGAGGCGTTAGATTTTTTCTTAAAAAGAGGAGAAGAGATAGTAATAAGTTATAATTAATCTATTGATTTATGTAATAAATGAGCATATGGACAAAAGGTGAATTTGAGTTTTTTGAGTTTTAAAGAAGGTTACTTGTGATATGAATATAGTTTTTAATTTTTTATAAGCCTAAATGTATTGATAAACTTATCATATTTAAGAAATATGAAAGTATCATCATGAAAAATATATAAAGTCACTACAATCAAATTGTAGTGTCATAAACATCCCGTAGAGATCATAAGTCACTTATCTTATAAAATAATTGTATTTCAATTGTCTACACTAGACACTCTATAATAGATTGTGTAGAAAATAAAAGAAGTAGACACTTATGAAGATGATAAGATCAATTTGTTGACTTATTTTAGTTATTTTGTTTCTTTTGGTATATGATCTAATAACTACATATAACATTCTGAATTCAATTTCTTTCAGATCATTACCTTGAACAACTATAGAACTAGTTGGATTTGACGTAAGTCTAATATGTGACATGTTCAATTATAGGATTGTCCAATAGATGTGTTGAGTATAAGAAAAGAAAATTGGAAATTAAGAACAGAATATGTGTGTTAATTGGATATCCTAAAGAATGAAATAATGTTTATTCTAGTGTCTTAAAGAAAATAAGTTAATTGCTAACATAACTGTCTGGTTTCTCGAAAAATGATAGTTTCGTACACTATGCTCTTAGAAGTAAATAAGTTTTATGGGAATTGAACAATGAAATAACAAATAAATAAATTGTCAGTTCAGACGGCCAAAAACATCTAACGGGTATGTCAGAATTGACGTTCCATCGCATTTAAGTAGTGGGAGAAACATTGCTAGACATCTGAAAAATATTATCTCAAGTAGTGGGAGTGATGTTGAGCAAATTAAAGAACACTTCATGAAAAGTTGTTAATATTTCACTATCGAATGATTTTGAAGACAATTCTAAAACTCAAGAACATGAACATGTGATTATAATAGTAGTACTTAGTCGTAGTGGGAGAATCATAACAAAGATTGATTTATTTTGTATGTTTGGGAGAAATTTTATGATAGAGATCCTGAAAAGAAGTACACTCTTAGAGGGTTTTATGATAAGGTCTCTCAATATATTGTACAAAATTGATTTATTAGATCAAATTTTATGATAAAATAACTTGGTAAATTTGTTTTGATAAGAAATAAAGGAATGCTTGTGAAAATTGTAAATGCATAGTTAAGAGTCTAAGTGGGAGATTTTTAAGGTATATACAATTAATCATGTGTTTAGACATAGTATTCTAACAATTTTCAAGATTAAATATCTATGTGGGAGACTGTTAGGGTACATACTATTAACCATGCATTTAGATATAGTACATTACAAAAATTGTGATGGTTAAAAGTCTAAGTGAGAGACTGTTGGGATGTGTACTGATAAACATATGTTAAGAAATAATATTTATTAGACAATAAATATTTGATCAATTTTAATAGATCATATATATTTGATTATGATGTCTATTTACTAGATGATTTGGTGTGTAGAGTTTTAGCTTTTACACATACAATTAAACCATTGGTTCTTATAAATATAAAGTTTTACGTTCACAAATTAGGATTGAAATTGGACATGCCATTGATACGATTGTGGCACAAGATTTTATGTAGTTTATCTTGATTATTGGAACATATAGTTTCAACTTCTTATGCTAGTAAAATTTTATGTATTGAACGAGATCGAATAGAGATAGTTTTTTAGACTAACTAATAAAACATATTCTCTAAACTATCAAATGTACTTATATTCTTAATCCTGATATAACTGTTATGAACTGTATAGATTAATTATCATTCTGTTTTATTAAAAAGGAAGATTCTAAGATGGGTCAATATTCCAGGTAAGTTGGATGATAATAATATATATTAGTGAAATAATAAGTTAGTTCATGGAATCCATATCTTGTTATAGAGATTGATCGATATGTTTTTTTTAGAAACTTATAAGTTTTCATCGTGTCGAATCTTGCAAGTTGCTATATGAATCCGACACATCAAAATAAGTTAATTAATGCTCTAACGTAAATTAATCATTAAGTTAAATTCACCAATAATTTAATCAATTGATTAGTATCTGAAATCTTAGCATGAGGAATTAGATAAGTGATTAACAATAAATTACAAAGTAAAGGAGTGCAATTACGAATTTCTAGTAAAATAATTTTTAATGTACTATGGTAAGAATAATTCAAATTTATTATTTAGTATTATTTTCATAATATAAAGTATCGATAATTAATTCTGTGGCCCCTATAGTCCCATATTTAAATAAAACCGAGAATCATATTTCTATGGGAAAAAGAAGTGTAATATAGTTTTTTCTAGTCCTTTCTACTTTATATTTGCCCACTTAAGTATTGAGAGAGTTCGAATGTGACTTTGTATAACATTATAAGACCATAACTATTGTTTATCTTGTATATTCACTTGAAGGTTTGTGTATCTTGTAGAGTCGCTTGAAGGTATCTCTTCACACTTCTAGAGGTATTTATTGAATTTAATTTCAATATATTCATATGTTCTATGATGATTATGGATTATAGCATAAACGATATTATTATCTATTATTCATGTAAGTAGTTGAAATCCTGATATGCTTCAGCTGTGCATATATAATTTTTAAAAATGTTTCCAATAATATGATTGACAAGTCAAATTTTGAGCACCCGAGTGAAATTGGATAAAATAATTTATGAAGACGTGAATATGATTGCAACAATACTTTAGAAAGGTGAATTCACTGAGCAAAATAGACCATACCACAACCCTCAGACCCATTACAATTCTGAAAGACCCTTGATATCATTCCTGAATGAGGTATTGTGATGATTGGAAAATTGGCAAACCTATAGCTAGTAGTTGCATGTATTTCTTCATTAAGAAAGTAAGAGTTGTATTGATTCCTATCTTAATTATTGATTACAGTATGAGAACATGAAATCTTTCTTGATGTGAGAGTGCTACAATTTATTTCTAAAATATGATTTAGCATGAGAAAATAAGAAGTAGTTAGGTAGAGCAATGTATGATAGAAGATAATCATTATTTTAAGTTTTTAAATCATAATTGTGTTTCACATGTTATTAAGAGTAGTTACGTAATTGTACTTGCATGTTAGATATTGTTGAGTTCTTATGTAGACACCATTTTTGAACTAATTGTGTTCTTGATTTCCTTGAGAACAAGCAAATGTATAAGTTATCGGTGTTGATAATTTGTAGATTTACAATTATTTGAGGCCTATTTAGTATAAAAATTAGTTTCTTCACTTCTTAATTATGTCTTATTCCACATAAATTGTGGTACTTTGCATCTATGAAGGCTAAGGAGCAAGACAAGGATGAATGTTTGGAAGAAATGCGAAAAAATACATAGACTTGTAAAGTCCACATTGTTGATCTTATAAATAAATCGGAGGATCACACTATTGGAAATACCTAACAAAAATTGACAGTGCTCAACATTTCAATTAATTGAGGCATGTCTGTGAAGATTAGAGAAAAGGCTACTCGTTGAATGCAAAGGTCAAACTTGCTAATCGTTACCGAAATTAACGTAACTTTGAATAAAATTGAAGGCCTAAAAGGTGAATAAAGGTGGTATTAACACATTCGTAAAATGTTAAAGGATAATTATAATAAGCTCTTTGATAGAGGTTTAAACATCTTAAGCCGAAAGCAAGAGAAAAGCCCGCTATTGAGTATATGACACCTCAAAATATTGCTTACGCGAAACTAAGGCCTAATGTGTGTGACATGAAGTCTTGAAGTCCTAAGATGGTTTAAAATGATGTTTGAGGCAGTGGCTCAAGAATTTTGTGAATTTTGAAGTCAAACGTGAAGGGACGACCAAGACTTTCGATGATTAGTCACCTATGTGCCTTAGATATTTTCATGTGATTATGTGTGTGTAACGAGTTTATGAGGTCCTTATATTGTTGATATTAGTGTTTAGAATCATCGTGTTGATTTTGGTAGGATTTGGAGGTCAAATGTCCAAGAACGTTCGAAAGATAGCCATTTAACGTCCTTATGAGTTTAGATGCGTTTTAGCATGTTGCATGGCTTGTTTGATGTTGTACTTGTTTGGAGATGTTCCTACTACCTAGACATGCGTGTTTAGAGGTCTAACATCCGGGTATGACTCCACCTAGGACCCATAAGGGGCCCTAGAAGGAGGACCCCAACTTGGAGCTCCACACTGTCTGGCAATGGCAATCAACTGCCCGAAATGACAACCAATAGACAAGATGACAACCCGTAAATGGGTGGCATTGATGGAGATACGTAGTCTGCAGTTTGAGGTTGCAAGAGTAACCAACAGACCCCATCAATGGGACGTGGTCTCACCCACGGACCGTCGATGCTAGGGCGTCGACGGTGCTTAAAAGTCTGCCAACTATCTGTTATGCCTCGTATTTTTTTTATATACGTAGTGCGCATCGTGATCTAGAAGACGTAAAGAAATATTAGGCAAGGATGTTATTTCCAAATGTGATATTAAGTATGAGTTGGCTAATGTAAGTGCCATTAAATTTAAGTGAGGGATTAATTAGTGGCTAATTTGGACTGATTTAATTCAATGGGCCCCACCACTCAAGGCAAAAAAATTAAAAAGGGATCAGATTGTGGGCTGGCCTTAGTGGAAAGGTGTAGAGGGGGGCTGCCTCCACTTCATACTATTAAATGAGGTGGAGAAATCCACTCCATGCTATATAAAGTGGTGAAATGCATTGCTGCATATCATCTTCTTCTTCACCACTTGTCTTAGGCAGCCATGGAAATGGAGAAACCAACCCTGCAACTCTTGGCCAGCAGCTGCAAATAATTTGGTTAGTAATCTCCTTGTTTGGTGTGTTAATTCTTTAGAATACCCTTGTTAATTATCCATTAATTTTAAGAAGGGGGCGTGACCAGTAGCTTAGGAAGTTTGTTTTAGTTATTGAATGTACTAAGTATGAATGGAAACCATAATCGGATTATTAGTGGTGTCGTATTGGTGCTTGGGCTGTTTTGATTAAAGCAAACTGCAGAAAAATTCTGTTTTGGCATTATGTATATGTTGAATGTGATTATGAGTATATACTCCAAAGGATGAATACGATAAGGTAGATGTGTTACGAATTATAAAATGAGTTATCACTCGGTGTGTCGTTGCTTCGCTGATATAGTTGCCGAGATGGAACTGTTTTGGGGAGGGGGCTGTTTAATATGATTCTTTGGGTTATATGTGTTATTGGTATTGTTGTGGATAATTTGGATTGTTGTCGGATTGGGACGAAGTAAGGAAAATAGGGGAGGTGCTGCCGAATTTTCGTTAGATTATTAGCTAGCTTACAAGAAAGTAAAGCACGATGTTTATCTAATTGCGGCACGATTGTTGCTTGTTATAGATTAATAGCTTGAGCAGTAAATATTGGACGTGCGGCTCGATTATACGGTATGTAACGCTGTCCCTTCTTTCTTTGCTTGGCATGGCTTTTAAAAATAAGCGAATAACGGACAGATTTGATACTTACCTCTAAAGCGTCTAGGTGATGTATATTCTTGCTTCCACAATTATTCCTCTATATATCGGTTATGTCTAAGGCTATGATGATCTCTAATATCTATGGTAATGCTTCTTAGAGTCATTGAAATTTTACGTTTTCATATCGTATTAAAGGTTCATAATCTTGATAAAACATTAATCTTTGGTAATACTCCTTGCTGGTTCACGTTGATTGTTCTATTGAGTTATAAGAAATGATTTTAATTGCATATGGTTGCTCATAATATTCTGCTCGTGCATAGAGTCATTTATCATTTCACCGAGTCCCGGGCCGGGTAATGTTCGTGCGGAGTTTCTTGCATATGTCACCGAGTTCCTCACTAGAGGACCGGGTATGTATATTATATATATGATTGGTGATGAGGATGGTTATGATGATGATGATGGAGATGACGTGATGATTATTTTGCCGAGCCCCTTACTAGGGAAGATGGGCACCTTAAATGTTAAATATATGCATGATTTTCACTTAAAAAGTATATGTGTAGCGATATTTTGTTTCGAGTTGCCACATTGGTATCCTGTCATCTTTACCTTATGCTTTACATACTCAGTACATTGTCCGTACTGACCCCCCTTTCCTCGGGGGGCTGCGTTTCATGCCCGCAGGTGTAGACGCGCAGTTCGGTGATCCTCCCGCCTAGGATATCTACTCTGCTGATTGGGAGAGCTCCACTGTTCCGGAGCCCATTCGTTTTGGTACATAACTTTTGTGTAGTCTTTTGCTCGTCTATGGGTATGGCGGGGCCCTGTCCCGTCGAGTTTCACTAATGTACCCTTAGAGGTCTGTGGACATTATGTGGGTTGTATATATATGTTTTGGATAATGGTCTGGACATGGTTTGTTTGGGATGTCCGCTTGTACAGGGGCAGCCTTGTCGGCTGTGTACATCATTATTCTTTGAATAGTGGCGGCCTTGTCGGCTCGCGTATGCTGTTATGGTTGAATGGTTATGACTCCTTATGAGACAGGTCCTCTTATATATATATATGACGTTGGGGTTGGCTTGATTTGATTAAATTCCATATTGTCTTAGTTTCAGTTGGTCATACTTAGCAGGTTTGTATGTGGGTGTCCAAAACGGGCACTAATCACGGCCTATCGGGTTGGGTCGTGACAAAGAGTGGTATCAGAGCGGTTCTTCCTCGGAAGTGTCTACAGACCGTGTCTAGTAGAGTCTTGTTTATCGGTGTGTTGTGCACCACATCTATAAACAGGAAGTTACAAGACATTTATGATGTCATTCTTTCTTCTTATTCTAGATCGTGCGATAGAGCTATATTAACAGGATAATCCCTCTCTAACGAATCCATGTGTTTTCAGCTATGCCTCCAAAGAAAGCGACAGCCGCCCAGAAGGGAAAATCGGTAGCAGAAGGTACTAGTCAGACCCGAAGAGTTACTAGGGCCCGTGCCCAGTCTATGCCTGGTATTATGCTCCAGTCGGAGAGATCTGCTACACCCCCACCGCCAGAAGAGCTTAGAGCAGCAGCAGCTCCAGTTCGGGGGACACCACCAGCCCCCGAGGCCCCAACATCTGAACCTCCAGCTCCTCAGTCAGGGGCGGAGGATAGGGCCATGAGAGATGCGGTTCAATTGCTGACTAGATTAGTGGCAGATCAGGCTCGCAGGCATGGACTAGGAGTTGATCATGCGGACAGATCTGATAGCTTAAGGGCTCGTGACTTCTTAAGTTGTAATCCTCTAGAGTTCTTTGGGTCAAGGCCACAGGATGATCCGCAAGAGTTTATTCGTCAGATGCAGCGTACATTGAGGATAATCAAGGCTTCGGAGTCCGGGTCTGTTGAGTTGTCTACGTATCGTTTGCGGGATGTAGCTATTAATTGGTATGAGTCTTGGGAGTTATCTAGGGGTGAGGGTGCCCCTCCAGCGGTATGGGATGAATTTGTGGAGGCTTTCCAGGGCCACTTCCTGCCTCCAGAGATGAAGCGAGCTAGAGTCTATAAATTCTTGCGTTTGAAGCAAAATGGCAGGAGCGTTCGAGAGTATAGCCTCGAGTTTGATTCATTGGCTAGGCATGCGCCTACTATTGTGGCTGATATGGCAGATAGGGTACATCGTTATGTGATGGGATTGGATCGTTATCTGATTGACGGTTGTATGGCAGTGACTCTTCAGCCAGGTATGGACATTGCTCGGGTGCAGGCATATGCACAGGGGGTAGAGGATCGGCACCGGGGACATCAGCCAGATAGAGATTATAATAGAGGCCAGCATAAGAGGGCTAGATCAGCAGGTTATCCTGACGAGTTTCAAAGCAGGCAGTCTCAGCAGCATGTTAGATTTTCTTCCCAGCCAGCACAGAGTGCACCCCCACGTTTCATGGGTAGGGGGTTCGATCGTATGGGATATTCGGAACCTGGTCAGAGCTCTAGGGCGTCAGGGTCACAGATGGGCAGGGGTTTGAGCCAGTCGAGGCCACCTTTGCCTCGGTGTTCTCGTTGTGGTAAGTCCCATCCTGGGGAATGTCGTTGGGCTACAGGTGCGTGTTTTTCTTGCGGCCGTCAGGGCCATACTATGAGGGAGTGTCACCTTAGAGGTAGTGCAGGTGGTATGGCACAGCCTACAGGGTCCGTTGCTGGTTCATCTTCTTCTGTGGCTATGCGCCCTACGGGGCAGGGTATTCAGGCACCAGCATGCCGTGGTAGAGGACGTGGTGGAGCTTCCAGTTCTAGCGGTCCCTCAAACCGTATATATGCTTTGACTAATAGGCAAGATCAAGAGGCGTCACCTAATGTGATCACAGGTATATTATCACTATTCTCCCGAAGTGTGTATGCATTGATAGACCCAGGTTCCACCTTATCATATATATCTCCCTTTGTTGCTAGTAGGATCGGAATAGAGTCTGAGTTGATAGAACCATTTGAGGTAGCTACACCTGTAGGAGATTTTGTCATAGCTACGCGAGTATATAGGAATTGTTCAGTAGCTATATATAGTCGTCATACCGTAGCAGATCTAATAGAGTTAAATATGATTGAGTTTGATATTATCATGGGCATGGATTGGTTGGCTGCTTGTTATGCTAATGTTGATTGCAGAGGAAAGATAGTTCGATTTCAATTTCCAGGGGAACCGATTATAGAGTGGAAGGGAAGTACAGTATCGCCGAAAGGTAAGTTCATTTCATACCTCAAGGCCGGGAAGATGGTTAGAAAAGGCTATATTTACCATCTGATTCGGGTGCATGACATAAAGGCAGAGGCACCGACTCTTCAATCAGTCCCGGTAGTTAATGAATTTCCTGATGTATTCCCCGAGGAACTTCTAGGCCTTCCTCCAGAACGGGAGATAGAGTTTACTATAGATGTACTGCCAGATACCCAGCCTATATCTATACCTCCTTATAGAATGGCACCTGCTGAGTTGAAAGAATTGAAAGAGCAATTGAGGGATTTGCTAGAAAAGGGCTTCATCAGGCCTAGTACGTCACCTTGGGGAGCACCAGTACTGTTTGTGAGGAAGAAGGATGGGTCGCTGCGGATGTGCATTGATTATAGGCAGTTGAACAAAGTAACAATAAAGAACAGGTATCCCCTCCCAAGGATTGACGATCTATTTGACAAGTTGCAGGGTGCAAAGTGTTTTTCAAAGATAGACTTGCGGTCAGGTTATCATCAGGTGCGGGTAAGGGAGGCAGATATTCCAAAGACAGCATTCCGGACCCGATATGGGCATTATGAGTTTAGAGTGCTGTCTTTTGGGCTGACTAATGCTCCAGCGGTATTCATGGATTTAATGAATCGAGTATTTAAACCATTCCTTGATATGTTTGTTATTGTATTTATAGACGATATTCTGGTCTATTCACGTTCAGAAGAGGAGCATGCAGATCATTTAAGGACGGTACTTAGGGTGCTTCAGCACCAGAAGTTGTATGCTAAATTTTCTAAGTGCGAGTTCTGGTTGACATCAGTGGCATTTTTGGGGCATATTATTGGAGCTGATGGTATTCGGGTAGATACGCAGAAGATTGAGGCAGTAAAGACTTGGCCCAGACCTACGACACCTACTGAGGTACGCAGCTTTTTGGGGTTAGCAGGATATTACAGGAGATTCGTAGAAAAGTTTGCCTCAATTTCAGTGCCTTTGACAAGGCTAACTCAAAAGGCAGCCAAGTTCCAGTGGACAGATGCTTGTGAGCGAAGCTTCCAGCTATTAAAAGACAAATTGACTACAGCTCCAGTCCTAACTCTTCCAGAGGGACCAGACGGCTATGTTATTTATTGTGATGCTTCGGATGTTGGGCTAGGATGTGTATTGATGCAGCATGGCAAAGTTATAGCCTATGCCTCCCGACAACTTAGGAAGCATGAAAAGAACTATCCTACTCACGATCTGGAGTTAGCGGTCGTGGTTCATGCCTTGAAGATATGGAGACATTATTTATATGGTGTCCATGTGGACATCTATACAGATCATAAGAGTCTCCAATATATCTTTAAACAGAAGGAGCTGAACTTACGACAGAGGCGGTGGTTAGAGTTGCTAAAGGATTATGATGTTGATATTTTATATCATCCAGGGAAAGCGAATGTTGTAGCAGATGCTCTTAGCCGTAAGTCCATGGGTAGCTTGACAGATGTACAACCAGAAGGGAGGGATATGGTTCGGGAGATTCAGCGGCTATCCAGCCTTGGAGTCCGTCTAGCTAATTCGGAAGATAGTGGAGTTTCTATTCGAGAGGTTGCTGAGTCCTCAATCATAGATGAGGTAAAGAGACACCAATACAAGGACCCTATTCTGGCACAGTATAGAGATGCAACTCTTTAAAAGGAAAAGACCCCATTTAAGGTTACACCTGATGGAGTGTTACAATATGAAGGCAGATTGTGTGTACCCGATACTGCGGGGCTAGACGGCAAGTTATGGGAGAGGCACACTCTGCCCGTTATTCTATTCACCCAGGGTCAACAAAAATGTATCATGACCTCAGATGCTTATATTGGTGGGATGGCATGAAAAAGGACACAGCAGAGTTTGTTGCTCAGTGCCCAAATTGTCAACAAGTCAAGATCGAACATCAAAAGCCTGGTGGATTATTACAGGAGATAGAGATCCAGACTTGGAAATGGGAGATGATTAATATGGACTTCATTACAGGCTTACCTCGCACTCAACGGAAGTATGACTCTATATGGGTTATTGTAGATAGGCTGACGAAATCGGCCCATTTTCTTCCAGTCAGGACTACTTATTCGGCTGAAGATTATGCGAGGTTATATGTCAGGGAGATAGTGAGACTTCATGGGGTTCCCACGTCCATTATATCAGACAGAGGAGCTCAATTTACAGCCAACTTTTGGAGATCGTTTCAGAAGGGATTGGGGACACAGGTGAACCTTAGCACAGCATTTCACCCTCAGACTGATGGGCAGGCTGAGCGTACTATTCAGACACTAGAAGATATGTTGCGGGCCTGTATTATTGACTTCAAAGGTAGCTGGGATGACCACTTGCCGCTCATTGAGTTTGCCTATAATAATAGCTACCATTCTAGTATCCAAATGGCACCGTACGAGGCCTTATATGGGAGGAAGTGCAGATCACCTATTGGTTGATTTGATGTTGGCGAGACTAAGTTAATAGGCCCGGATGTGATTCAGCAAGCTGTTGACAAGGTGAAGCTTATTCAAGAAAGATTATTAGCAGCCCAGAGTCGACAGAAGTCATATGCAGATAATCGGCGTCGAGATTTGGAGTTTCAGATTGGTGACTGGGTATTCCTGAAGGTATCACCCATGAGGGGTGTGATGAGATTCGGCAGGAAGGGGAAGCTCAGTCCGAGATACATTGGGCCTTATCAGATTGTTCGTAGGATAGGCAAGGTTGCCTATGAGTTGGATCTACCATCTGATTTGGAGGCGGTACATCCAGTCTTCCATGTATCGATGCTACGTAAATGTATTGGTGATCCTTCTAGAGTATTTCCTGTAGATGATATTCAGGTAACAGAGGAGTTGTCATATGAGGAGAAACCCGTGGCTATACTTGATCGTCAGGTTAGAAGGTTACGTACTAAGGATGTGGCTTCCGTCAAAGTGTTGTGGCAAAATAACAATAGGGAGGAGATGACTTGGGAAGCAGAAGACGAAATGAAAAATAAGTATCCTTGTTCCCCGTACCTGCAGGTAATTCAATTCCTAGCTTGACTATATTGATAGATAATGAGATTATGTAGCTGTGAGGCATCTGTAAGTTACGGAATGCAGGTTGATAGGTATAACTTTTAGAGAGACCTCGCTGGAATTTGTTTTTGCAAGACGCTAACTTAACATTCGAGGACGAATGTTCCTAAGGGGGGAAGGATGTTATGCCTCGTATTTTTTTTATATACGTAGTGCGCATCGTGATCTAGAAGACGTAAAGAAATATTAGGCAAGGATGTTATTTCCAAATGTGATATTAAGTATGAGTTGGCTAATGTAAGTGCCATTAAATTTAAGTGAGGGATTAATTAGTGGCTAATTTGGACTGATTTAATTCAATGGGCCCCACCACTCAAGGCAAAAAAATTAAAAAGGGATCAGATTGTGGGCTGGCCTTAGTGGACAGGTGTAGAGGGGGGCTGCCTCCACTTCATACTATTAAATGAGGTGGAGAAATCCACTCCATGCTATATAAAGTGGTGAAATGCATTGCTGCATATCATCTTCTTCTTCACCACTTGTCTTAGGCAGCCATGGAAATGGAGAAACCAACCCTGCAACTCTTGGCCAGCAGCTGCAAATAATTTGGTTAGTAATCTCCTTATTTGGTGTGTTAATTCTTTAGAATACCCTTGTTAATTATCCATTAATTTTAAGAAGGGGGCGTGACCAGTAGCTTAGGAAGTTTTTTTTAGTTATTGAATGTACTAAGTATGAATGGAAACCATAATCGGATTATTAGTGGTGTCGTGTTGGTGCTTGGGCTGTTTTGATTAAAGCAAACTGCAGGAAAATTCTGTTTTGGCATTATGTATATGTTGAATGTGATTATGAGTATATACTCCAAAGGATGAATACGATAAGGTAGATGTGTTACGAATTATAAAACGAGTTATCACTCGGTGTGTCGTTGCTTCGCTGATATAGTTGCCAAGATGGAACTGTTTTGGGGAGGGGGCTGTTTAATATGATTCTTTGGGTTATATGTGTTATTGGTATTGTTGTGGATAATTTGGATTGTTGTCGGATTGGGACGAAGTAAGGAAAATAGGGGAGGTGCTGCCGAATTTTCGTTAGATTATTAGCTAGCTTACAAGAAAGTAAAGCACGATGTTTATCTAATTGCGGCACGATTGTTGCTTGTTATAGATTAATAGCTTGAGTAGTAAATATTGGACGTGCGGCTCGATTATACGGTATGTAACGATGTCCCTTCTTTCTTTGCTTGGCATGACTTTTAAAAATAAGCGAATAACGGACAGATTTGATACTTACCTCTAAAGCGTCTAGGTGATGTATATTCTTGCTTCCACAATTATTCCTCTATATATCGGTTATGTCTAAGGCTATGATGATCTCTAATATCTATGGTAATGCTTCTTAGAGTCATTGAAATTTTACGTTTTCATATCGTATTAAAGGTTCATAATCTTGATAAAACATTAATCTTTGGTAATACTCCTTGCTGGTTCACGTTGATTGTTCTATTGAGTTATAAGAAATGATTTTAATTGCATATGGTTGCTCATAATATTCTGCTCGTGCATAGAGTCATTTATCATTTCACCGAGTCCCGGGCCGGGTAATGTTCGTGCGGAGTTTCTTGCATATGTCACCGAGTTCCTCACTAGAGGGCCGGGTATGTATGTTATATATATGATTGGTGATGAGGATGGTTATGATGATGATGATGACGGAGATGACGTGATGATTATTTTGCCGAGCCCCTTACTTGGGAAGCTGGGCACCTTAAATGTTAAATATATGCATGATTTTCACTTAAAAAGCATATGTGTAGCGATATTTTGTTTCGAGTTGCCACATTGGTATCCTGTCATCTTTACCTTATGCTTTACATACTCAGTACATTGTCCGTACTGACCCCCCTTTCCTCGGGGGGCTGCGTTTCATGCCCGCAGGTGTAGACGCGCAGTTCGGTGATCCTCCCGCCTAGGATATCTACTCTGCTGATTGGGAGAGCTCCACTGTTTCGGAGCCCATTCGTTTTGGTACATAACTTTTGTGTAGTCTTTTGCTCGTCTATGGGTATGGCGGGGCCCTGTCCCGTCGAGTTTCACTAATGTACCCTTAGAGGTCTGTGGACATTATGTGGGTTGTATCTATATGTTTTGGATAATGGTCTGGACATGGTTTGTTTGGGATGTCCGCTTGTACAGGGGCAGCCTTGTCGGCTGTGTACATCATTATGCTTTGAATAATGGCGGCCTTGTCGGCTCGCGTATGCTGTTATGGTTGAATGGTTATGACTCCTTATGAGACAGGTCCTCTTATATATATATATGATGTTGGGGTTGGCTTGATTTGATTAAATTCCATATTGTCTTAGTTTCAGTTGGTCATACTTAGCAGGTTTGTATGTGGGTGTCCAAAACGGGCACTAATCACGGCCTATCGGGTTGGGTCGTGACACTTTCTGTAAGGACTTGGGGTTTTTTGGGAAATTCACCCCAAGTATTATAAAAATGAAGATGGTTATTTTGGGTTTTTAAAGGTATTTTAAGAGTATATAAGTCATGAAACTCTCATTTAAACCCTAGCACCTAAATCGAAACTCATTCCCTCCCAAAGTTTCTTCAAAAACCTTCATGAGAGCTCAAGGTGAAGATAGAGCTTGAAGATGGATCTTTAATGGAGTATATTCTTCAATTATAATTGGATTATTCTAATAAGGTATGGGAGTTATTCATCTAAGGCTTTCTATGTAACACCCCTCAAATGACTTAGGTGAAGCTAGAGCTTAGCATGGTTTTCATGATGGTCTAAGGTCCTAAAATGGTCTATAATGTGGTATTGAGGCAGTTTCTAGAGGTTTAGGTGATTTGGAAGTGAAATGTCACGGATTTCTAAGGTCCTAAAATTGTCTATAATGTTGTCTTGAGGAAATGTCTAGAGTTTTAGGTGATTTGGAAGTGAAACGTGAAGGGACGACTAAGGTGTTCAACGACTAAGTCACTTATATGTGTTTATATGCCTATATGTGTGTTTAATGAGTTAATGAGGTCTTAATATAAGTCATTATAGTGTGTATAGGCAGTGTGTCAAATTTTGTGAAGTTTGGAGGTCAAACATCCAAGAACATCCATGATGTTCAAAAGGTTTGCCTTGAAACGACCTTGTCTGTCTTGGCATGTTTTGTCAAGTTTTACGTGTTCGTTTTGGATGAAATTCATGTGGGAGCTCGTAAACTCGTATAAGAACATATTTGGGTTGGAAACATCTGGTTAAACATCCCCAAGGAACATTCAGGTGTCCTTGAGGAAGGAACCAAGTTGGTAGCCAAGACTGTCCAAGACAGCCCCAAATGACGAAAGCAGTAGCCGACTCATGGGACAGTCGACGACCCATATATGGGTGTCGTGGGTGGACAAATAGGCAGGGGAGGAGGCCAGACAATGACGAGCCTCATTCCTAAACCGTGGACCAACATAACGGTCCGTTGGTTGAGGCACAGTCCATTGGTGGCCATCCGTCGATGGTACTGTCTCCTGCATGCAACTCAATGTTAAGTGAAGGGTTGAAATGGTAAATTCACCCAACGTCCAAATAAGAGAAAGGGCGGTTACGTAGGGGTATTTTGGGTATTTTAAACATGTTTATAAGTCTTAAACACTTAGAAGATTTAATTCTTCAAAATCAAAACCTAAATTCCCTTGGAAATTTTCTAAAACTTAATTGGAGTAAAAATTCAAGGAAGGGCTTGGATTGGAGAATTGAGTGGAGATTATTTATAAAATTTGAGTATTAGGTTCATTAAGGTATTGTTTGATCCTTGAAACTCAATTCATCAAGGAGACAATCTTCAAAGTGCATTTTCAAAGAGTTCTTAAAGATGAGTTTTCTAAATTGAAGGCTTATTGAATTATGTAAGAATTCTTTTCAATTGATGTCTAATTGGTCCTAGATTGATAAATCTATATTGAATTTACCTTGATTCATTGAGTATTATAGTTTATGTATTGAATTGATGTTCATGTCCATGGGTAATGACCTTATGGTATTGAAATTGGATTATTTAGCTTCGCATTGAAGAGATGAGATTTAATGGGTGGTATGCTTCCCTAACTCTATTAATATTATGTATATCTTTTGTATTACAATGATGATTGTCATGGTCCACTTATGGTAGCGGTGCTATGTGAATTGATGTGTCCTTGTCAATTTTACATCATGAATTGTGATGATCATGGCCTTGTCGGCACTACTTGAAGTATGATGATGATTTGAGTAGTTAATTTATGTGAAGTATAAGCATATCTATATATATTTGATTAAGTGAAAGTATGTGTTCTTCTATTGAAGTTGTTTGGTTATCATGTTAGACTATGACTATGTCTTTGTATGTGTACGCTTAGAGTGTTAGGACCGAAAATAAGCAGGTGTATGCGCGGAAGCTAGCAATGCAAACCTCGAAAGACTACGAGTAAGAAGACAATGAGAAATATACCAAAAGACACAGAGATTTAACGTGGTTCGGTCAATCGACCTACGTCCACAAAGGAGATGAGCAATCCACTATAAATATGAGAGTACAAAATACAGAGAGAAACAACCTCAACCAATTCACTCAGAATACATGGGAGGTTCACACGAGTGATAACATATCAAACTTGTGACCCACAAATTCTCCCTCTAAACAAAACTCTCAAAACCCTTAAGACTACATTGTGAATGCTGATTAAGTTAGAAGGAACATGCCTCTATTTATAGAGTCCTAAACCTTTTCCTACCAAAAAAAAGATTAGTCAATCCAAAACCTTTTCCTAAGAGGAAAACCTATTTATGGTAAGAAATTAGGGCAAATAAAACCCAACATAGAGTTGATGCATGATTGTTCCTACTTGACTATAGGAGTCTATAATAGTAATATTGATTATGATACAGTAATTGTTAGGATGAAATAAAGATGATAAGGGAAATTACTAAGTGCTTCAAAGAATGATATGCTATATTGTGATAAAGCAAAGTATGTTGTGTCTTGTTTTGGTAGACTTGTGTCTCTTACTTTATACATGTACGAATGATTTGTGAATATGAGATTTCTTGACTAGGTAGACTTATGTCACCCTTGTCATGTATGAATGAATGATATGTGAGACCTTAAATGATGGACTTAGGATTGATTGGTTGGAACTGCATCATACCATCCTTAGGAAAGTCATTATGACCTATCTTAGTCACCATTGAAACGTAGCCCCCGTGGAGCGCTTTGGTAGGGTGAATGTGATTGGGTTATGAACTAGATATGGAACCTCTTCATGTGATCCTTTAATGTCAGTTACTCTATTAAAACAAAGGCTAGCACCGAGTGATTATGGTATGGAAAGCATCTCTACTTGAGAAGAAGACTAGAGTACAATGTAGTTCTACTTCAGAATGAAACTAGAGTGCATAAAATCCCTTCATATTCCTTAACCATGTGCCTAAATAGGATTTGTCCTAGTTCTACCCTTGGCAAGTAGAACGCCCTCATCGAAGTAGGTTAGAACTATGGATTCCATGTCTAGCTATCGTGGTCTATGTTGGTTATTGCCTATTCTCATCATATGGATACCTACTAACATTAGAGAATTTCTATGAAGTTTAGGTGGTGGTATGGGATGCTAGTCTTAAGAATGACTCTAGTTAGGGAAGATGGTTTATTATATATATATATATATATTATGTAAGCCTTATGTAGTCTTAAGGATTATTTAGGTAATCTTGAAGAGGTCAATCATGGACATTATCTTCTTGATATACTTTAGTAATTCTTTTGATACCATTTGGAAGGATAAGGTCATATCATCTATATGTTGTTGTATTAAGTGAGAATGATTGTATATTAGGTAGTCCATAGGATATCTTAAGTGTGTGTGTAAGGGATTATATAGGTTGTCACTTCACAACTCACTGAAGTAGGACTTAGAATCACCTTTGTTAGGAAAATCTCACGTCCATGTGGTTGATGTATTTTTAAGTGTGTAGATCTCATTATAAGTGGTCTTAAGGATCATTTAGGTGTGCCTAGAGAGGGTTTATGGACAATATCTCTTTGTCTTACTTAAGTGAGTCTTAGGATAGCTTTAGTGAGAGAATTGCTTGCTAGGAAGTGCTCTATGTGAAGTTTATAGGCTTTCCTGTAACAGTGAAGGAGTTCACTGTAACAATGAACTCTCTTACTATGAAGTTATTCTAAAAATGTGATAAATTGCTTAAATGATTTCTTATGTGTTTCTAAGGTGTTAAATGTTGTTTTTATACTTATAGTATGATGTTTAAATCAAACTCATGAAATGCGTGTTATTTACTTAATGTCCCTTTTTCATGGCTTCCATACTTATTGCATCTAATGTGCTAACCCTTTCTTTTCCCTTTTTGACTAAAGTGTAGGGAACTAGAAGTCTTGATATGCCATGGACGATGAATAGGTTTCTAAGGGTTGAAGATGAGGTATTGATGAGTCCTCATCGATTCCAGGACAATGTCCACATGTTCCTTTATGTCTTAGTTTTTATTTTATGTCTTGTATGGGCTTAGTCCCAAGTGTTGTATACTCCAAAGTTTAGATGGTTACATGAGATTTTGTAAGGGTTTAATGTTTTAATTGAAAGTCTTGCGCTTGCATATTGATTATTGAAAGAGTTCTTTGTGTGTGAAGAAAGCTTTCAATTCTTATTCATTATAGAATGTTTATTATGCAATGAATTATACGAGTGTTTTGATGAGACTTCTTGAAGTCTCATTTGCAGTGTGAAGAGAAAATGATGCACTAACTTCTAGGCTGCACTTGCGGGTCGTTACAGAGTAAGAGATGGTTCATCAAATGTAATAGGGAAGCTCAACTAACATCACCTTTAACATACAATCGTGGAAATTTTTGGGAACTATAAACACCCTAATGAGAGAGACAAAGACAAAGACACGAAAAATTTTCTTAGTGATTGGTTCTACAACTTTTCTCTAAAGTTTTTAGATTGAGAAAAAAATTACCCTGTGAATAAAATCTTTTAGCTTTCAACTTTGCACTTAGATTGTATAATTTGAAGTTAAATCAGAGTGGTTATAACTTCTAGTTGCTTTTCTCGTGTAGCCCATAACATGTTTAATAAAAATTATAATATATTTTCACTTTGTGAGGGGTGGCTAATACCTCAATTGCTAAGCATCCAATTATGTGGTTAGTTGTTATTTATGTATGGATATGGCATAATTGGCATAGGTTAAGATTGAAAACTTTATCCGATTTCCCATCTCTTCTTGATGCTTGAAAAAGATTTACTAGATTAGTTAATTAGTTTAATACTGTCAATTAAGGGTTCATTGTGTCTAATTTTCTTGAAAAAGTTATTATGGGTTAAATCATTTACCTTATTACTACTCAGAAAGAAAAAACAGTATAAGACATTTGATTTTTTGGTTTCACACATAAATGAGACGAAAAAGACATTATATCAACCAATGCTATAAGATCAAAAGATAATTAGTCATTGAAGATGACCTAGCCTATCTATAAGCGTTTCATACTATATAGCAAAATAAATACCCCTAAGTGACATTGATATCGAATCCCCACAAATCTAGAATACTTGTTACTTAAGTGAATTTCGGAAATCGTAGTTTAATTATTATTGTTGATATCAAAATCCTTTTTGTAAATTTTATGGAATTATAAATCCATATTTCTTATTGCTACAAATGATTCGATTTACACTCTAAATTTTTTGATGGAATTCTCTATACTATATCACTCTATGGGTTATGACTTTGACTCTTAGTATTTTATATTGATGATGATCACTTACTCTTTGGATTTTTTTCTAGAGTAGTTTGAGAATTAATATTAGTTCTACCTACTAATATTAATAGAGTTTGATGTTTTTTTGGTGGGTTGAAACTTAAGTTAAGGAATGACACATAGTCCATCATATTTGCGAATCAATATTTTAGAATGTTGGTGAAAACACCCACACTATTGAGAAAATATATAATAGGGACCAAGGGGGTAATGAAAATAGAGATAGATATGAGGTTAGATATATATTTATAACTAGACTCAAAATCTCTTTCAGCAAGGCTTAGTTTAATCACCAGGTTGAGGCTTCATTAACGATTTTAGAGGGTGATTGGTAAAGCCATAGTGAGGTTGGCTCTAGTGAGATTCATGTGTCCAAGTCTAGTTCTTTGGGAGATTTTTGTAATTCTTCTACGAGTAGATCATCTTCGGGTTTCTTTAATTGTCGAGATATGGATTACTTGTCTAGAAATATGAACTCTTATTAGAGGATTGCACCCGTTACAAAAGAAACTCCTTCAATTCTCCCAGCTACACCATCATCAATAGCAGCTAGGGATAGAGGTTTGGGTTTTGACAGTCAAAGTGGACAATAGGGTATTTACGGCGGCCCCATGGATGCAAGTCAAGCAGTAGGCATATGACTAGGGCCAAGGAAGAAAAGGAAATTTATATGGAGCTCTAGTAAGGGAGGAGGCGGAGGAGTAAATCAATGTTATCATATATACAATTCTTTATTCAATCGACCTACCAAGGCTTTCTGTGATCCAATTCATATATGTCTATGTATTATTCCTCTTGTATGGCTTGATTTCTTAACCTATGGCAGCAACGTTGCATGTGTCGACCCCCGTGGGTAGGTCTTTATTAGAGGATCACATAATTTGATCTTTTTCAGTTACTATTCAAGGACATGACACCCGAGCTGATCTAATATTTCATTATAATGTTTACTTTGACGGGCTTTTTTGTATCGACTTGTAATCCCCCTATTGTGTCGTCTTTGATTTCTTATCTATGACAATATCCTTAGTTATGACTTTTTTTCCCGCAGTGGTGTGGAACGCCTCAAATATTAGCACACGTGTTGGAGATATTTCTTTTGTTTAGGCTTGGAAGCTAGCATCTAGCGGGTAGTTCTCTTACGTGGCCTATGTGAAATATGTGAGTAAGAAGATCCTTGTAGTTAAGCCACTTCTAGGGGTCTGTGATTTTTTAGATGTGTTACCTACTTACCTTATAGGTCTACCCTGATAGTGTGATATTGATGGTCCTATATTCTTGATACAGTACACAACTTATTCTATTCTATCATGTAAGATTTCTCCTACAAGGCTTAAGAGGTTAGTGTTAAATGTGAGGATCTTTTGGGTAAGGGGATTATTTGGCCTAGTGTCTCTCTTTTGTGTGATTGATGAATCAATAGAGTGGACTCATGTAGGCCTATATTTTCATAGAAATAGTTTCCATAAATGTTTATTTTGTCTCAATTATTGATTAATAACCTTGAGATTCATGTGTTTTTTGTGTTAAGGCAAATTATGGACACTACTTACCAAAAAGGTGCAAAAAGGGTGAAAGAACGAAGAAATGAAGGCTTAAGGATCACCAAGTCCACATGGCAAATCGTCGATAGGTCTGAAAATTGCCTTTTGTTCTAGTGTGTTGGCTCTGAAGGAAATGCTCAAATCGGCATTGTACGAAATTCAGTTAGCGCATCACCAAGAATTTCAGGGAACAAATATAATATCTCGTAATGATCCAAAGCAAAGAGATCATGGGACTAAGCTCAAGACAACGATGAAGTTACCAAAGGGTGAATCACATATTTGATCGACAATTCTAACTAACTGCGCAAGTGATCCGCTGTAGCACAAATATTTGAAAACTATATATATTTGTTGAGATTTTTTAGTGTACTATCCAATAATATCAAATACGATAGAATTTTATTGAACATTATCGAATTGTATAGAGTTTTATCCATTTCGTTTTGAGATCTATGTTTGGAGAGGTTTCCAGAAGAACGTGAAGACTCAAAAGGTTTCATATCCAAGGATTTGGACTTGGGTCTCTATGATTCTTCACTCTTTTCCTGTATGACAACTTAAATATTCAAACCTATCAGAACACCAGCTCATTTGTGTATAAATTTCTGTCTCTTGTACATGTTTATCAGAAACCCCAATTCGTAGAGTGTGATTTTGTGAATATGGCTGAAATTATTTGTTGATGTTGATCTTTTATAGTTTATTAGTAGTTTAAATATTATTTAGTTTAGTACTTGTGGGTGAATTTAATGAAGTTGTAGTTGCAAATATAATTTCATGTATGTGTTTTTGGCTTTCTTGACAAAGAGGTCATGAGGTTGGAGTGGGTCGACATGAGGTTCAGCTCGAAAGAGTGACTCCGCGTCTCATTCCTACACACTCAGCTCGAGAGAGAGTGTGATCTAAGGCAGAGGTTATTCTTCATATGGCAAGTGACTGTGTGAGAGGAACTCATCTGAAACGGGGTAAGTTACTCCAGAGAGAGCTTATCCCCCTTAAAGTCTAACTTAGTTTCAATTACTCTATTAATTTTCTATCAAAATCATATACCAAGTAATTTCGTTCATCGCGTATTCCTGTCACATCTCAAGAATCTTTTCTCCTTGATTAGAACACTTTTGTTGATTTTTTTATTCTTACTTACTTCTGAGTAAACCCCCATTCGATAGTTGATGATTTCGTCACTCCGCTGAGTTTTAATATGATTTTATTCGATAATGTTTTTAGCTATGAATAGTTAGAATGTAATTTTACTCTTCTTTTAATTCTCAAAACCACTACCTGCGGAAACGATCCAAACCCTTGTTTGGGAGACTGTACTAATATACGATCGTAGACACTTGCATTGGAAGTTGTTTCTTCGATGATATCACCGATAAAAATGTCGTCACTGCCGGGCAGTGGTGTCACTTGAGAAAATTTTGTTTAGTAAGATTTTTGTTCTTCTTAGTTGTAGTTTCACTAATTTTACTATTAGTTTTGTTTTCCTTTGAATTGTTGTTGCATGCAGTACCCTGAGCATGACTAAGGGGAATACTGGAATGTCAGCTGAGGCAAATCAAGAAGTCGAGGAGGATTTCATGTTAACATCATTGGTAAGTCAGCAGAATGACTTGGCAACCAAAATCACTGAGGTGGAAGACTAGTGCAAGATTTAAAGGAGGTACATAACTCTTCGTGAGTGGAGAAAGAGCAGAGACACTAAGAAAATTTCTATTGAAGTTGCACTGCACATCATTCTCCAAAACATCTTCAAGAAAGATAAAATGCTGGAAGAAATGAAGGTGAACATTATGGTATGAATCAGATGATCAGCTCTAAATCTAGAGCTATCTAGCTTATAAGAATGCTCATGAGTTATGTCCTGCCTATTTTGCACCTATCCAAACAATTACGTTTAACTTGTGAAATAGGGCCAACTCCAATAATGATTAATGAGCAAGGAGTCACATCGTGCTACGACGTCAACTACGTCGCTTCTTGGGAGGCAACCTAGGGTTGTATTGCTTTTTTATTTTGTTTAAATAATGGTGTCCTTGTGGTGTAGGCTTAAAGGCAGAGAATGTTTCCAAAGTAAATATTGGTAAGTAAATTTCTTATTCACTAAATCATAACCTATTTTGCATACCCGAATAAGTTTGACGTTTGGATCCTCATTTTGATAGAAGGTATTGTTGTAAAGCTCGGAGGGGCAACTGACCACTCGGTTAATTACCGACTGGATTGGCCTGCGCAACTAATGTCTCCAAATAGACGTGAAATTAATGGTTTATAATGGCCAAGAGTCTTTGAATTTTAACTTGTTCATTTTTCCTCGCTTTCAAACTTCACAAACCCACGACAAGGTAATAATTTCTATATTCTTGATTTTTACAAGTATTGTCTGTTTTATTAGTGCTCAGAGTTGAATTATATTGCCGCCTATATTTGCAATCACATTTTAGTTTGCACAAATTATTAGTGTACCCAAACCCCAAGATTATTTTTGAAAAATTTGTACTCATTTACAATGATCGTATCATATTGTTTTGTGCTAGGCTTCTGTTATAGAATTGGAATGTTTAAATGACTAATTTTAATTTGAAAATCTTTCCGTCATTTATTGATCGTCAAATGCATGTAATATATGTGTCTTTGAATTAATGGAATTACTTTGGGTTGTTCTCACATGTTGTTTAGATGATTGTGCAATCATGGTTAAAGTGGATTGATGATAGAACGGATAACTCCAATCTTATAGTAAATTTCACCAAATGCTAAAGTTTGGAAAATAGGAAAAAATATGAGTATCTCGGGGTGATGGATAGTACAGGTTTTGTTTGATTTCCTTTAGTGAATGCTTTAATTTTGTTTTTGCGGAGTGCTAGGGTTAATTCAAAAAGGTGGATTGAAAATGTGAATTTTAGGCAATTTGGCGAGCTGGGTCGAGCTTGTTGAACTTCTCGGGGATTCTACATATATCTCCATATCACCCTTAAATTCGTGTCAAAATGATGTGTAAGTTTGTAACTTTCAGTTATAAGCTTAAGGGTTGTCGAAATCACTCGGCGACTCACAAAAAGTACTCTTTATCACCATTTGTATGCTCTCATAAACCTTTAGTCCACTACGCCTTTTTGTTGGAAAACCCTTGTTCCACGAAAGAATTTGGTGATTTGCTGAATGGGCCTTCCTATAGTCGACTTTTCATAACCCTTAAGCAAACCCTTTCGACGAGCTCAGCAGAGAGGTTTGATAACTTGCTTATTGGATCATCGAGCTTTTCTGCAATAAATTTTCTGTTTGATGGTTTGATCTACTCCTTAAGTTTCCTAATCATTTGTAAATATAATATGTATATCCCTACCCATGCAACCGAAGACAAAAGATTAGGGCATAAATATTAACATATGAGGATCAAATCTCAAAGAAAAGAGAAGGCAAGAATTCTCGCTGGGAAACAATGGAAAAATGAAGAAGCACATAGCTACGAAAGGAATAGCTATTGATTCAAACTTTTCTTACCTATATACATGCAAACTCTGACCAATCAAAAAAAACTACGGGCTAGATCTCAGTCCACATCCACCAGAATGCCCATAAAAAATTCCACCACTTATGAATCAGATTTATTTCCAACTTAGGCACCTCCAGTGTCCCCTTCACACCCTATGGTTCCTCCACCCTTAATGCAAAACAAATTACAAGGTGATGGGGTTTGGAACATTCTATAGAAGAATATACTATCTATGAAGGGCCTAAATGGAAAAAATCCCCATGTTCTTGACACCCTTCGCTACCGTCAGTTCCATCAGTTAAGAAAGCCTCGAGGTTCTTAAATTCCTTCTTGAATTAGGGAATTTTACACAACTTATGGGATTTGGTTCCCAATAACAAGAAGAAGGAAAGCTAGTTTTGAACAATAATGTTGATCATGGTTAGAGTCCTTGAAGTTAAGTGCAACAACAAATACATTAATACTTTATTGGATAAATAGTTGCACTCTGCACTTTCATACGAGGGATTGCCTATTGTTAAGTCCATTGATGACCTGATGGGGTGGTTGGTCCCTCTTATTTATAACACCACTCCAGGATAGATGGACGAAGGGGACCCTATTGACAAAAGGGACCTGAATGTTGCTGCTAGATTTTGGGTTTACTTCATTACTAGCACTATAATGTCCTCCCAAAATAAGTCCATCTTGTTCCATATGAAAGCGGATTGCCTTGGTTAGATCATGTCAAGGATGCATACCAATGTGGGATTGTTGATGTCACAAATGATGGTTATGATGGCCAAAAGAGTCGGTCGGACGAGCTAGAGTACCTGAGGACACTGCGAGGGACATTGAGATCACCCCTTCATTCACTACTAACAACCATCGTACTTAGGCCGAGTACATTCTAGAAGAGATGGATAGAACGAGAGCAGTTGTGGCTGAGATTTTTCTGGAAGTTGAAATTGACTCAATATTTGTAGACTTATCTTTGCGTACTCCGAACTGTTGGTACATCCACTCTTCTTTCTTCTTCACATGTTCTAGGTGTTTCATACTCGACCTATGCTTCCAAGATTACTCAGACCATGATCCTAAAGATGGGACAACTATCTTATTCATTTTATGTGAGAGCGACTAGATTGGAGAGATCTATCCATGGTTTGATTGATAGTGTTATCTTAGATGTTGACCCTTCTAATGGACTCTATTTATGATTATTATACTATGGTCAGTACTTGCGAGAGCAAATGGGGGAGACATCCGTAGTTTCAGGTTAGAAAGACAAAGAAGCAGATGTGAGGAAAGAGGTAGACTATTTGAATTTACGACTTCACTTTATTATTTAGGGATGTAGATAATGAGGATGCTCCTAGGACCTCAGGGATTCTTCTAGATACTACAGGAGAGATGTGCAGAGAATTTGATCACTAGATGAGAATTCACATGTGGAGATCGAAGAGTTGCTGACAACATTGCATGTGGAGAAAATGATAAAGACTTGACGCGATAGAATATTTTGAGATTTGTCAAGTCTTATGGGGACAATTTTCCAGCCAGAGGTCTAAGCATCTCTAACAGAGCCGTCAACAGAAGTTCTTAGTGGAACTGGCAGTGCTATTTTTTCTGAGGTTATTTGGGCACAAATAACCATATTCACAGCACTGCAACCAAGTAGTGAGGCCCCCATAGATGGAGAGACTACATAGACAATATCTTTCTTTTCCATATGTCTCTATATTATTTTAATTACTTTTTGGATAAATGTATATTCGTTGCATTTGAGGAAAAATAGTTTTATGGTAGTTCCGCCAGGCCCACTTTTGTTTGACTACTATTATTTGTGTTTACTGTTGATATTTGGGTTGTTCTATTTAAAATCATGTTTTATATGTTGTTGTGAATGTTTGAGGTTATGAATCCCTTTTTTATGATTGAAAAAAATATTTTTACCCGTCCAAAGGTTTTTTAAATTTTAAGAAAAAAATTGGCCATCTCTTATACGTATTTTAAATGCGGTTATTCTTAGGCAAATTTGAGTCTTTGTTTGATCAATATTGATGACTTAAATAGTTCATACAATCTAAAAAACATGAATGTGCAACTACAACAAGGCCAAATGAAGTTGCGTAGACAATATGTGAAATCTTTGCATCTCGTTGTGATTGGCCAATTATGAAATTAAGTTTGTTGAAATGAACATTGCACTCTTGCGAAAGTGTAGAGTTTTTGTTTGACTTTAGTGTTGATGCCTTGTGTTCTAAGCTTACCGTATACCATGCATGACAATGTCAAGAAAAAATTTGACATATACCTATTTTTGTGGCTTAACACCCATTGAGCCTTACCTTTCTTTGGATGAAACTTGATTAAAACATGAACTTTCTTAATTCTATACCCATGGTCCTCTTCTTTTGGTTGGTTAAATAACCATTTTACAAAAATTGCCTATGTTGGGGGGGAGGGGGGGGGGGAAGAAAAGGAAAAGGCAAGTTAATGTGTGCAAAAATAGTCTCCTTAAACCCATGGTGCTGAGAAAAATGGAACCCCTCCATATAAAAAATAAAAAACAAACAGAATGAGAATCAAGAAAAAGAAAAAGAGAAAGTCAAGGAATAACCTATAAAAATACAAAGAAAAATGGGGTTCCCCAAACATTCCATTGAAAGTGGATAAAGAGATTACTTATTAGAACTACATAAAAAAATGAATGAAGGAGAAAGGAAGTCTTATGAGCACCACATTTCATGTGGATAAAAGTTAGTAAGCCTAGATGACCATACCTATACGCTCAGCCCCATTAAAAGTCTAAAAATACCTTTTTAATCTTGACAGAATTGAAACAAAATTATATTGGAAAATATGGGTGAACCTATGGGTTAATTCATTCATTGTGTTCATCTTTGTGAGTGTGATCTTTGAAATTTATTCTGGAACTTTAAATTGTGTATAATTATTTGTGAATACAGAATCATTCTTTATTGTGATGGAATTTGATCACTTTAGTGGATCTTAAACTTTAATTTGAGTCAAGTATGGTGTGCTTGAAAATGTTGATAATGGTGTGTCACAGGTTGAGTCTTTCTGTGCACTTTGGACCCTTGCCTGAGTAAGTTGAGATTCATTTTGTGCATTCACTATTGAATCTTGTGTTACTGTTGGAAACATCCTTTTTGAACTACTGAACTCGAATATTACTTGCGGACAAGCAAAATTTTAAGTTGGGGTGTTGATGTTTCAAAAGATTGAACTCATTTAGGTCTATAGTTTGATAAAAATAATGTCCTTAAATGCTGATTTTTCTCAATTACTGATGCAAAACCTTGAGTTTTAGGTATTTTGAGTTTGAGGAAAGCATGGACACTATTTGGAAAAAAGGAGCAAAAAGTCTGAAAAAATAAAGAAATGAAGCTTGAGGATTGCCAAGTCCACTTGGAGAATCATCGATAGGTCTAAAGATCACCTTTTGTTCAAGTATGCTGATCCTTAAAGGAAATGATCAAGTGAGCAGTTCCATGAAGCCCTACTATATCCCTAAATGACCCAAAACATTGAAAATTTTAAGGACTAAGAGAAAGACGGTGATAAAGTTCCCAAAGGGCGAATCATCGATTTGATCGACGATTCCGACTAATTGCGTCGAGTGATCCGCTACAACACAAATGATTGAAAACAATAAATACTTGTTGTGAAATTTTAGCTAATTAGTATAGTATATTATCAAATTTGATAGGATTTGATTAATAGTATCAAATTCTATAGAGTTTTATCAGATTATTGTTGAACTCTATGTTTAGAGGGGGTTTTAGAAGAACTTAAGACTCAAAGGTTTTCATCTCCAAGGATTTGAACTTGAGTCTCTTGGATTGTTCACTAATGGCGTATAACAAGACTGCAATCTTCATATACATTTGAATACAAGCTCATTTTTGTATTAATTTCTATGTTTTGTACATGTTTATCTAAAACCCCAATTCTTATGGTGTGATTTTGTGAATGTGTTAAAGTGGTTACTTGGTCTTGCATACTAATAGTTTTTTTGTAGTTTAAATGTGATTTTTTTAGTAGTTAAGGTTAATTAATGAGGTTGTAGTTGCAAATATTATCTAAAAGATGTGTTTTTAGATTGCTCAAGAGAGAGGTCATAAAACTAATACTAAAAGATTAATTGCCGGTTGGAGTGGGTTGACATGAGATTCAGCTCGATAGTGTGAACATTAGTCTCATTCCAGCACACTCATCTCGAGAGAGTGAGTGGGCTTAGAAGGATGTTTTTCTTCATGCAGCAAGTGGATATCCGAGTGGAACTCATTTGAAACGGGGTAATTTCGAGAGAGAGAACTTATGTAATACCTCAAAAAATGACTGAGGTAAAACTAGATCCCAACGCTTTAGTCTTTATGTTTTGAAGTCCTAAAATGAGTTAAAATGTGGTTAATAGGCAGTTTCTAAAGTTTCGTAAAGTTGGGAAGTCAAACGTCCAAGAACGTTCATGACGTTCAAAAGGTTTGCGTTGAAACATGCTTATGTATAGTAATGTGTTTCATTGAGTTTTACGTATTCGTTTTGATGAAATTGACGTGATGAGTCCTAAAGATGTATACGAACATATTTGGATTGGAAATTAATCACTCTGGAACTTCCATGACTTAGATGAGAGCTTAGCGTATTGAATAATAGTTGAAATGATGTTTCCAGACCTATATTAATGTAAAAAGTCATTTAGAAAAGGTTAGAGCCAAAACGACAAAGAAAGACCTGACGTCCGAAACTAGCTAATTTCAACTAGTTGACGTCCCTATGTTTGGTAAAGGTTTCAAAGTATCAAATGAAGTCCAAAACTTGTGAAAAGACATCAAACAAGGAATATGTAGTACAAGGGTCCAAACGTTTGGTAATGAATCCCATAAGACCAGTTCGAAAGGTCCTTGGGGAGGACCCAAACATGGGCAAGCAGGCTGCTGAAGTAGCATGCGCAAGCAAGAACAAAGGGACTGCTGCACGACATGCAGCCCACATGAGGTTCACCGCCTCAAGAATTGGGAGTCAGCACCGCGACGCTGAGCTGTCATGAGGCACAATGACTCGACCCAAAATTCAAAAAAAAAATTGGAATAGGTCATGCATCCTCTTCCCCGAATCGTTAAAGTAGTATTTTATGTAATTTAACTTCACAAAAAGAACCATTTTAAGTGAAGAATTTTTTGAAGTTTTAGACAACTTTTCAAATTATATCAAACAGATTTTTCTCATCTCTCTAAAGAACGCTCTATTTTCCAAACTCCATTGAATAAAAAGGAGAGTTGAAGGAAGAAGACAAAAACATCATGTTTTTTTCAAAAATTCTTGGCTTATTCGTCAATAAGGCATGGGTTCTTCACTCTTGGTATTTCTTTCCCCAAGAGGTCCTTTCAAAGATAACTTTCAAGAAATTCAAATTCTAGGGTATTTAATTTACCAAACTGGTTTGCTTCTACTCTAAATTTATGATTGTCAATGATAATAATGGTTTTCTATGGTTGATTTAGTATACATTGTCGAATGTTTGACTTGTAATGCTTGAGTTTCGTGTTAAGCATGGCCCCTATAAAATTGATGGTTTAGAATGGGTATACCTACCAATTGATAACATGAAATTGTTGTGGTAGGGACTATGGCTTTAATAAACTCCTAAATGACCTTTTCCCTTATGAATTGAAGAGTTAGTATTGATTATGCTATTGAGTATTTCACTATTTTGTTGGATTGTTGTTGTAAATTGAATATAAATTCTTGAAAAAGGATCTTGAAAGCAAGAGGTAAGTCTTCTTTAGTCTTGATTACTTTGTGATGTTTATGTTAGCCTATAAATGATGTTATAGTGTTAATGAATTATGTATGATGATGCTATGAATATGTTAATTTGTGAGATTCTGATAAGAATACGATAGTGCAAGTATATGATATTATCTTGTATGCCTTACAAAAGATGATTTATGATATTTTATCTTAGAAACGAAGGCTTACGATGAAAGGAAATTCTTATAAAATCCAAAATAACTTATGATCATGTTTATACAAGGAGTTAATCTCTTATTACTTATGATAATATTTATGAATAAATGATGACTTAAAGGTTAATCAAAAAGGGACTTTAGCTTAGCACTGAGTGAACTAGATATTAGAGGTCTCCCTTACCTAGATGGAAGGTAGGTTCCAAATGTTTCTTATGAGATAGAAGGTGACATATAATGTGGAAATATGGTTCCTTAATACTTCTCCTAGTTCGTGAACTATGTCATCACCATATGATACTAGCTAGTGGATCCACCTAGAAAGTTATGTCATGTTTGGTTCTACATTGGCTGGTAGACCACCTTCTTTCGGTGTGGGGTTTTATGACACCGGATTCCATGTTTATATCACATGGTGTAAAGTTGGTTAAGGTGAATGTTCCCTCAAGTAAAATGAAAGACAAGTAAAAGGGACTATGACTAGGGTGACTTAAAGAGTCTACATAGTATAGGTAGGGTTATGGGACTCAGTCTAAGGATTTCACAAGTTGACTCTAAGGTAAGTCCTTAGAGATTGTTCTTATGTAATATGATAACATGAAAGGCATGATTCTTATGACACATGTTGTTACTCTTTGTGATGTTGGTTACGTTAATGAACATGTTATTGGTCTATATTGCTTTATAAGGTGATGACTACTTATGTTACAAGTTATATCAAGCAAAGATTTACTTAAGGTCTCCTATCTTATCTACTTGGTTGTGTGGGGTTATGGGGCTTCACATGACTGTTGCTCTGGTAGGTTGGGGATGGGATCATTAGTAAGTGTTTTAATGTTATTTTTATATGATATATTGAATATGAAATGTTAACATGAATCTATGATAATATGTGTTTAATTATGATCATGCTTTATGTTGATGGAAATCTTTTACTTGTGTGTGTTCTATGGTATGTGCATTGAAGATTTTCAAATGACTTAGCATGCTTTCTAAGAAATGATCCCTTTCATGCATGTCCTTAAATATTATGTAAATATACCCATACTTAGTATAGGTGGTATACTACCCCATCACTTTTTATTAATACAAATGTAGGGTCTGGAAATTGAAGGTTGAGAAGGTCAATTGAAGAAGCTTGGAACTTTTCCTCCAAATGTTGGTAGGTCCTCATGTTCGGGGATGCTATTTTTCATACTCTACCTTATGAAGACATTAGTAATTATTAAAAATACTTTTGATTCCGTTTATGTTCTTTGGATTCTTTTGTATTAAAGCCTATATGGCACACTGACTTTTATTGGCTAAGTCCATATTCGTACTCTTTAGATGGTTTTTATATGAGAAAGATTTTAGAATATCTCTATGTATGTTTTCATGATTGTTATGTATGAAGTCTAAGTATATTTCACATAGAATTACAAGTTTGTAATTTTTCCACAATTCAATTGATGACATGCTATAACCAATGTTAAGGACTTGTACGAGTCATTTGAGAGGATGACAACACGGGTCGCATCTGGGGGGTGCTCTTCGGGTGTTAAAAACTTGGTATCATAGCATGAGGTTAAATATGTTAGGGTCAATGTCTCACTAAAACCACATTTCTTAGTGTCTAGTTCATGGTTGTGAAGGGCACCACAGTTATGGATGAGAGGCTATGTGATGATTAGAAAAGTTCTCTTTTTGTTGGTAATCCTACGTAGTGCCTATGGATTTCTGACACTATGTGTCTTTTAAAATATAATCCCTTTATTGTGGTTATAGGTGATGAAACACAATAAGGATAGCCGCGAGAAGAGTAGGAGATGAGATTGTGAATGCGGGAGCTACTCCCCAAGGCAATCAAGTTCTTTCTCAAGTGCAAGCTGTTGCAAATGAACAAGTTATTGTCAATCCTCTAGCTATGATGGATAGTGAGGTGAGGGAAACCCTGTTCCAAATGGCCCAATCCATCACTACCCAAGCTTAAGCCATTACTTAACAAACTAATAGGGAGGTTGCTCCTCGAGAGAATCAACATGGTAGTACTATGGCTAGTCATCTGAGATATTTTACGAGGATGAATCCTCCCATGTTCTTTGGATTAAACGTCGATGAAGACCCCAAAATCTTCCTTGATTAGGTCTATAAGATCTTGTTTTCCATGGGGTTGAGTTTTACCGAGATGGTTCATCTTGCTACCTATCAACTCAAGGGCGTGGCTCAAACTTGGAATAATCAGTGAAAGGATAGTAGTGCTTTACAGGGTCGTCGCGTGACTTGGGAGATCTTTAAAAATACCTTTCTTGACAGATTCTTCCCATGGGAGCAGAGGGAATCTAAGCTAGATGACTTCATTAAACTTCGTCAAGGAGGTATGATTGCAAAGGAATACTCCTTAAAGCTCATTAAGCTGTCCAAATATGCTTCCTATTTGGTTTCTAATGATAGGGATGAAATGAGACGATATGTAACAGGAGTGTCCAAAGTGCTCGGAGAAAAATGTCATGCAGCCATGATTCATGATAATATGGATCTCTCTAGGTTGATGGTGCATGCTCAACAGGTCGAACATAGTTGTCTAAGAAAGAGGAATATAGAAGCTAAAAAGGCAAGGTCTTTCGAAAGTAGTTCTTCTAAGAGTAGGCTTAATGTTAAAGACAAGCCTATGTTCAAGAAGAGGTTTTAAAACCAGGTTCCTTCAAACGTCTCCAAGACTCGCAATGATAGGGTGTCTAATCCTAAACCTCTAAAGGGGAGAAACGTTGATCCACCAAGATAAAGACCAACTTGTGGTAAGTGTGGTAAGAAGCATGTGGGTGAATGACTTGTTAGAACTAATAGTTTCTATGGTTGTGGCAAAGGTGTCCAGATGGTGAAAGATTATCCTAATGTGATAAGTTCAAGGAAAGGGAAATGTCCAAGCTCAAAGCGCTCCTAGCTTTGATGCTCCAAAAGGGACCATTTTTATACACTCAAGTCTAGGGGTGAAAAAGAGAACTCTCCCGTCATTATAATGGGTATGTTATAAGTTTTCTATGTTAACGTTTATGCTTTGCCTGATCCAGGTGCTACCCTTTCTTTTTTACACCTTGGTAGCTAGGAATCTTGATCTACGTCCTCATGTTTTGATTGAACCCTTTTCGATTTGTACCCCAATGGGGGACTCTGTGGTTGCAAAAACAGTCTATAAGAAATGTCCTGTAATGCTTCCCAATAGATTTATTCTTTTTGATTTGGTATAACTTGACATGTTTTAATTTGATATCATCTTGTGTATGGATTGGATTCATGCTTGTTTTTCTTCCATAGATTCTAGAACCAGGGTATAAAGTTTCAATTCCCAAATGAACCCATTTTAGAGTGGAAGGGGGAAATTCTATGCCAATGGGTTAGATCATTCCTTGCTTGAAGGCTTGTAAGATGTAGCCAAAGGTTGTCTACATCATGTAGTGAGGGTTAAGGACATAAAATATGAAACTCCTTCTATTGAGTCATTGCCCGTAGTAAGGGATTACCTAAAGGTTTTTCATAATGACCTTCAAGGACCTCCCGAATTGGGAAATTGACTTTGGCCTTGACCTGTTACCGGATAACGAATACGATTTCAATTCCACCATATAGGATGGCTCTGGATAAATTGAAAGAGTTAAATCTCCAACTCAACAATTTATTAGACAAGGGTTTCATTCAACCTAGTATTTTTCTACGGGGTACTCCGGGGTTGTTTGTGAAAAAGAAGGATAGGTCCCTTAAAATGTGCATTGATTATTGCCAACTTAATAAGGTCACCATAAAGAACAATTATCCTCTCCCTCATACTTATGATCTGTTTGGTAAACTCCAAGGTGCTATCTACTTTTCCAAGATTGACTTAAGGTCGCGATATCACCAAATTAGGGTGAAAGGTGAAGATGTTCCCAAATTAGATTTCCGAACTAGATATGGTCACTATGAATTCCTAGTGACATATTTTGGGTTAACGAATGCCCCAGTGTCGTTTATAGATCTAATGATTAGAGTTTTCCGAGATAACCTCGACTCATTTATTATTGTGTTCATTGATGATATTTTGATATACTCCAAGAATGAAATAGAGCATGAAAGTCACTTGAGGTTAGTCTTGAAAGCCCTCAAGGAACACCAAAGTTATGCGAAATTTAGCAAGTATGAATTTTGGTTGAGGTTGGTCTCTTTATGGGTCATATTATCTGTGGTGAGGGTGTAGAGGTTAATCCAAAGAACACCGATGCGGTAAAAAATTGGACCTTCGACTCCCACTGACATAAGGAGTTTCTTGGGTCTAGCCGGGTTCTATAGAAGAATTGTTGATGGATTTTCGTCCATTGCTTCTCCTTTGACAGCCTTGACCCAAAGGAAGGTGAAGTTTGAGTTGTTGGAAGCTTGTGAAATATTTTTTCAAGAGTTGAAAGATAAGCTTACCTCTGCTCCAGTGTTGACCTAACCGGAAGGTAATAAAGTCTTTTTAGTGTATTATAATTCTTCCCGAGTGGTATTGGTAAGTGTGCTTATGCAACATGGCAAGGTGATAGCTAATTCCTCTAGGCAACTCAAGATTCATGAGAAGAATTATCCCACTCATGATCTTTATTTAGCTGCTATAGTTTTTGCCCTGATAATATGGAGACACTTCATATATGGTGTTCATGATGATGTGTTTATTGACCGTAAAAGTCTTCAATATATGTTTAGACAAAAGGAGTTGAATCTCCGGTAGAGAAGATGATTAGAATTGTTGAAGGATAATGAAATGATTGTCCTTTAGCACCCTGGCAAGGCCAATGTAGTTGGAGATGCTTTGAGTCAGATGACTATGGGTAGTGTGTCTCATGTAGAAGAAGAGAATAAGGAACATATGAAAGATGTTCATAAGTTAGCTCATTTAGGCGTGCGGTTAGAAGATTCTCTAATTGTTGGTTTTATGGTCCATCATAATTCTGAGTCATCTTTAGTTGTTAAGGTGAAGTCTAAGTAACACCTTGATCCTCCATTGATGGAGTTGAAGGACTCACTACTTGGTAAGCTAAATGAGTCATTCTCCCTAACATGAATGGTATTCTTAGGTACCAAGAAACATTGTGTACCATATGTTAAAATTTGAATAATCAAATTCTAGAAGAAGCTCATGGTTCTCGCTATTCTATACATCTAGGTGACACAAAAATGTATCTTGAACTTAGAGAGATATATTGTTGGGATGGTTTAAAAAGGGACACAATAAAGCTAGTTGCTAAGTGTCCCCATTGCCGATAAGTTAATATTGAGCATCTTAAACCGGGATGTCCCTACTTGGAAGTGGGAAGCTATCAACATGGATTTTGTTGTTGGGTTGCTCGAACCCAGAGGCAAAATGATTTTACATGGGTTACTGTGGATAGGTTTACCAAGTCTTCCCACTTCATCCCTGTTAATTCTACTTATACTGCCGAAGATTATGCAAGGATCTACATTAATTAGATTATGAGCCTTCATGGATTCCTTTGTCCATCATTTTGTATAGAGGTGACCAATTTAATTCTCCTTTATAGAAATCTTTACAAAAGTGTTTAGGTACACAAGTGAAACTTAGTAGGGCTTTTCATCCTCATACAGACGGTCAAGCTGAACAGATCTTTCAGACACTTGAAGACATGTTAAGAGCCTGTGTTATTGATTTCAAAGAAAACTAGGATGATCATCTACCTTTGATTGAGTTCTCTTACAACAATAACAATCATTCGAGTATCTCCATGACACCTTTTGAAGCTCTTTATAGTAGAAGATATAGATCTCCAGTAGGATGGTTTGAGGTTGGTGAATCCGCACCCTTGGCCCAGAGATTATCTATGAGGCCATAGAGAAGGTTCGAATCATTAGAGATAGATTGAAGAAAACAAATAGTCAGCAAAAGTCTTATGCCTATAATAGAAGAATAGGCCTTGAGTTTGAAAGGTTGCCTGTGAACTGAAACTACCTAGTGAACTACCTTCGGTTCATAGGTGACCTGGTGTCTATTCTTCCTACTTAAGTTCTTCCTATTTAAGGTTTAGGGATTGATGAGCACCTCTCCTATGAATATGTTCCGGTTGATATCCTAGATCGCTAAGTCAAGAAGTTGAGAAACAAGGAGTTTTCCTCTGTAAAGGTTCTATGGAGGAACCATCTTGTTGAATGGTGAAATATAGGAGGCTAAAGCTGACATAAAGTCTTGTTATGCTCATCTATTTACTCTTTGAGTTTAGACATTCCTCCTACTAAAGAAAGAAATTAAATAATATGAAAATGACTTGTTTTTCTAAATAGGTGCATGTCTTGCTAAAAGTTACACAAATTTGAGTTCAAGAAAATGGTTTCATACTCTATTCTTATACTTATATGAAATATGTATGCATGTTGTCATCTTAAGATTTTGTTGTATTGAGAAGAATGATAATATGGTAACTCCTTGATGTATTTTGAGCTCACTATAATGTTGAGAAGGAAGTTCTTCACTATATGTTATGAATATGGATCTCTTATATGTTGTGCATCATGAATTAAATGCTATGTATAATGTTGTGATATATCTTGAAAGGAGTTGCGAACTACTCCTATGAGATGTGAATCATTATGATTTCATGTTGTTGTTGGTAGGTCTCTAGTATAGTGTCTATCCTTACCCTCCAAAAAGATTTTAGTGTCATTCGGGGAGGAATGTTCCTAAGGGGGAATAATGTAGCACTCTCGAAGTTCCATGACATAGACTAGAGATTAGCCTACTGAATAATAGTTAAAATGATATATACAGACCTATATTAATGTAATAAACTCATCTAAAAAAGGTTATATCCAAAATGATAAAGAAAGACCTTGACGGCCGAAAACTAGCTAATTTGAACAAGTTGATGTTCCTATGTTTGGTGAAGGTTTTGAAGTGTCATACAAAGTCCAAAACTTGTGAAAATGCTTAAAACAAGAAATATGTAATACAAAGGGTCCAAACGTCTTGTAACGACACCCCAAGGATCCTTGGGAAGGACCCAAACATGGGCGAGCAAGAACCAAGGGGCTGTTGCGCGACGTGCAGCCCATATGAGGTTCACTGAATCAAGAATTTGGAGGAAGAATCGCGACGCAGCACTATCACGAGGTATACTTCCTCGACCCAAAATTCAAAAAAAAAAGAATTATCCCAGCGACGAGCAACTTCTTTTCGAATTCGTTAAAGTCGTATGTAAGGTAATTGAACTTCAGAAAAAGACCCATTTAAGTAAAGGGTTTTTTGGGTATTTTATGGGATGACTATATATTGATTTTAGGTTAGTTTTATACCAATTTTATACACTTCAAATATGATCAAACGAATTTCTCTCATCTCTCTCAAGAACGCTCTCTTTTCCAAACTCCATTGAAGAACAAGAAGAGAAGACGAAGACTTCAAGATTTTCTTCCATAATTCATAGATTATTCGTCAACAAGGTATGGGTTCTTAACTCTTGGTATTTCTTTCCCAAGAGGTCCTTTCAAAGATAGTTTTGAAGAAACTCAAATTCTAGGGTTTTTACTTTAAAGAACTGGTTTTCTTCCTAACTCTAAATTTATGACTGTCGATGAAAAATAATTGTTTTCAATTGTTTAATTAGTATATATTGTCGAATTGGTTACTTGTAATGCTTGAGTTTCATGTGAAGCATGTACCCTATCAAATTAAAGGTTTCAAATAGGGTATATCTACTAATTGATAATATGAAATTGATGGGATTCGGACTATGACTTGAATGAACTCCTAAATCACCCTTTCCCTTATTTTAGTTTATGATCTAGTCCCGTTTATGAGTTGAAGAGTTAGTATTGTTTATTCTATTGAGTATTTCACTATGTTGTTGGATGGTTGTTGTATATTGAATATAAGTTCTTGAATAAGGATCTTGAAAGCAAGATGTAAGTCTTGTAAAGTCGTGATTACTTTATGATGTTTATGTTAGACTATAAATGATGCTACAATTCTAATGAAGCATTTATGATGACGCTATGCATACAGGTTGGGCTATGAATATGTTAATTTGTGAGATCGTGATAAGAATACGATAATGCAATTTTATGATATTCTCTTGTATAATACATACACAAGATGGTAATGTTTATCTCACAAACAAAGGGTTACGATGAAAGGAAATTCTCATATAATGCAAAAGAGCTTATGGTCATGTTTATACAAGGAGTTAATCTCCTATAACTTATGAATATATTTATGAATAAATGATGACTTACAAGTTAATCAAAAAGGGACTTTAGCTTAGCACCGACTAAACTAGATATGAGAGGTGTCCCTTCTCTAGTTGGAAGGTAGGTTCACAATGACTCTTATGAGATAGAGGCTTCAATGTAACGTTGAACTATGAGTCTCTAATACATCTCCTAGTTCTTGAACTATGTCACCAACATCTGATACTAGCTTGTGGATCCACCTAGAAAGCTATGTCATGTTTGGTTCTACTTTGGCCGGTAGACCACCTTCTTTTGGTGTGGGGTTTTATGACACTGGATTAAATGTTTAGCTCATAACGTCTAAAGTCAGTTAAGGTGAATGTTCCCTCAAGTAAAATGAAACACTAATAAAAGCGATGTTGATTAGGGTTTCTTGAAGAGTCTACTTAGTATAGGTAGGGGTATGGGACTCTACCTATACATTGCACAAGTTGACACTAATTGAAGTCCTAGGAGATTGTTCTTATGTAATATGATTACAGGAAAGGTATAATGTTTATGAAGCATGTTGTTTTTTTTATGAAGTTGGTTACCTTAATGTACATGATATTTTTTTATATTGTTTTATGAGGTAATGACTACTTATGTTACAAGTTATATGAAGAAAAACTTTACTTATGGTCTTCTATCTTATCTACTTGGTTGTGTAAGATTATGGGGCTTCACATTAACATTGCACTTGTAGGTTGGGGATGGGATTAATTGTAAGTGTTTTGTATGTTATATTTATATGATTGATTGAATTAGAAATGTTAACATGACTCTACGATAATATGTCTTTGATTATGATCATGCTTTATGTTGATAGAAATACTTAACTTGTATATGTTCTATGGCATGTGCATTAAAGATTTTCAAATGACTTAGCATGCTTCTAAGAAGTCATCCTTTTCATGCATGTCCTTGACTGTTGCGTGCATATACCCATACTTAGTACATGTGGCGTACTAACCCCATTGCTTTATATTACTACAAATTTAGGGTCCGACCTTTGTAGATTAAGAAGTTTGATTGAAGAAACATGGAAATCTTTCTCCAAGTGTTGGTAGGGATGTTATTTATCGTACTCTAGCTTATGAAAACATTAGTAGTTATTAAGAATAATGTTGATTCCGTTTACGGTCTTTGTATTCTTTTATGTTAAAGCCTATATGGCATATTGACTTTTATTGTCTAAGTCCAGATTCATACTCTTTATATGGTTTTTATATGAGAAAACTTTTAGAATATCGCTACGTATGTTTTCATGATTGTTATGTATGAAGTCTAAGTATACTTCACATAGTATTAAAAGTGTTTTTATATTTCCACAATTTTGATTGATGACATGTTATGATGAATTCTAATGGTTTGTCTGGGTCCTCTCAGAGGACGACGACGACGGTCGCATCTAGGGGTGCTCTCCGTGTGGGACAGGAAACATTCTTGAAAAACTCCCTAAACACTAACAAAAGGTCCTTCAGGAAGGACCCATCTTGATTTCCAAAACTTCCTAAGGCAGTTCCACCTATAGAGGGAAACGATGTGCAGTAGGCTGGTCGACGTCACAAAGGTGGAGGGCGTGGGTCAAAACATAGGCTAGGTTAAACTCTCATTTTTTCCAGCCTCTGACCCAAACCACGGACCAACTGGATGCTCTATTGGTTGGGCTACGAGGCGTAAGCTTGCAACCGTCGATGGCAACTGTTGCACTCAACAAGTGACATTCGAGGATAAATGTTGGCCAAGTGGGGGAAAATGTAATACATCTAAAACGACTTAGGTGAAACTAGAGCCTAACACTTGTGTCTTGATGTTTTGACGTACTAAAATGAGTTAAAATGAGGTTAATAGAAATCTTCTAAAGTTTTTTTAGGTTTGGAAGTCAAACTTCCAAGAATGTCCATGACGTTCGAAAGGTTTGCCTTGAAACATGCTTGTGTGCCTTATGGTGTTTCATTGAGCTTTACGTGTTCATTTTTGAGAAAATTGATGTGGGGTCCTAAAAATGTATACAAACATATTCGGTTCATGCATGTCTGGGGCAAAACTCTCATTGGACCAACCAAGGGTCATTGAGGAAGGACTTATCTTGATTGATAAAACTGCCTAAGCCAGTCCACATACGGAGGGCAATAGATGCAAAGTATGTTGGACGATGCCCCGTAGGTGGAGGAAGTGGGTCAACACTTAGGCTACAAAGATTAAGCTCCCATTTGTGGCAGACTATGACCCAAACCATGGACCAACAGAACGGTCCGTTGGTTGGGACACGGGTGTAGGCAACCGTCAATGGCACCTGCTGCAATTCTACAGGTGCCTCGGCCAACGCAAGGGTATTTTGAATTTCTTACTTACCCTTCCTAAAATTATTTGGATGACTTCTTAACGTTATTTGGGGTATTTTAACTGGGTTTATAAGTCTTAAAACTTAGATGAATTAACTTTTCAAAATCTAAACCCAAAACCTCTAAAGAACTCTCTAGAACACCATTAAAGCTTGAGGGAAGATTTGAGCTTGGCCATGGGATTCTCCATAAATTATTCTCAATTTTCATGGTCTAGAATCAATTAAGGTATGTCCTTCATCCTTGAAACACTTTTCTTCCTGGAGCCAATCTTCAAAGTGTTTTACATTGACTTCTCAAAAAGATGTACTTCTAAATTGTAATCTAGCCATGGTTTCTTGCATAAAATGTTTTAAATCATTGTATATTGATTGAATTGACATTAATTTTATGAATTTAGACTAAAACTCTATGAACCCATTTAATACATATTACCCTAGTTTTGACTATTTTATGAGAGATTTGATTATGTCTTTATGCTATCGAATTCTTGTGTAGTTTGATTAGGGCTATTGAATTATGAATGAACCATGCTAAAATTTTATGTACGCTACTCTACATTGATGAATTCATAATTGTATTATCTTTGATTCATAATATATTATAATTACTTGATTGCAGTGGTGATCATGGCCATTCATAAGGCCCTTTAAGTATTGTGTTGATTGATTTCGCTATAGATTGGAGTGGTGAGATTGGAATGGTGGTATGTCGACCTAACTTTCTATAACTTGTGTAGTCTTGTGGTGGTACTTCTGTGCTATACTTGTGAATCATGTGGCCTCATCGGCATTACTTTATTAATTATGAAACAACGTGGCCTTGTCGACATTACTTTACATATTGTGGCTTTATCATGTTATAACTTGAATATGTAAGTATTAAGAGAGTATTGATGACTTATGTGTATATGTGAAGTCAAACATGAGTTCCTCTAGTTGATTATATGTGGCTCTAGTAGGATAAAGTGAAGTCATTATGTGTATTACTTGATGTTGAAGTATGATGAATCTTGATGACTTATTTGTGATGGTTTATATTGATGATTATATAGAAGTGAGTAGGATGACTTGAAAGTGTATCTAGTTGCTATTTTGTGCTCTTGAATGATATTCTATATGGGATATAATGAAGTATTTGTATGTCTTGTTTTGGTAGACTTGTGTCCCTTACTTGATACAAGTGAAATGTGAATATGAGTTCTTGATTTAGTACGCTAAATCTTCTTAGTCTTGTATGTGTCATTGACACGTGACCTTGGACATAGGTAAGAAGGTCTCTTATGGAGAACCTTCAACCTAGATGGAAAGTTATGATATCCTTGAAGTTTAAAGTCGTACTGGTATAGTTCTTGCGTGGATGATGGACATAAGGTTTATTGGATAGAACGGCACGAAATCCTCCTTAAGAAAGTCATTGATCTATCTCTTGATATTATAGGTAGCCTAAGTTGACCCTCTTTGGTAAGGTATCAAGTGATTGGGTTGTGAACAAGTTATGATACCTCTTCATATGCTCATTTATTGAAATACTCTATGAGAACAAGGGCTACTACTGAATGAGTGTGATAGAGGAGTTGATATAAATATGATGATATTAGAGAACAGAGAAACCCTCATATTTCTTAACCCTATGCCTACATGGAATGTATCCTAGTTCTACTATTGGCAAGTGGAACACCCTCAATCGGAGTAGGTTCATGACTCCAGATTCCATGCATAACTAGTATGGTATATGTCGGTTATTTCTATTCTCATCATATAGGATACCTACTAGCGTTGGAGAAGTTATATGAAGTTTAGGTTGTGCTATGGGATGCTATCTAGGCATTGCACGACTAGGATTTGAAGTTGTTCGTGTGTGAGTCCCTAGGTCTTCTCTAAGACCATTATTTGAATGTCCTTGAATGTTCATTGTCTCTTAATGAATTAACAAAGATAATGACTTAACTGGGATAGTATGTTGATGAATAAGTACTTACCTAGAGTAGTTTAAGGGTTGGCTAGTTAAGGTGTAAAAGGGGCATGAGAATGGTCTCTTCATATCTTACTTATGAAAGCGTTAAGAATAACTCTAGATAGGTATAGTAATAAATTAGACATGATCTAAACTTAGGTAGTGCTAAGAATTATTTAGGTAATCTTAGAGAGGGTGTATGGGCGGTCTTCTCTTCAATTACTTAAGTAAGTCTTTTGATAACCTTCGAAAGGATAATTTCATATTATATTATATTATATTATATTATATTATATATATATATATATACACACACACACACTATTATGTGATGTGAGAATGATCTTATCTTAGGTAGTGTAAAAGATTTCTTTGGTGTGTTGAAGGGATTGTATGGGTGGTCGCTTCATAAGTCACTAAAGTGAGACATAGAATCACCTTTTGTAGGAGGATCTCATGTTTATGTGTTTCAATATATTATTGATGCTATATTGTGATGTGTAAGTTTCATTTGAAGTTACAGTGAATTCACTGTAACGCTTACTATAATGTTAATGTAAGATTTTATGATTTCATATAATTTCAATATGTCTTGGAATGTATTCTAAATATAATGCTTAGTATTTAAATGTGATTCTTATGCATATAAGTTTTAATCAAAAAGAGCATGTTTTGACCTAAATGTTTGTTTCTCATAATTTTATGTATTGTGCCATACTTACTAAATGCATTGTACTAATTCCATACTTTTTGTTTATATCTAAAGTTGTTGGTGGAATGTGAGATGTGTCTTGAAGCAAAGCTTGGAATCTAGACTCTTTCAAGAAAAGTTTAAGTATGTCCTCACTTGACTTGAGGACATAGCTATCTTTACATTTCTTTTATTCAATGTATTGGAATAAGTTGAGACCGTTTTATATGAAAGATATTATGAAATATTATTCGTGTAAAATGTTTTAATTACTTCCTAATTTTCATGAATTAATGCAATAAACGACGTCATAGGGCTTGTATAAGACCTCCAAGAGATCAAGTACGCCTTGTTGTGCTCCAAGAACACCATATCTTCTAGGGTGCACTCTCAGATCGTGTCAAAGGTTGTATTAGAGCAAAGGTAATGAAACTGGTCTTAGGAATAAAAAATTCTCATATAGCCACGTCTATTAGAGTCTTGTTCATTGGTGTGAGTCGCAACACATCTATGGGCGAGATGCTATAGGATAATGAAGTTTCAATTTCTTTATTAATCTTGTATCGTGGCTATGGAGTTGAGGTTATAAGTATCTATTCCTAATCTCTTCTCTTGTGTTTATTGGATATGAAACAAGAAAAATGGTTGCTAAAAGGTTGGAAAAAGGATGATTTCAAGAAGAAGTTCCTCAAGGTGGACTAGCTCCAGAAGGAGTTCAAATTCCTCAAGATTCTCAAGTGCCTCCACAAGGTGTTCAAGTCCCTATTGGATTTGAAGGTAATGATGTTCCAGTGGTTCCCCCAGATATGACTAATGGGAAGATTAGAGAGGATCTACTTGCTTTAGCCCGATCCATGACTACCCATGTGAGTAGGGGTAATGAACCTAGAGTAAATGTTATGGAGAGTACCATGACCTCTAGATTGAGAGACTTTGTGAGGATGAATCCTCCTATCTTTCTTGGCTCTAAGGTTGGAGAGGATCCCCATAAGATTCTAGATGGTGTGTAAAAGGTGTTGAGTGCCATGGGGGTGACTTCTAGGGAGAAGGCGGAGTTAGATTCGTAACAATTGAGGGAGGTTTCTCAAGTGCGGTACACTAAATGGAAAGATAATAGGCCCGTTGAGTTGGGTCACATAAAATAGGAAGAGTTTAAGGAGGCTTTCATAGGAAAGTAGTTTCCTCGTGAGATAAGGGAAGGGAAGGTTGAAGAATTCATTAATATTAAGCAAGTCAATATGAGTATTGAGGAATATTCCTTAAAGTTCACCATGTTGTTGTAACATTCTAGAAAATGTTCATATCTAGTGAAAAGTCTCTTAAGTTTTAAGAATATGTTTAGGGTACATAAGCATCCTAATGCCCAATATTGAGTAATATTTGGCATTTTAGAGAATATTGGCTTAAAGTCAGCCAATTTCTATGTATTAAGATATATTTTGATGTTAAAATGCTCCAATCCAAGCTTGTTTAGAAATTGACCTACAATCAAGACCCTAAGCTTAATTTTTTATTTTCATCGCTTATCACACATTAGGTACTAGGAATCCAAGTGTCAAGCCTAAGTACCATAGCACAAGATCATTAAAAATGATCATGTAGAGTAAGCAGTACCCAAGGATAAAGTGAGGATCCTTGGGATAACAAAAAATTAGCAGCAACACATGTGCTAACCGGCCAAGAGACGAGCCCAACCGAATTCGATTAGGGCGGTTAGGAGCAGGAGCATGTGTGGTGTAAAGCCATGTGGGGCTGAGATTACTAAAAAAATATAGTCTCTATATAACAAACCTAACTATCTAAATAACCTAGGACTAACCAAAATAAACTAACTAGCGCACCCGACAACCTAAGACCTTATCGGGTGACACTAGCCTAGTAACTAACTCAAGAAACATCCTAGTTCCTAAGATAGGATGGTACAAAGGGGTTGATTATGGTCATAATTAATCAGGGATACTTTAGTAAGTAACCTAAGTAACTTAATTATTTAAATTATCAACTTAATTAATTAACTAATTTCATGGTCAAGGCCAAACCCTTAGAAAAAATTTCAGATTTGGCAAAGTCAAATGCTCTCTTATTTTTAGTCAATTTAAGAGGGGCGAATCTATAATTAGATAATTGATTAATTTAATTAACGTAATTATCCTAATTTGAATGAGTCAATATCAGTTCCTAAGACTTATACTCACGTTTAATCACTAGAAAACCTATGACTAAAAACAGCGAACAAGCGGCAGAAAAATAGAAAATCTCTTAGGTGATTTTTAAGGCTATTCTTCAAGGTTTTCGTGCAAAGTTCAAGGTGATATTCGTAGATTCAATTCTACAGTAGGTATGGGATTTCCCTCTTGGATTCCTTCCTCCAAGAGTCTTTTCAAACGTTTTGAACTCAAGAAATCAAAACTAGGGCTTTCCAAATTAAACGAATTTTCCTCTCCCTAGTTTATCCTTATTTCCAATTCTAGTGAATGTGTAGTGTAAATCTCGAGCATGTTGTTGGTATGTGGTGCTAACTGATCATTATGTGTAGGTTTCTTGGATTTATAATGTCAAATTAGACCAATAAGTTAGATCTGTATGATTAGAGTATTATTTATAGACAATGAATGGTGTATTGTCTAATTGTGTTCGAGAAGATGAAATTTGTTATGAGTCATTTATGAATTTTAGTTTACTGTTAAAAGTTGACTTACTTGAAATGATGAGATCACTATAGTATATACATGAAGTTAATAGACTTGGCTAGTGATAACATAATGACAATTGTTTTAGTTAAAGTTTGGTTTATGCCAATAAATTGGCTAGCAATATATTGTCCAAAATGTTTAATAGAATTGACTTACAATGTTATTTCAAAATATTAAATAAAATTGGCTAATGACTAAGTTATACAAAATTAAGCATGACCAACTAACTCAATTAATTCATAATCAAGGGTATGACAATCATTGGGACAAGTCCCAACTTACCCTATCCAAATGAACTATGAATATAGTAGTACATTGAATAAGTTTATAACTTTCATAAAGAATGGTATAAGGATACCAACGGACATTGACAAAGATAAGGTGAGTAATTACATAAATAAAAGCTTATGAAATAGAAAAGAATAGGGTGCTAAAGGAAGTGAGACAAGTCTCACTTGAATCTAAACGATAATATTACAGATACTCACATAAGAGGATGTTAGAAATAGTGAGACAAGTCTCATTAACACCATAATGATAATGTAAGGTCTAAGTCCACATTCTTCAACTAAAGAAAGGAATGACAAGTCATACATTGAGTTAAGCATACCTCATATTACAAGAAAGCTTTCATAATGTATGAGTCAACTCTAAAAGTTATAGAGTATAAGAAATTGAGCAAAGTGAACCACCCCTTTTAAGTGTGGGGCAGACACTGGATTTCATGTCTAGCTCACATGATCTATATCGGTTAAATTCTCAAGAAATTATTCGATTTAACTTTAGCCGCGAACCACCTCTTTTCGGTGTGGGAAGCACTGGGTTTGGTTTAACTTTAGCCGGTGAACCACCTTTTTTTAGTGTGGGGCAGACACTGGATTTCATGTTAACTCACATGATAGGTTCACTTTGACCGGTGAACCACCTCTTTTTGATGTGGGGAAGACACTGGATTTCATGTTAGCTCACATAATTTTAATGCTAAATATTTCTTTTAGAAAGTAACAAAGAAAGAAGAATAAATGTAAGCTCAAAGAGAACTAATAAAGCAAGAACTTAAGAATATCAATCATCAATGTTTGATAAGAATGAAGTTCTTAACAATTTATGGGCATAGCCAATAAAGATTGCCTTATAATGACTTCTTATATTATGCTAATGAGAAAATTGTTGGCATAGCCAATAATATTTATATCATGAAAATGATCAAATAATGGGCATAGCCAACAATCTTCATACCATACCAATGATCAAATAATAGGCATAGCCAATTATATGAATGCATGCCCCAGAAACTTTAGATTATCCAAAATCATCAAATAATTGGCATCACCAATAAATATTGTCTTATAATTACTTCTTATATTATGAAAATGATCAAATAATAGACATAACCAATAAATATCGGCTTATAAAGATTTCATGCCCAATTGTAGTCAAATCATTTCCATAGTCTCTTGGATTACTTACTTGATTCATAGTAGGTATGGGACTATAATGAATCATTTCACTTGTAAGTAATACATAGGATTAAAGGAGATCATTGAACTACTAAACAAAAAGAAGAAAAGACTGAAAAATAAATTAAGTTTGTAAAGAGAGCTCTCGGCCTAAGAGGGAGCAAAATTATTAATTTTCGTTCGAGTTGTTCTAAAATTATGTTCATGATTCCAAGGTCTTATGTTCTTAATAAAATGACTTGTGTGCTTTAAATGAAGAAAAACATTTCATATTCATACAATGATTCACTAATAACGAATTAGGAAAGTGTAGTGTTGTAATTTCCAGAAACGATATGTTGCTATAAGAGGAGATTTTCTTGATCATGCATAGTCCTTATGTGTTTATGTGCATACACAAAGACTTAGTACAAGTGAGTATTAACCCCTATATATTATTACTTTTTTTTATAGGTGCAGGTTCTAGAGAAGATTGAAGACTCGACAAAGTGGTTTGGATTAACGATCTCCAGACTTTGGTAAGTCCTCTTGAGTTCGAGGATGATACATTTATTATTCTAGCATAGTACATTAGATATAGTTAATGGATGTTGTCCCTAGAGTTTCATTTCAAACATTTGTTCAAGCGTTTGTAATAAGGCAGATTTGTCAAACTATTATTATTATTATTACGATTCTCTATTTCAATTGTTTAATCTTTAATTATTGATGTATGCTTTAGTTTGAGCTTATTAGTATATCATTCTTATGCAGTTATATGAAGTCTAAGTATACTTCAGTAAAGTTTTAAATTATCCGCAAATTTAACTGTATGATTGTGATGAAAGCTAAGAACATACTTGTGTGCAACCTCTAAGAGGTTAACGACGTCGGTCTCACCTGGGGTCTAAATTTTGAGTGTGAGAGTTTTCTAAGAAAGATCCATCCTTTTTGTCTAACCCTATGGATTAGATGAGTAGGGTTGTGACCAGTGATGTCAACCTTGTGAAAAAAGAGTGTCGTACGACCATGCTCCACAATGACAAGCAGTTGTCTAGGCTTATGGTGTATGCTCAATCCATTTAGGAGTCCAAGTTTAGTATGATATCTAGAATCTTAAAGAGGAGTGGACCAAGTTAGCAAAACGAACCTAGCTTCAAGAAGAGGGATCAAATTCAAGATTAACCAAGGGATCCTATGGTCAAACATGAGAAGGGTAGTAGTTCTCAAAGGTGGTAAGCCTACTTATGTTACTTGTGGTAAAAAGAACTATTGCAATTTTCTTGTTGGTACCAGAAATTTCTTTGGTTGTGGTAAGGATGGTCATAAGGTGAGGGATTGTTCTAATATTGAGGCTAAAGGAAAAGATAATAATTTAGTTCCTTCAAGTTTTCTGGGTGATGATGTTCCAAAGAGGAATCGCTTGTTTGCACTCCGGTTAGGAGGATCAAAGTCGGATGAGGATGATGTTGGTAAGTTATAGTTCTACTGATAGTTGTTTTGAGTTCCTTCTGAGTGGGGGAGTATGGTGAGTAGTAGAGTTTTGATTGATTGTATCTTCTCTCCTATCCTATTCAAGATTAGGAATTAGAAAGTCATAGTAGCATGTTGCATGTTGCATTTCTTTAGGAGTCTTGTTCGAATTGAATTCAATTGATTCCTTGCATTGTGAATCTTATGAAAGTTATAGTTCTGTTGTGAATTGAATTTATATGAATTTACCTTTCATATTGTCATGCTTTCATCATATATTACTTAAAAGTTGCATTTTTGAAACTTTTAGCATGTTCGCTATAATACTTGACATCTCACTATTAAGTTTTGGAAAAAAATTTGACTAAATTGTTCTTTTATTGAAAATTGTAGTAGTATGACTAAAATTAATGTATATAAGCATGATAATGAATGGATAAGGAGTTTCTCCTATTTGAAATGAAGTATGTGAGTCTTATTGCATAATGAGTAGTAGATTAGTTTCTATCTTCTTGTGTTTTGAGTCTCTTAAGTATGTGAAATTGGTGTTCTTCCTAAATATGTGTATTATTTATGGTGTGATATGGTTATTTGGTGTTAGTCTTGAGTTTCTTATCTCTTGATAGTGTTTAAAGTGAAGCAAGTGTTACTCGAGGACGAATGTTGTCCAAGTGGGGGAAAATGTAATGCCTCTAAAACCACTTAGGTAAAACTAGAGTCTAACACTTGTGTCTTGATGTTTTGAAGTACTATAATTATTTAAAATGAGTTTAAGAGGAAGCGTCTAAAGTTTTGTTAAGTTTGGCAGTCAAACGTGATAGAACGTCCATGATGTTCCAAAAGTTTGACTTGAAACATGCTTGTGTACCTTAGTGTGTTTCGTTGAGTTCAAGTGTTCGTTTTTGAGGAAATTGATGTGGGCTCCTAAACATGTATACGAACATATTTGGGTTGGACACATCCAAGCAAAACTTTCCAAGGACCAACCAGGGGTCGTTGAGGAAGGACTCATTCTTGATTGCCAAAACTGCCTAAGGCAGTCCCACCTACTGAGGGCAATCGATGCCCAGTATGTTGGTTGATACCCCATTTAGGCTAGAGAGAGATTAAGCTCCCATTTGTGGAGAACTCTTACCCAAACCACGGACCACCAGGACAGTCCATTGGTTAGGATACGGGGGGTAGGCTTGCAACCGTCGATGGCACATGCTGCAATTCTACAGGTCTCTCGGCCAGCCCAAGGGTATTTTGGGATTTTCACCTAGCCATCCTAAAATTGGTTGGACGACTTCTTAACGTTATTTTGGGTATTTTAAGTGGGTTTATAATTCTAAAACACTTAGATGAATTAACTTTATAAAATCAAAACCCAAAACCTCTAAAGAAATCTCTAGAAAACCATTGAAGCTTGAGGGAAGATTTTAGCTTGGAAGTGGGATTCTCCATCAATTATTCTTAAATTTTTTTGGTATAGCATCAATTAAGGTATGTCCTTCATCCTTGAAACTCTTTTCTTCAAGGATCCAATCTTCAAAGTGTTTTTCAATGGCTTCTCAAAAAGATGAACTTCTAAATTGTAATCTAACCATGGGTTCTTGCATAAAATGATTTAAATAAATGTATATTGATTGAATTGATGTTAATTTTATGATTTCAGACTAAAAAATCGATTAACCCATGAAGTTCATATTACCCTAGTTTTGACTATTTTATGAGAGATTTGCTTATGTCTTTATGCTATTGAATTCTTGTGTACTTTGATTAGGGCTATTGAATTATGAATGAACCATTCTAAAATTATAAGGATATTCTCTAAATAGATGAATTTATAATTTTACTATATTTGATTCATAGTAAATTATTATTATTGGATTGAATTGGTGATCATGGCCATTGATAAGGGCCTTTGAGTACTGTGTTGATTGATTTTGATATGGATTGGAGTTGTGAGATTGGAATGGTGATATGTTGACCGAACTTTCTCGATATTATGTAGTATTGTTCTTATATGATGATGATGTTTTGTATGGTTCACTTACGGTTGCGGTGCTTATGTGCTATACTTGTGAATTATATGGCCTCATCGGCGTTGATTTATGGATTTTGAAACAATGCGGACTTGTCCTCATTACATTATATATTATTTCTTTAACATGTTATAACTTGAATATGTTAGTTTTGTGAGAGTGTTGATAACTTATGTGTATATGTGGATTCAAACATGAGTTATTCTAGTTGATGATGTGTGTCTCTAGTAGGCTATAGTGAAGTAATTATATGTATTACTTGATGTTGAAGTATGATGATTATTGATGACTTATATAATATTTGTTATTGTTTATATTGATGATTCTATAGAAGTGAGTAGGATGACTTGAAAGTGTATCTAGTTTTTCTCATGTGCTCTTGAATGATATTCTATATGTCATATAGTGAAGTATGTATGTGTCTTATTTTCGTATACTTGTGTCCCTTACTTGATACATGTGAAATGTGAATATGAGTTACTGACTTAGTATGCCAAAGCTTCTTATTCTTGTATATGTGATTGACACGTGACCTAGGACATAGTTAAGAATGTCTCTTATCTAGAACCTTTACCTAGATGGAAGGTTATGATATCCTTTAAGTGGAAATTTGTAATGGTATCCTTCTTGTGTGAGTGGTGGACTTAAGGTTTATTTGTTTGAATGGCATGAGATCATCCATAGGAAAGTTATTGCGATATCCTCTTGACCATTGTAGGTAGCCTTAGTGGACCCTCTTTGGTAAGGTGTCATGTGATTGGGTTGTGAACAAGTTATGGTATCTCTTCATATGCTCCTTTATTGAAATACTCTGTGATAACAAAGGCTACCACCAAGTGAATATGCTAGGAAAGTTTCTCTAAATAAGTAGACATTAGTGAACAAAGAAACACTTCATAGTCCTTAACCATGTGCCTACATGGGATGTGTCCTAGTTCTACCATTGGCAAGTGGAACACCGTCCATCTATGTAGGTTCATGACTCCGGATTCCATGCATAGACATTATGGTCTATGTCAATTATATTCTATTCTCATCATATGGGATACCTACTAGTGTTGGTGAAGTTCTATCAAGTTTAGGTTATTGTATGAGATGCTATCTAGGCATTGCACAACTAGGCTTATGAAGATGTTTGTGTGTGAGTCCCTAGGTCTTATCGAAGACCATTATTGGAATGTCATTGAATGATCAATGTCTCTTAATGAATTAATGAATGTAATTACTTATGTTGGAAAGTATGTTGATGAATATGTACTTACCTAGATTTGTTTAAGGATTGCCTACTTAAGGTGTAACGGGGGCATGAGAACGGTCACTTTATGTATCACTAAGGGAAATCTTAAGAATAACTCTAGATAGGGAGAGTAAATTGATAAGGTAGACATGATGTAAACTTAGGTATTGTTAAGAATTATTTAGGTAATCTTGGAGAGTGTGTATGGGCTGTCTCTTCTTGAATTACTCAAGTAAGTCTTTCGATAATATTTGGAAGGAGAATGTCATATTATATACATATAATATTATGGTTAAGTGAGAATGATCTTATCTTATGTAGTCTAAAAGGTTTCTTGGTGTGTGTGAAGGGATTGTATGGGTGGTCGCTTCATAAGTCACTCATGTGAGCCTTAAAATTACCTTTGGTAGGGGATCTCATGTTTATGTGTTTTAATATATTCTTGATGCTATATTGTGGTGTGTGAGTTTCATTTGAAGTTACAGTGAAGTCACTGTAACGTTACTGTAAGATTTTATAATTTCATATAATTTTGATATGTCTTGGAATGTATTCCAACTGTGATGCTTGGTATTTAAATGGGATTATTATGCTTATAATATGATATTTTAATCATAAAGAGAATGTTTCTACCTAAATGTTTGTTTCTCATGATTTTATGCATTATGCCATAGTTAGTACATGCATTGTACTAATTCCATACTTTTTTTCTATATCTAAAGTTGTAGGTGGAAGGTGACGGGTTTCCCGAAGAATAGCTTGGAATCTAGACTCTTTCAAGCGAAGTTGAAGTATGTCCTCACTTTATTCGAGGACATAGCTATCTTTAGATTTCTTTTATTCAAATATCGTAACAGATTAAGTATTTCAATATTTCGATTGTATGGGTCCGTGTCCAAGTATTCATGAGTCTAAGATTGGCGTATGTTGAGAGTATTTTCCTATGGTCTTATATGATATGTAATTCGTGTGAAAAGTTTTAATTCCACACTACCTTTCCTACATGTATGCAATAAATGATATCATAGGGCTTGTAAAAGACCTCCAAGAGGTCAAGTACGCCTTGTAGTGCTCCAAGAACACCATATCCTCTAGGGGGTAATATCGGGTCATGACAACTTATCCCCCTTAAATTCTAGCCTTGTCACTATTACTCCATATATTTTATGTCAAAAACATTTATCCAATAATCTCACTTCTCCCTATTCCTATCACATCCCAAAAATCCCCTCTCCTTGATTATCTTTTTTTTTGTTTTTACTTACTTTTGATTAAAAAAACCCATTTGAAATTTGATTCTTTCTTCAGTCCTTTTAGATTTAATATGCTTTTATTCGATAATATCTTTTGCTATGACTATTTAGAACATAATTTTTCTTTTCTATTAATTCTGACAGCCACTCCATGTTCAGACGACCCCAACCCTACTTTCAAAATAAGGGATATCGTTGACTGGTACAAGAATAGAATTCTGGTTGGGTTAGTATACTACAGTAAGATTGTACACACTTGCATTGGAAGTTGTGTCTTTGATGACATCACAGATCAGTGATCTTTTTCTTTTTTTTAAAAAAAAGAAGAAAGCTATTACGATGTGCATGTGTATTGAGTATAGGAAATTTATTAAGGTGTCTCTAAAGAACAATAACCTCGTCTTTAGGAATTATTATATGTTCAACCAGCATTAGCTTACCACAGGGTTCTCAAAGATTGAGTTGAGGCATAATTACAATAAAGTTGGGATTAGGGAAGTTGATATCAGTAAGACCACATTTAGGACTTCATATGGCCACTACGAGTTCCATGTAATGTCTTTTGGGATTATTAATGCCCCTAAATACTTCATGGACTTGATAGCGTGAGTTTTTAGCTCATATATTGATTCATTCATAACTATATTCATAGATTACATTCTGGTACACTCAGGAGTAGGAGTGATCATTAGCAGAATGTGAGGATTATTCTCCAACCTTTGAATAAGCAACAACTTTATGCCAACATCACAAAGTGCAAGTTTTTTCTTGAGTATATAGAATTCTTTGGCATGTGATTTTAAAGGATGGTATGAATGTAGATTCCGCAAATATTGAAGTTACTTCTTATTGGCCTAGGACCTCTTTGGTAACTATATTTTAGAATTTTTTTCAATTTCATTGGTTACTCAAAGGGTTTATAGAGAGATTCTCCACCATGGAAATACATTTGACATGGTTTACTCTTTTTTATATTCCCTATGAGTGGTCTAAGGAATGTGAATAGATATTTTTCAAAATCAAGAAGATACTAACTTTTCTCTTATATTGACTCTTCCAATTAATCCAATGTTTTTTAGGTTATGTATTGATGCAACAATGTTATGTTATTGAATATGCACAAAGGAAACATAAGGTACATGAGCACAAGCGCCCTGCTCATGAGATTAACGTGCCATAAGTGTCTTTGTGTTTAAGATCTGGAGGCACCACCGGTATGGAGTTCATAATGAGATTAGAGTGTTTGAAGTACATAACGAGCCAAAAGTACTATAATTGTAGATGGCATCACTTCATTGAGCTTTGAAAGTATTATGACCTCTCTATTCTCTACCATCCGAGGAAGGTGAATGTAGTAGAGGATGCCTTGATCCAGAAGGTAGTGAGTATAGTTAGTCAAGCCCTCCTGTCTAATATGGAGTGATCATTAGCTTTTTACATTTAGTGCTTTGTAAATAACATGATTAAGTTGGGTTTTTTATATTCTATGTGTGCCATTACCTATGTGACAATCATGTACTCTTTGCATAATCAGATCTCTAGCCGTTAGTTTTATAATTAAACCTTGGTTGAACTTCATTATTGGGTGTTAGCGTTGTCATGCCTGTCATATTACAATTTATACATATAGAATTTTGAGGTTTGCATGTTGCATTTGTGTTTAGAGAGTTGGGGGGTAAATCTAGATGATACTTCTTGATGGCCATGTTTCTTGATACTCTATCTATCTGAGCATTGCGAAATATATTTTTTTTATGCATCAATAAAAGAAAATAGACATAATGAGAGATATTGAAGACTATGTATCATCTTTCAAGAATTTACACTAGATAAATGGGAAGAATTTGAGACCTTGTAGTGACTTTTAGAGATTGACCATTTCGGAGAGGAAGTAAGATCACATCACTATATACTTTGTGGTAAGTTTGTGCCCGATTTCTAGAGGTGTTGCAGATATCTGAGTCATCGTTGATCTATTGGACAAGTCTATACAGTTCCTCCCCATTAAGTATTTATTTAGCACCGAGAAGCTTATGTGTATGTACTCTCAAGAAGTGTTAAATATTTATGGTTTCCATCTCTATCAACTAAGTGTCCTTAATTCACTTTTATTTTCTAGATGACCTTTCAAGAAAAGGTCGACACTCATGTTTACCAATGAACAACTTTCCAACGCCTAGTGATGATTAGTCGGAGCAATAATTTTCATGTTATTGAATATATGTTGTGATCCTGTGTTATTGAGTTTAAAGGTTAGTGGGACCAGTTTTTCCTTTTTCCGGAGTTTTCATACAACAACAACACTTCATTATTTAAATTAACTCATTAGAGGCCTTATATGATAGGCTTTTTCACTCTTAGGTTAGTTCGTTTAAGTCTACAAATCCTAGACCTGTGGTACTAATTTGATAGAGGAGGTTTTAATATATGTGAGGGTGATTTAAGATAGACTTTGGATGTATTAGAGTAGGCATAGAAGTTATTCTGATCATGGTGGAGGCCTTTGAAGTGTTCAGTTGTTGATATAATTTTTTTCTATAAGTCGCGCATTTAGGGGATGATGAGATTTGAGAAGGGGGAGGGAGTAGGGTTCTTCTTAAGCGAGGCCATCCTTCCAAATGATTTCTTCTAAAGCATCCCTGATATTGCTTATGCATTCCTCGCTTTAGCTGACTAGGTTCATTTATGCTAGGCTCAACTTTTACAACTCAAAACTCGCAAAAGTGAAGCCTGCCTTTTTTATGCCACACACTTTAGTGACGTTAGTGTGCATTTAAGCTAACATCATCTAGGTTTTTAGTAAAGTGTTGTCCACAAATTTAACATTTATTGGGTATTGTTTTTGCAATTTCACCTCTATTTAAGCCCTGATTTGACTTATTTTATGTCCGAAATGATCAGTTTATCATGGATACTTGATTTTCTAATAATGCTTAAATTATTCTCAAAAACATTTAGAGGATCATTCATTGTCGTCAATATAAAATTCAGTTGTATAGTGCAATATACTCTTCGTCGAATCTTACAAAGAGTTATACAATGCAATGAATTTTGTAAAGAAATTCAAAATGTATTAGTTAATTGGTAGCATTTAAGAAAAAATAGTGAATGAATCAACCAAATTTTACAAAAAGGGTTTTGGCATCAAGAGGTACATATCGGTACTTGTGTTGTTCAATAGTTCTAGCTCATCATGGACAGTATGAATCATCATCAATGACACTAATATTTATTTGGTCTCACAATGTTGATTTATAGAATGTCCTCTCGGTCTCATCTAAATCAGTCAAAATCAACCCACTACTTTACGAAATCTCTCTTTCGAGAAAATTTAGAGTGGGGGAATACCTATGAACCAAAACATATCTTAAAAGCAAATCATGGAAACAAAACCTACCGTAAATGTGCATTAGACTAATTACTCACTTAAAACAATGTCTTTTGAACATCAACAAAAGATAGGAGTAAGTCTTCAACCTTAATCCATGAGATATCACCATCCTAATTAGGCTAAATCTATATATGAACAACGAAAAAAATAGCAAAATACAATACCAACTAAATTATATCAACACTTAACCCCATAATTCCACTCCTACACTTGGGAGTTTTATCCAACTACCCATAAAGTAAAGAAATTATAATTAGAATGTACATAGTCATGGATGTGATGAACTTAAGATATAATAATAAGCACACATTCCATTTCAACTTCAATTTGTCAAATCATAGAGCAACTTGTAGAACCCCAATGTTAAGAGTGTTTTCTCAAGAACATTAAAAGCTAGGAACTATAAATCTCTATTCTAAAAAATATTCCAAAATATCTGTATCTCAAAAGATTTTAATTTTTCTCTCTCCTTTGGGATATTCAAAGTTTCCCAAATTTTTACCCAAGTTCCACTGCATAACGTGTTTTGCGACATAAATGAAGCTCATCTAGCTGATTTTCAAGATCTGTGTCTCCTCCTTATTGAGACATTCTCTTACTTAGGCATTAGATATTAGAACCATAGGAAGTGAGCTATTTTTGTTTGTCATTCACATTCAGTGAATCGCCTAGTACAACCTTTGTTCATTTTTTAAGCCTTCACTTTTATCTAAGTCATGTCCTTTTTAGCGATTTTAAACATGTTCTCCTTTTGCATTCACCGAGTGACCAGTTCTTTTGTATATTTTCTAGCGTAACTAAATGATTCAAGTGGTACACACTATCACTTTGCATAACAACCCAAAAAAATGAATATGCTAAGATATGTTTAGTGTGTCTAGAATGCCTACGATTAGACCGGGTTCACACGGATTGATGCGCGAAGAACCAAACCAATGAAACCTTGCGACAGCAAAGCCAACTAACCTGGGGAGTTAGTTTAGCTAGGAAAGGTTGGGTCCATCCATGTAGAGCTCCCGAATTTACCTAGATGAGTCTTTATCAGACTTAAAAAGGGGAAATCTTAAGTTTGGAGGGTCTAGGGGTAAAATGGTCTTTTTCCAGGATAAGGGTAGTATCGTAATTACCCTAAATATGTATTTAATTATTTAATGAATAAGGTGGAGTAGTATTTTGGGGAGAGAGAGCCGAAATTTTCCTTTTAGCACCTTGTTGGGTAATTTCAGCCAAGTAAAGTTTTTTAATAAGCTATGTAAAATGAAGAAAAATAAGTGAAATCACTGAGGATCGAACCCGTGACCTCACCATGTTAATAATCATTGAAATAATGTGAGTTAAAAAAAATGTGGCATGTGGGATTCGAACCCGTGTGGCTTGATCAAAAATGAAAAGAAAAATAATAAAAAATTAATAATGAGGTGTGTGGGGTTCGAATCCACAACCTCTTTGTCAAACATTAGAGAGAATTAAATGAAAAACGAAAATTGAGGCATGTGGGAATCGAACCCACAACCACACGGTAGAATAAAGGAAATTAAGAATTAAAAAAATGAGGTTGTGGGGGTACGATCCCACACCCTCCTGGTCAAAAAATTTGGTTTAAGGAAAAAGTAAAATAAAAGATAATGAGGTTGCTGGGATTGTCTAGTTACTACTGCAGGTTCGTGGAGGGTTTTTCTTCCATTGCTGCCTCACTGACAGCTTGACTAAGAATAAGGCCAAGTTTGAATGTATGGAGACTTGTGAAAAGAGTTTCCAGGAGCTCAAGGACACACTCACTTCAGCCTCGGGGCTTACTTTGCCTAAGTGTGGTGAGAATAACACTGTTTATTGTAATGCATCTAGGGTTTGTTTGGGTTGTGTTCTTATGCAGGGTGGTAAAGTGATAGCTTATGCGTCAAGACAGCTCAAGGTTCATAAAAAGAATTATCCACTCATGACCTGGAGTTGGCAGTTGTGGTGTTTGCACTGAAATTGTGGAGGCATTACTTGTATGGAGTGCATGTGGATGTGTGCACATACCAAAAAAGTCTCCAGTACTTATTCACACAGAAGGAGTTGAATCTACGTAAGCGGAGGTGGTTGGAGCTGTTAAAGGACTATGACATGAATGTCCACTACCATCAAGGTAAGGCTAATGTTGTAGCTGGTGCTTTGAGTAGGATGAGAATGGGAAGTACAACCTAGTGGGGGTGTTTCATTTCATCCTACATCTGAATCATCTTTAGTAGTTGAAGTCAAAGAGGGTCAGCATCTTGATCCTGCGTTGATGGTTCTGAAGGTCTCACTGTTGGTTAGGATGAATGAGCCTTTTGCTTTGGGAGATGACGGCATACTTAGGTACCAGGATAGGTTGTGTGTACCAGATATGGATGATTTGCAGACCAGAATCATTTGAGAGGCCCATGGTTCCAGATATTCCATACGTCCAGGTTCCACCAAGATGTATCATGATCTTAAGCAGATCTATTGGTCGGATGGCATGAAGAAGGACATCACAAAATATGTGGCCAAGTGTCCTAATTGTAAACAAGTTAAGGTAGAACATCTTAAGCCTGGCGGTCATACTTAGATTAATGAGGTTCTGACTTGGAAATGGAAAGCCATTAATATGGACTTCTTGGTTGGTCTTCCGAAGACTAGGAGATAGCATGACTCCATGGGTTATTGTGGATAGTATGACTAAGTCTACCCACTTTATCCCTGTGAAGTCTACTTTCAGAGCCGAGGATTATGTGAGACTCTACATTGATGATATTGTGAGATAGCATGGGATTCCTTTGTCTATCATTTCAGATAGAGGAGATCAGTTTACTCCACATTTCTAGAGATCTTCCAAAAGAGCTTAGGCACACAGGTGAAGCTTAGTAATGCCTTTCATCCTCAGACTGATGGGCAGGCAGAAGGCACCATTCAGACATTAAAGGATTTGTATAGGGAGTGTGTGATTGACTTCAGGGGTAACTGGGACAACCATCTGCCTTTGATAGAGTTGTCGTAGAATAATAGCTATCACTCCAGCATTGGGGTGGCACTATTTGAGGCGATGTATGGTAGAAGGTGCAGGTATCCAGTTGGGTGGTTCGAGGTTGGAGAATCATCTATTTTGGTTCCAGAGATCATTCATGAGGCCTTACAGAAGGTCAGGGTGATTAGGGACAGGTTGGCGTACTGCTTACATCCGGCAGAAGTTTTATGCAGATAATAAAATATGGCCCTTAGAGTTTGATGTTGGTGACCAAGTCTATTTGAAGATATCACCTATGAAGGGGGTGATGACGTTTTTTTAGGAAGGGGAAGTTGAGTCAGAGGTATGTTGGTCCATATGAGATCTTACAGCGTGTGGGTGAGGTGGCCTATGAGTTTTCATTGCCTGGGGAGCAAGCCTCTGTTCATCAAGTCTTTCATGTCTCTATGTTAAAGAAGTACCTAGGTGATCCAGCATCGATTCTACCTATTGAAGGTTAGGCGGTCGATGAAGACTTGTCCAGTGAGAAGGTACTATTGAGATCTTGGACAGACAGGTCATGCGGCTGACAAAAAAAGAGATTGCCACAATGAAGATATTTTGGAGAAACCATCTTGTGGAGGGTGATACATGGGAGGCCAAGGCTGATATGAGATCCCGCTATCCCCATTTTTTATTTCCTTAAGGTTAGATTTCCTACTCTTAAGTCAAAGATTTCTTATCTCTCCATTTTTTGTTGTGACTGCTTGAATGTGCATAATGGTTATGATATGACTGGCATTTTTGATAGATTGTAAGAAGTGTCATTCGTGGACGAATGTTTCTAAGGGGGATAATGTAATGACCCTAATAAATTAATTTGCTAAGTAACGTTTAGTGTGTCTAGAATGCCTATGATTAGATCGGGTTCACACGGATTGATGCGCGTAGAACCAGACCTCTGAACCCGTGCGACAGCCAAGTCAACTAACTTGGGGAGTTATTTGAGCTATGAAAGGTTTGGTCTGGCCATGTAGGGCTCCTGAATATGAAATTTTACCCGGATGAGTTTTTAGTAGACTTAAAAAGGGGAAATCTTAAGTTTGGATGGTCTAGGGGTAAAATGGTCTTTTTCCAGGCTAAGGTTACTATGTAATTACCCAAAATATGTAATTAATTATTTAATTAATAATATGGAGAGGTATTTTGGGGAGAGAGGGCTGAAATTGCCCTTTTAGCAAAATCTTGCTCCACTCGGGTTCGAACCTAGGTGGGAGAAATGATTTTAATTATTTTATTTAAATTTGTAAATTAGTGTAATTAATTAATATTTATTAACTGATTTAATAAAAAGTAAAAATCAGATTTTTTTTAAAGGTTTGAAAGAGTCCTAGTTTAACTAAGTCTTTACCTAAGCCTAAATAATCTTTGACATTTAACTCTCTCTCTCTCACCTCAATATCTCTCTTTATTTTCATGTTCTCTCTACCGAAATGCAAGAACTGATCAGCAACTAAAAGTTCTTCACACTTGAAGAACATTCACGTTAAAAACTTATTCAAAACATAACCAAAAACATTAGGCAAAAGGGAGGATTTTTCTGTCGAAGTTTGGTGTTGAGTTTGGAGGAGGTATTTGGGCAGAAAGTTCAAGGTTTGAACGTCAAAATAAGGTATGGGTTTTCTTACTGTTGGTCCCTTTCCCAAGATACCCTTAGGACTCAGATGAATATATTTCGAAAACTAGGGTTGTTCCCCATTGCATGTCCCTGTCACTAGCCCAATTGATTCGTAGTTTGGATTTATTTGCTGGTAGAAATTATGGATGTAATGTGTTTTCGTGATGATCATGTTCATGTATGTGTGTTCGGATTTATGTGATGATTAAAGTATGTTTTTCCAAGACTACGTGATAAGTATGTGTTGCAAAGTGTGTGTTGGCGTGGCTCTTGGACACGGATTGGAGCATGGAATAACATGTTTTATGGTTGTATTTCACGTGAACAAACTTGTATAAATCATGATTTTAATATGAAGTATAATGCGGCTGATTTGAGTGAAAAACTATTAGCTAAATTATCCACGAAATGCCCTAAGAATTAACTCAAAACGTTGATAAAAAGAAGCTGAAAAATGTATCTCCAATTTCCAGCACCTTGTGTGTTAATTTCAGCCAAGTAAATTTGTTTAATAAGCTATGTAAAATGAAGAAAAATGAGTGAGATCACTGAGGATCGAACCTGTGACCTCACAATGTTAAAAATCATTGAAATAATGTGAGTTAAAAATAATGTGACAAGTGGGATTCGAACTCGTGTCACTTGACCGAAAATGAAAAGAAAAATATAAAAAATAAGAATGATGTGTGTGTAGTTCGAACCCACAACCTCTCTTCAAACATTAGAGAGAATTTAAAAAAAAATTAAAATTGAGGTGTGTGGGAATCAAACCCGCAACCACACGGTAGAATAAAGAAAATTAAGAAGAAAAGAAAATGAGGATATGGGGGTTTGATCCCACACCCTCTTTGTCAAAACAAAAAATTAGTTTAAGGAAAAATGAAAATAAAAGATATTAAGGTTGTGGGGGTTCGATCCCACATCCTCTCAGTCCCAATGAACAAAAAATAAAGAGAGAAATCAAGGGGAAAATTAAATGAAGGTGTTGGGATCGATCTTGGGTCCCCAAGCCGTGTGGATCAAACAAAAATAAATAAAAACATAAGTGTAGTCCAAGGGATTCGAAATTGTGTTCCCTTGCCCAAATTCTGTATTGATACATAAGTCATACGTGAATAAATGTTCAAAAATAATGTTGCCTACATAGATCGAAATCGAGATCTTGTCAAACTTACAAGATGCATAAGTCTTGTACCACATAAACTTAGGAAGATATGAATCGCTTAAACGACCTATGATTGAAGACTCGTGGCTTGTATACATAGACCCATAAGTCTAGCATACATGTAAAGTAAGTGAACCTAAGATGTATATAACGAAATGATGAAATCCTAGAAGGGTCAAGTAAGAGTGTGAAACACACTAAATGGTCAAGTACATTGGCATATGATGAAATGAACATTCAAGTAAAAAGGGGTGAGTAATTATGAATAACAAATATGCTAAATCTAATAAATGTGGTGACAACACGATAAGAGGCTAATGTGAAAGATGAGAGCAATCTCAAATGAGCCTAAGTAAATGTTACCAAAATGTACTCACCTATGAGAGTGTAAAGCTAAAGAAGAGACCAGTCTCTATTAACAATCTAACGAAAGTATTGAGATTAATGTATACTTTATACTAATGATGAGATGAGAAATAGTCTATTGAGGTATGATGTCCTCATACTAGAAGTAAGCTTTCATGACATATGAGTTGAATGTAATTATACTGAGCACCGATAGGCTAGCTATGAGAGTGATGCCTTCTTTCGAGATGGGCAGAGGTTCACATAACCCTCCTGAGATGAGACTGTCTGGCATGCCGGGTATGTCTCCTTATATATCCTAGTCTTTAAACCTGTACTGCTAACATAGGGACCTAGCAGGGTTTGATTCCCTATGTATGCTAGCATGTTTTGGGTGACTTTGGCCAGTGATTCCACCTCTTTTCGGTGTGGGGCAGACAATGGATTTCATGATGCTAACATGATCCATGTCGGTTAAAGTTAAAGTTCCCAAATGAACGAATAAGGCCATCCTCAAATGATGCACAGAATGATATAAATGATACCAAAGGTGTTAGAATAGGATAATCAAGAGGTGAGCTAGACTCAAGTAATGACACAAGGTTATTCTTGATCATTGCAAAGAAAACCCGATGAGAGTCTTAAGCTACATCCTAGGTATGGCTAGTGTTTACACTAGCTTATGAATTAATGAAATGAAGTACGTATGAATGAATGAAGCAGACTCTCTATTTGTTAAAGAAAGCTCCCTAGTTGAGGTCTCATATGTTGACCCCTCATTTTGGGAAGTCTTAATTTCAAGTCCATGATTCCAACGTCTCATGGCATATGAATGAATGAAATGAAATATGTTATGTTCTATATGCAATATGTTATGTACTATGTGTAAGATGTTATGTGATGTGTACAATATGATATGTATGATGATGCATGTTACTCTCATGGCATGACTTTCCTAAACAAAATTTGGCAAGTCCTCTGATTTTGCTAATTCAAATTTGGCAAGTCGCCGGACTTTCCTAATTAAAATTTTGCAAGTCCCTCGACTTTCCTAATCCCAAATTGGCAAGTCCACTGACTTGACTTTCGATAAATCATGTTCTTAGGAAAGAGCTATTCTTACCAATGCATGTCTTTGGTCTATGATTGCATATATTCATACTTAGTACAAGTGTGTAATAATCCCATACAACTCTACATTTTTAGGTGCAGGCACAGGTGGACGTTAGAGCTTACAGATCGACACTGAAGTTATCCGTATGTGGAGCATTCATCCAGACTTTGTAGGACCTCATGCATTCGAGGACGCTTGCCCTTTATATTCTAGATTAGGTATATGATATATATAGTGGAGTATGTTTAGTGGAGTATGTTTCACTAAGGTTTCTTTCCCGTTTTATTTCAGACATTGTATTGGTGTCATTTTGGCAACTATACACTTAATGAAGTATTGAACTATTTCGTTCATTTGATGTTCTTAATGTTAGATGGTTGATGGTGAATGTATATGAATTTAAGTAGAACGACTTACATGCTTGTTAATAAACAAAAAGTTCAAATTTTCCACTAAATTTAACCTAGATGAAGTAAGGATAACGTATGTAGGCTTGTCTGCGACCTCTAAGAGGTCAACGACGATGGTCTCGTCTGGGGTCTATATTCCATTGTATTACTTTGAGAAAACTAATTGTGTAATTAAATAACGCTTAAATTAGAGTAGATGTACCACTCATGAATACCCCGACACAACCTTTTGTTTTTCTAAAGTAAACAAAAATCACAATTAGTTCAAAAAAGTTATCTACAATAATTCTCAATTAGATCTAACATGCATGTGCCACCACAAGTCTACTCTGAATCAAATGCAACACTCAATCATGATCTATTATGATTAGTCATTTAAGAACCAAACTTAAGCATACTATAGGTTCTTCTATTATGCAAAACCATGTTTCAGAAATGAATCAAATGTCCTCACATAAAGAATGACTCCATTCTCATACTAACAAAGTCAATAAAGAATCACTACAACACTTACTCTCTAAAACAGAAATAAATGCAAACTTCATCCCATATATTGTCCCATATTTTTCATTCATCACATAACAAAAATCATGTAATATCTAAAGTGTCTTTTAGGTTGGTAATTGTCTAAGGGTTAAGGTATGGTCAATTTGACTCATTGACTTCACCTTTCCAAAGATTCTTGCAATCATTATTTCCTATTCTCAAGTTGTTTCAATTCTTTTCACTTGGGAAGTCAAACATTCACTTGTCAAATAATTTATTGGAGAACCATTATTATTTCACCTTACTTTCTTTTTCATTTCCATTTTCAAATATTTTTCATTGCATTCTCTTAAATTCAATGAGGGGTTACTTCTTTATAACACACTTCAAAGTTGATTCTCATATCATGTTTCTTTGCCTTCAACTGCGCTTTATTTCATCCTTCCTTTACACACCTATTTTAGGTTGTTGAACTACATTAGCTATACAAACAAACCAATGATTAAAATATAATTTATAAGTGAGAAGTTAGGTATAATCTTTTTTAATATGTTTCAAAAAGGTTGTCAAAAACTTTATATGCTCAAGTGGTGCATTAGTTGTTGCACACCCTCACAAGGTTTTCACAAAAAGGATAGAAAGATTTTGTAGTCCCTCGAGAAATACTACTCCCAAGATCTTTCATTACATTGAAAAAATCTAGACATATGTCTAAAAATTAAAATTCTAGGATTCAACAAGCATGATTCCAAGTAAAACCTTACTATAAAAGGAACTTCAAAAAAAATTGTTTACCATAAACTTAAAAGATAAAAAACTTACATGTCATATTCATTGCAGAGCTCACATAAAAACATAACTAGTCAAAAAAGATTCAAAAAGAAAATTTAAAAAACCAACCAATATAATTTCTTTTTTAAATACCAACACTGAGCACAAAAGTCGTCATGAGTACTATTCAAGATAGAGATATAGAACACAACCGATCGTCAAAAATTACCAATGCAAACTCAAACATGTGTTGTAATGCAAAATCATGCCATGTGACACTATAGTGTTCGAACATTATCAATGCAAACTCAAGCAGGTGTGTGGCCTGACACCGAGAAAACCTGTCTTTTAGAAGAGCCAATGCATCTTAAATGGCACAATCAATGAATTTAGAATATATGTCTAAACCCTAGCAACCCACACATCCTAAGACTGATAACACTTAAATAACACTCAAAAACATATTACAAGAGTGAGTAATCGTTATTAGTAAGAAACCCTAATAAAAAGTTTGGGTTGAATCCCATAGGTCTGATGTATCATTGAGGATTCCTTATCACGAATAATAGATGTTGAATTAGAACATTTGTAATAGTAAGAACAATTGGCTGAATTGAATCACCAACTTAATAGAAAGGTTCGGTTATCAATTATTAAAATTAAATGAAATCAAATACTAATAAGTGATCTAGGGTTGGAGGAATTAGAAGTTATCTCTCATCGAGGTAATTGTACTACTCACAATGATGAACATCCATCAATAGTCTAAGTAATATTCATTAATGATAAAAATTTTTCGATCTCCAACATTTGTGCTAGAATCTCTTTTAAGTCTCATCAATGTTTCAATAAGAAAAACACAATACCTTATACTATCCTTTCTTTTAAGAATAAGGCAACTAGATTCCGATCCATAAGCTCTCTTTCTAGAAAACTACAGAAATGAAAACTTATTTCTAGTATTAAACTAATTATACACTCCTATTAATATCTTTGAGCATCAATCAGAGAGAGGAAATGGAAATTTACATTGCAACCTTAACACATTAGTTATAGCCATGGTAATTAGAAAAAATTCATACTTGAACAGAACAAAAACAAGGAATATCACAATACTCACTACATTAAATCAACAGAAAACCCCATTTAGAGCACCCTTAAATCTTGGGGTTTATCCAATGATCACAAAAAATAAAAAACTTGTACCTTTCACATGAAATCGGCCATGTGCAACATGAAATAATGAAATAAAGAGTAAACTCAGTTTGAATTTAACTTCAGATAGAAAAATCAAAGAACAAAGTTGTAAGACCCAAAAGCTTAAGAAGTGTTCTCTCTACTACTCACTAAAGTTCGAGACTTTTTAAACTATTTCTGAACTCTCTTAAATTTCTATCTTTTGGGATATTTATACTTTCCAAAAAAATTGCAAAAATTCAATTGATGACTAATTCGGCTATATTAGTTCAGCTCGTCGAGCATGCTTAATGGCTCACCTCTTACTCCATAGCTTACCTTCTGATGCTCTAGGCTACAAGTGTTTGAACCTTAGATGACGAACTGAATGGAGTCATCCTTAAACATTGGTAAATCATTGAATACCACCTTAGTTTGCTTCTGATGCTCTAGGCTACAAGTGTTTTCCTTGCATACTGTAACTTTGGGTGATGACTGACAGGTCTAACGTTCTCACAAGATGCATCACCGTTTCTAGTTGAGATCACCTACCTTCCTTTGTAACATCAATTGCCTTTCACTTTCAAATTTTTTGAGGTCATGATTAGTAGGCGTTACCCCCTTCATTTTAGGCAATCAAAAATGTTAACTTTGATGGCCCATCTTCCATACATCATTCCTTGCCTTTTCAAATTACTTCATAATTGTGTATAATGTTAGAAAATGATAAAATATAGGAATTCAAAAATAAAATATTGTGCTAAATGGACCTTAAATGAGTTCAAATTTACCACTCACCAACACCCTCAACTTCAAATTTTGCTTGTCCTCAAGTAAATCAAGAACGCAATAACTTCAAACAAGTATCTGCAATAGTATTAGACGATGCCTATCATATAAACGCCATATAAATCTTAATATCAACACTAACTTTCCCAAAATAATTGTGTGAAAGTTTAAAATGATGACTAACTAGTCTGAACAGAAAATCAAGTTCACTTTAGCTTTTTATGTTTTGAAAGAACATGATTAAAAAAGATTCAACTTCCCTGACATAAAGAAATATTACATTCTCTCATTAAGTAATTTCCACAATTGTGTATGGAATTAATGCATCTGTCCCTCTCTCAAAAGAGAAATACTGGTTAGCTTTGACCTACAAGTGTGTCTATATTTCAAATCATTGTATAACCTAGTCAAATAAATATCTCAAGGGTCTTTTTAGGTTTGTAGTTGAGTAAAGAGTTAAGGCATCGTCAGTTTGGATCGGCTACTTTAGGTTTTCAAGGAATTGTTACAACCATCATCACCTATTTTCTCGTTCTTATTCTTACTTTTCAATTGACAACTCAACCCTTAACTTGTAACTCATTTTATTTGGAATCCCCATTTCTTTCATGTGACCCTATTTTTCATTTTAACTTTACGCTCATTCTTTCCCTTATTTATGAGGAAGGTTTAATTATTTTTTGTAACTCTTTGAAGGTTGGACCTCATTAAATCTTTCTTTTCCCTTAACTTTATTTTAATTACTCATTCTTTACACAGACCAACTTGGGATTTTAACCTAAATTGTCTATTTAAACATCAGAATATTTCAAAAATAAAGTTAATAATGTGATTTTAGATATAAAGTAAATTTAAATTATTTTAATGTAAGAGAGCCTTAAATGTCATTAAATAATGATAATTGGTAGAATATTGTCCTCCATCCAACTTATGAGTGTGATATGTTATCCATACTGGTATTTTTTAACAAAAGGGTGGACTACAAGGGTATTTTAAGGCCAAAAGATGGATAGAGGATAATTTTTTACCTGTTCATGTACTTGAGGGGTATTTAAGGCCCTTCTCCATTTAAGATATTGATATTGCACAAAATTGATTCATAATTATATCAATTAAAACCTCGAGCAATTAAATTTTTTAAAATACATTGGAAGTTGCATTCATCAAGAAAGAATGTATTCTGAAGAGATGAGGAAAAATTTCCCAAAAGAAAAGCACACTGATATAAACAAAATATTTACTACAAAATATGAAAAGAAAATATAAAAAAGTACAAACAAAAAAGGAATAATTTCAAGTAGGCCATTGGCCCACCAAAACTGAAAAGTAGTGTCATCAATGCTCAATAAACGAAATACTAGGAGGCTAATAAAAGTTTCTCACCAAATTTCTGTAGTGGAGAAGCCTCAAGTAGGGGATAGATGTCTACAAATAGGATGATGGAGGTTGCAAGAAAGCTCGACTTGGGCATTAGTTCTTGACTCAATAAAGACAATTGTTGTTGACCATTAAGTGACTCCACAAGACCTGACTTATGTAGTCTTCCTAAGAGACTTCTATAGGTGTCACATCCAAGTTTACTCCCTAGACGTAACTGGCATCGTCGTCCTCTTTCAGGACTAAGACTAGCCTCTTAGTTTACATCATTACATTCATAGGTCAAATTTAGCGGAATACTTAAAACATTTAATTATTTTTACTTGGAGGTTTACATACACCTCTACATACACATAACATATATACCGAGTATACATTGACCCTTCATATAGGAAGGTTACATAGCCTTCAACTTTTATTACACATAAGTGTATAAGAGATAACATAGACATAATAGTCATAATAGTCTTCTCATCTCATAACCGTCTAATAAGATTGTAAGAACTTGGGCATAGCCCATACATCAAGTAAAAATGCCTCACATGGGCTATACAATGTTTCATACTAAATGGAAAGAAAGAACCATAATAGTCTTTAACGAAAAAGAAAACTCCATAAGCTAGATAGTGGCATCGCCCTCATAAAATGAGGACCTACCCTACTTGGATGAATAAGAGATCCAAGCCTTCTTCAAGTTGCCTTCCAAAACACTTCAACGACTGGAACCTAAAATGTTGGGGAAAAGTAAGAAATGTGGTTAGTACGCCACTTGTACTAAGTATGAGACCATATGCACACATACTTTGAAATCATGCTAAGAAAAAGGACATTTCATAAAGATATGCAATTTACATTGAAAACGCTTATGCATATTCAACAAGACCATACCAATCAATATTGCATATTCATTAAGTCATAGGCATGTACATTACAAAATAGCCAAAGAAAGTCAATTACTCATGAACCCCTATCAAGTCAACAAGTGCAATGACCAAGTAAAGCCCCATAACCTTACTCAATCAAGTAACCCAACAAGAATCATGACTAACATCCTACTTTACATAACATAGCATTTAAGAGTGCATATCATCTTACTTTAACCATATAGACCAATATATATACATAAGTGAAACTAATCATCATATAGTATCAACAATGTGTAAGTTCATCATATACATGTCATATAGAATTATAAGCATATTTATACATAAGAACATCCTTCCAAGACTCCCTTCAAGGCTAACTAGTGCAATGTTTAGGTAGAGTCTCATACCCCTACATAGACTAAGCTAGACCTCTTACGTTATCATAGTTAGAGTTCAATCTTTTAGTTCATTTTCACTTTTGGGAACATCTTTCCCTAACCGACATAGACCACATGAGCTAGTGTGGAATTCGTGTCATAAAACCCTACACCAAAGGAAGGCGGACTACATGCCAAGGTAGTACCAAAACATAAAACATAGAAACTATGTGGATCCAATAGCCAGTATTCCTTTGGGGTCAACATAGTTCAAGAACTAGGAGATATAATTGGGACCCTCATTAGGATATTAGCATTGTAGTCTCCAATCTCAAGAGTACATTAGTGATCCTACCATCCCTATGTGGGAAGGGACACTCCTCAATCTAGTTCAATTGGTGCTAAGCTAGAGTCCTTTTTTAAATGTCTTTAAGCCTTTATTATCTACCACAACTTAGTTTAGGTCATAGAGTCTAACCCTTGTATAACATCATCATCATAACTCAATAAGAATTGCATGAGTATAGTACTTTCATTATAATTCATATAGGTAAGGCTAGCACATTAGCATTTCATATCATGATAAGATACATTTGTATATCATTCACCCTCCTTATAATATTTACATCTTAATCAACCTGACAATCATTATCAAGAAATTTAAAATTCAACATCATACCACCCTATCAATCCTTATACAAGGCATAATCCAACACAACATCATAATTTAATCATATTTAACCACAATTTGAAGTAAAGGGTAGAGATTATAAGACTTACCAAGTCTTTATCGTAGTTCATCATCAAGGTCTTACCATAAACCCTCAATTCAACCTAATCTAGGTATACATCATCATAAATCAATAATCAACATGATAACAAGGGTAGAAGAATCACTACATTACAATTCAATACTAGATCATAGCTTAAGACAAGATACTTAGGTCAATTCACTTCCTAACCTAGATAATCTTCTCAAAAGCTAGAATGAAAGACTACAAATCACTCTAATTAGTTCATGATTAATTTAAAAACATCATATAATAGTAATTCAACAAAAAATAAAGTCAATCGAACCAATCACAACCTAATTCATATCAAGATAAAACCTACGGTTAAGGGTTAATGGTCATCTTCTACAAACTAGACCAAACCATCAAGATGTATCATAATTAAGTTAGAATACATGTTAATCAATCCATATTATCCAATAGAAAACATAAAAAAAATTCATAACATAAATTTTGAGATTGAGACCCACATGAAAACCCAATTTTTAGAAATACTTTGAAGGAACCCTTTGATGAAAGAGGTATCAAAGGTGAATTAGATCACATACCTAATCCTTTGATGAAGATTTGATGGTGAAATCATAGCTTTACAGCCTCCAAATCACCCCTATCTATTCTTCAATGGTGTCTTCCAATAGAGAGAGAGAAAAGAGAGAAGGAAGAGAGTATTGTTTTAAGCGTTGTAATTAGATTAATGGGGCTGGGTTCTTTATATGGGGGGTTAATTAGATAAGTTAGGATTACCTAAACCCCTAACTAACTACCTAAACCCTTAATTAAATAATTGAAACTTAATAAAAAAATGTGTAGGAAAATGCAGGTACACCGACAACACCACAATTGACGGATTATGGGTCTGTCAATAGACTAGCAGCCCTCTTCCATGCTGCACATCCGTCCTTCTTTGGAATAGACTGTAAAGATGAAGGACTCCAAAGAAATGGCTAAGTTTTTGTTGAAGTTTGGCATCGACTCCACTTCGATCAACACACTCTCAGTGGATTGCCCTTTCGTGGGTGCACACTGCCAATGCAGTATTGACTCCAATGTGCAAGGTTCCTCCTCAAGGTCCTTTGGTTGGTCCATGGGGAGTCGTACCCAGAAATTTTGACCGTGAATTAACTTGAACACATGTTAGCTACCCTTCCACCAATTTTCATGGATTTTGGACTCTTAAAATCTATTCAAATAAACTATGGCATGCTAGTACCTCCTAAAACTAGTTTCCGGATATCATGGATGTTCTAGTTCCTAGACTTTCTAAAATAGTGTATAGACCTTATGAAACCCATGTTAGTCAATTATCCAAAGTTCAACTTACCAACATGCTACATATCATTTCATAAAGATTCATCATATCAAAATGCACAAGATAACTCAAACAAGCCAAAGAGCAAAAATTTCAAGTTCTAATATACAAGTTCACTGTAAGTCACTATAAAGATACTCCAAAAGCACATTTTGCAAGACTTCACCAAAATCAAAGTAACTTCAACTTTTTCATTATTTTCATTATTAGCAAGAATTAATAACCTGAGTTATCAAATAGATATGGGTAACAGGACATCATGTCGGCCACGGCCTTCCATATTGCACCCTCAACTAGTTTATTCTTCCATAACACCTTTATTGAAGCCACCTCTTTATTTTTCAACTTCTTGACTTGCTTATCAAGAATTTGAACTGAAACTTCCCCATAAGAGAGGCTATCCTTCACACCAAGACCCTCAATATAAAGAATAGACTCGGGATCACCAATACACTTTTTAAGCATGAAAACATGGAAAATTGGATGACTCGAAGTCAATTCACTAGGAAGTTTCAATTCATAGGCAACCTTACCAACCCTTTGCAAGATTTCATACGGACTCACGTAACGGGGACTCAACTTTCTTGCCAAATCTAACCACCCATTTCATAGGTGAGATTTTCAAATACACTTTATCACCTTCTTCAAACTCCAAATCCCTTCTCTTATGATCGACATAAGACTTTTTCCGACTATTGGCAGCTTGCAATCGGTTCCTTATGATATTAACTTTCTCCAAAATCTTATAAATCAAATGGGGACTAAGAAGAGAAGGCTCACTCACTTCAAACCATCAAATAGGAGACGTACACCACATGAGTTAATGTGGAATCTGGTGTTATGGAACCCTTCACTAAAGAAAGGTAGAGTACTTGCCAAGGTATTACCAAAAGATGAACTTAGCAACTACGTGGATCCATTAGCTAGTATTCCTATGGGGGTAACATAGTTCGAGAACTAGAAGATATAGTTAGGGCCTTCTTTGTGATACATGCATTTTAGTCTCCAAATATCAAGAGTACATTAGTGATATTACCTCCCCTATGTGGGAAGGGACACTCCTCACTCTAGTTCACTCGGTGTTAAGCTAGAGTCCCTTTTTGAAATGTCTTTAATGCCTTTATTAATAATTATAGGTTAATGTAGGTCCTAGGGTCTATCCCTTGTATAATCATCATCATCATCATAGCTCAATAATAATTGAATGAGTATTGTACTTTCATAACAATTCATACAAGTGAGGTTAGTACATTTACATAGTCACATTATAATAAGGCACATTGGTAAGTTATCACCATCCTTATAACATTTAGATTTTAGATAACACCTCACAAACTAGAGTCAAGACATTTCAATTCAACATCATATCATCCCTATCAATCTCACATAAGTTAAACTAAAAAAATCATCACTTAATCACAAGTAATCATAATTGAAGTAAAGAATAGAGATCGCAAGACTTACTCATTCTCCTTCAAAATGTCATCATCAAGGTCTTACCATCAACCTCCAACTTAACCCAACAATGGTATAATAGCATCACATAATAGTAACCAACATAAAACAAGGCCAATTAATCACTATACAATAATTCATCACTAGTTCATAGCCTAGAATTAGAGACTTAGATCAAGTTCATACTCTACTTCACAACCTAGGTCAATTAATCATAAACTAGAATAATTGGATTATAATATATCACAATCTACTTATAATTATCATGATAACAACATACGATAGTAATTCACACACTAACCAAGACGATTGAGTCAATACTATACAAATCAATTCAAGATCACAACCTAGGGTAAAGGGGAATAGGTCATCTTCTAAAATTGAGACAAATACATAAAATTAACATAATGTAACAATTATACATGTTATTATATGTTATGCCTCGTATTTTTTTTATACGTAGTGCGCATCGTGATCTAGAAGACGTAAAGAAATATTAGGCAAGGATGTTATTTCCAAATGTGATATTAAGTATGAGTTGGTTAATGTAAGTGCCATTAACTTTAAGTGAGGGATTAATTAGTGGCTAATTTGGATTGATTTAATCCAATGGGCCCCACCACTCAAGGCAAAAAATTAAAAAGGGATCAGATTGTGGGCTGGCCTTAGTGGACAGGTGTAGAGGGGGGCTGCTTCCACTTCATACTATTAAATGAGGTGGGGAAATCCACTCCATGCTATATAAAGTGGTGAAATGCATTGCTACATATCATCTTCTTATTCACCACTTGTCTTAGGCAGCCATGGAAATGAAGAAACCAACCCTGCAACTCTTGGCCAGCAGCTGCAAATAATTTGGTTAGTAATCTCCTTGTTTGGTGTGTTAATTCTTTAGAATACCCTTGTTAATTATCCATTAATTTTAAGAAGGGGGCGTGACCAGTAGTTTAGGAAGTTTGTTTTAGTTATTGAATGTGCTAAGTATGAATGGAAACCATAATCAGATTATTAGTGGTGTCATGTTGGTGCTTGGGCTGTTTATATGATTCTTTGGGTTATATGTGTTATTGGTATTGCTGTGGATAATTTGGATTGTTGTCGAATTGGGACGAAGTAAGGAAAATAGGGGAGGTGCTGCCGAATTTTCGTTAGATTATTAGCTAGCTTACAAGAAAGTAAAGCACGATGTTTATCTAATTGCGGCACGATTGTTGCTTGTTATAGATTAATAGCTTGAGCAGTAAATATTGGACGTGCGGCTCAATTATACGGTATGTAACGCTGTCCCTTCTTTCTTTGCTTGGCATGACTTTTAAAAATAAGCGAATAACGGACAGATTTGATACTTACCTCTAAAGCGTCTAGGTGATGTATATTCTTGCTTCCACAATTATTCCTCTATATATCGGTTATGTCTAAGGCTATGATGATCTCTAATATCTATGGTAATGCTTCTTAGAGTCATTGAAATTTTACGTTTTCATATCGTATTAAAGGTTCATAATCTTGATAAAACATTAATCTTTGGTAATACTCCTTGCTGGTTCACGTTGATTGTTCTATTGAGTTATAAGAAATGATTTTAATTGCATATGGTTGCTCATAATATTCTGCTCGTGCATAGAGTCATTTATCATTTCACCGAGTCCCGGGCCGGGTAATGTTCGTGCGGAGTTTCTTGCATATGTCACCGAGTTCCTCACTAGAGGGCCGGGTATGTATATTATATATATGATTGGTGATGAGGATGGTTATGATGATGATGATGACGGAGATGACGTGATGATTATTTTGCCGAGCCCCTTACTAGGGAAGCTGGGCACCTTAAATGTTAAATATATGCATGATTTCACTTAAAAAGTATATGTGTAGCGATATTTTGTTTCGACTTGCCACATTGGTATCCTGTCATCTTTACCTTATGCTTTACATACTCAGTACATTGTCCGTACTGACCCCCCTTTCCTCGGGGGGCTGCGTTTCATGCCCGCAGGTGTAGACGCGCAGTTCGGTGATCCTCCCGCCTAGGATATCTACTCTGCTAATTGGGAGAGCTCCACTGTTCCGGAGCCCAGTCGTTTTGGTACATAACTTTTGTGTAGTCTTTTGCTCGTCTATGGGTATGGCGGGGCCCTGTCCCGCCGAGTTTCACTAATGTACTCTTAGAGGTCTGTGGACATTATGTGGGTTGTATATATATGTTTTGGATAATGGTCTGGACATGGTTTGTTTGGGATGTCCGCTTGTACAGGGGCAGCCTTGTCGGCTGCGTACATCATTATGCTTTGAATAGTGGCGGCCTTGTCGGCTCGCGTATGCTGTTATGGTTGAATGGTTATGACTCCTTATGAGACAGGTCCTCTTATATATATATATGACGTTGGGGTTGGCTTGATTTGATTAAATTCCATATTGTCTTAGTTTCAGTTGGTCATACTTAGCAGGTTTGTATGTGGGTGTCCAAAACGGGCACTAATCACGGCCTATCGGGTTGGGTCGTGACAAAGAGTGGTATCAGAGCGGTTCTTCCTCGGAAGTGCCTACAGACCGTGTCTAGTAGAGTCTTGTTTATCGGTGTGTTGTGCACCACATCTATAAACAGGAAGCTACAGGACATTTAGGATGTCATTCTTTCTTCTTATTCTAGATCGTGCGATAGAGCTATATTAACAGGATAATCCCTCTCTAACGAATCCATGTGTTTTCAGCTATGCCTCCAAAGAAAGCGACAGCCGCCCAGAAGGGAAAATCGGTAGCAGAAGGTACTAGTCAGACCCGAAGAGTTACTAGGGCCCGTGCCCAGTCTATGCCTGGTATTATGCTCCAGTCGGAGAGCTCTGCTACACCCCCACCGCCAGAAGAGCTTAGAGCAGCAGCAGCTCCAGTTCGGGGGACACCACCAGCCCCCGAGGCCCCAACATCTGAACCTCCAGCTCCTCAGTCAGGGACGGAGGATAGGGCCATGAGAGATGTGGTTCAATTGCTGACTAGATTAGTGGCAGATCAGGCTCGCAGGCATGGACTAGGAGTTGATCATGCGGACAGATCTGATAGCTTAAGGGCTCGTGACTTCTTAAGTTGTAATCCTCCAGAGTTCTTTGGGTCAAGGCCACAGGATGATCCGCAAGAGTTTATTCGTCAGATGCAGCGTACATTGAGGATAATCAAGGCTTCGGAGACCGAGTCTGTTGAGTTGGCTACGTATCATTTGCGGGATGTAGCTATTAATTGGTATGAGTCTTGGGAGTTATCTAGGGGTGAGGGTGCCCCTCCAGCGGTATGGGATGAATTTGTGGAGGCTTTCCAGGGCCACTTCCTGCCTCCAGAGATGAAGCGAGCTAGAGTCGATAAATTCTTGCGTTTGAAGCAAAATGGCAGGAGCGTTCGAGAGTATAGCCTCGAGTTTGATTCATTGGCTAGGCATGCGCCTACTATTATGGCTGATATGGCAGACAGGGTACATCGTTATGTGATGGGATTGGATCGTTATCTGATTGACGGTTGTATGGCAGTGACTCTTCAGCCAGGTATGGACATTGCTCGGGTGCAGGCATATGCACAGGGGGTAGAGGATCGGCACCGGGGACGTCAGCCAGATAGAGATTATAATAGAGGCCAGCATAAGAGGGCTAGATCAGCAGGTTATCCTGACGAGTTTCAAAGCGGGCAGTCTCAGCAGCATGTTAGATTTTCTTCCCAACCAGCACAGAGTGCACCCCCACGTATCATGGGTAGGGGGTTCGATCGTATGGGATATTCGGAACCTGGTCAGAGCTCTAGGGCGTCAGGGTCACAGATGGGCAGGGGTTTGAGCCAGTCGAGGCCACCTTTGCCTCGGTGTTCTCGTTGTGGTAAGTCCCATCCTGGGGAATGTCGTTGGGCTACAGGTGCGTGTTTTTCTTGCGGCCGTCAGGGCCATACTATGAGGGAGTGTAACCTTAGAGGTAGTGCAGGTGGTATGGCACAGCCTACAGGGTCCGTTGCTGGTTCATCTTCTTCTGTGGCTATGCGCCCTACGGGGCAGGGTATTCAGGCACCAGCAGGCCGTGGTAGAGGACGTGGTGGAGCTTCTAGTTCTAGCGGTCCCTCAAACCGTATATATGCTTTGACTAATAGGCAAGATCAAGAGGCGTCACCTAATGTGATCATAGGTATATTATCACTATTCTCCCGAAGTGTGTATGCATTGGTAGACCCAGGTTCCACCTTATCATATATATCTCCCTTTGTTGCTAGTAGGATCGGAATAGAGTCTGAGTTGATAGAACCATTTGAGGTAGCTACACCTGTAGGAGATTTTGTCATAGCTACGCGAGTATATAGGAATTGTTCAGTAGCTATATATAGTCATCATACCGTAGCAGATCTAATAGAGTTAAATATGATTGAGTTTGATATTATCATGGGCATGGATTGGTTGGCTGCTTGTTATGCTAATGTTGATTGCAGAGAAAAGATAGTTCGATTTCAATTTCCAGGGGAACCGATTATATAGTGGAAGGGAAGTACAGTATCGCCGAAAGGTAAGTTCATTTCATACCTCAAGGCCGGGAAGATGGTTAGAAAAGGCTATATTTACCATCTGATTCGGGTGTATGACATAAAGGCAGAGGCACCGACTCTTCAATCAGTCCCGGTAGTTAATGAATTTCCTGATGTATTCCCCGAGGAACTTCCAGGCCTTCCTCCAGAACGGGAGATAGAGTTTACTATAGATGTACTGCCAGATACCCAGCCTATATCTATACCTCCTTATAGAATGGCACCTGCTGAGTTGAAAGAATTGAAAGAGCAATTGAGGGATTTGCTAGAAAAGGGCTTCATCAGGCCTAGTACGTCACCTTGGGGAGCACCAGTACTGTTTGTGAGGAAGAAGGATGGGTCGCTGCGGATGTGCATTGATTATAGGCAGTTGAACAAAGTAACAATAAAGAACAGGTATCCCCTCCCAAGGATTGACGATCTATTTGACCAGTTGCAGGGTGCAAAGTGTTTTTCAAAGATAGACTTGCGGTCAGGTTATCATCAGGTGCGGGTAAGGGAGGCAGATATTCCAAAGACAGCATTCCGAACCCGATATGGGCATTATGAGTTTAGAGTGCTGTCTTTTGGGCTGACTAATGCTCCAGCGGTATTCATGGATTTAATGAATCGAGTATTTAAACCATTCCTTGATATGTTTGTTATTGTATTTATAGACGATATTCTGGTCTATTCACGTTCAGAAGAGGAGCATGCAGATCATTTAAGGACGGTACTTAGGGTGCTTCAGCACCAGAAGTTGTATGCTAAATTTTCTAAGTGCGAGTTCTGGTTGACTTCAGTGGCATTCTTGGGGCATATTATTGGAGCTGATGGTATTCGGGTAGATACACAGAAGATTGAGGCAGTAAAGACTTGGCCCAGACCTACGACACCTACTGAGGTACGCAGCTTTTTGGGGTTAGCAGGATATTACAGGAGATTCGTAGAAAAGTTTGCCTCAATTTCAGTGCCTTTGACAAGGCTAACTCAAAAGGCAGCCAAGTTCCAGTGGACAGATGCTTGTGAGCGAAGCTTCCAGCTATTGAAAGACAAATTGACTACAGCTCCAGTCCTAACTCTTCCAGAGGGACCAGATGGCTATGTTATTTATTGTGATGCTTCGGGTGTTGGGCTAGGATGTGTATTGATGCAGCATGGCAAAGTTATAGCCTATGCCTCCCGACAACTTAGGAAGCATGAAAAGAACTATCCTACTCACGATCTGGAGTTAGCGGTCGTGGTTCATGCCTTGAAGATATGGAGACATTATTTATATGGTGTCCATGTGGACATCTATACAGATCATAAGAGTCTCCAATATATCTTTAAACAGAAGGAGCTGAACTTACGACAGAGGCGGTGGTTAGAGTTGCTAAAGGATTATGATGTTGATATTTTATATCATCCAGGGAAAGCGAATGTTGTAGCAGATGCTCTTAGCCGTAAGTCCATGGGTAGCTTGACAGATGTACAACCAGAAGGGAGGGATATGGTTCGGGAGATTCAGCGGCTATCCAGCCTTGGAGTCCGTCTAGCTAATTCGGAAGATAGTGGAGTTTCTATTCGAGAGGTTGCTGAGTCCTCAATCATAGATGAGGTAAAGAGACACCAATACAAGGACCCTATTCTGGCACAGTATAGAGATGCAGCTCTTTAAAAGGAAAAGACCCCATTTAAGGTTACACCTGATGGAGTGTTACGATATGAAGGCAGATTGTGTGTACCCGATACTGCGGGGCTAGACGGCAAGTTATGGGAGAGGCACACTCTGCCCGTTATTCTATTCACCCAGGGTCAACAAAAATGTATCATGACCTCAGATGCTTATATTGGTGGGATGGCATGAAAAAGGACATAGCAGAGTTTGTTGCTCAGTGCCCAAATTGTCAACAAGTCAAGATCGAACATCAAAAGCCTGGTGGATTATTACAGGAGATAGAGATCCCGACTTGGAAATGGGAGATGATTAATATGGACTTCATTACAGGCTTACCTCGCACTCAACGGAAGTATGACTCTATATGGGTTATTGTAGATAGGCTGACGAAATCGGCCCATTTTCTTCCAGTCAGGACTACTTATTCGGCTGAAGATTATGCGAGGTTATATGTCAGGGAGATAGTGAGACTTCATGGGGTTCCCACGTCCATTATATCAGACAGAGGAGCTCAATTTACAGCCAACTTTTGGAGATCGTTTCAGAAGGGATTGGGGACACAGGTGAACCTTAGCACAGCATTTCACCCTCAGACTGATGGGCAGGCTGAGCGTACTATTCAGACACTAGAAGATATGTTGCGGGCCTGTATTATTGACTTCAAAGGCAGCTGGAATGACCACTTGCCGCTCATTGAGTTTGCCTATAATAATAGCTACCATTCTAGTATCCAGATGGCACCGTACGAGGCCTTATATGGGAGGAAGTGCAGATCACCTATTGGTTGGTTTGATGTTGGCGAGACTAAGTTAATAGGCCCGGATGTGATTCAGCAAGCTGTTGACAAGGTGAAGCTTATTCAAGAAAGATTATTAGCAGCCCAGAGTCGACAGAAGTCATATGCAGATAATCGGCGTCGAGATTTGGAGTTTCAGATTGGTGACTGGGTATTCCTGAAGGTATCACCCATGAGGGGTGTGATGAGATTCGGCAGGAAGGGGAAGCTCAGTTCGAGATACATTGGGCCTTATCAGATTGTTCGTAGGATAGGCAAGGTTGCCTATGAGTTGGATCTACCATCTGATTTGGAGGCGGTACATCCAGTCTTCCATGTATCGATGCTACGTAAATGTATTGGTGATCCTTCTAGAGTATTCCCTGTAGATGATATTCAGGTAACAGAGGAGTTGTCATATGAGGAGAAACCCGTGGCTATACTTGATCGTCAGGTTAGAAGGTTACGTACTAAGGATGTGGCTTCCGTCAAAGTGTTGTGGCAAAATAACAATAGGGAGGAGATGACTTGGGAAGCGGAAGACGAAATGAAAAATAAGTATCCTTACTTGTTCCCCGTACCTGCAGGTAATTCAATTCCTAGCTTGACTATATTGATAGATAATGAGATTATGTAGCTGTGAGGCATCTGTAAGTTATGGAATGCAGGTTGATAGGTATAACTTTTAGAGAGACCTCGCTGGAATTTGTTTTTGCAAGACGCTAACTTAACATTCGAGGACGAATGTTCCTAAGGGGGGAAGGATGTTATGCCTCATATTTTTTTTTATACGTAGTGCGCATCGTGATCTAGAAGACGTAAAGAAATATTAGGCAAGGATGTTATTTCCAAATGTGATATTAAGTATGAGTTGGTTAATGTAAGTGCCATTAACTTTAAGTGAGGGATTAATTAGTGGCTAATTTGGATTGATTTAATCCAATGGGCCCCACCACTCAAGGCAAAAAATTAAAAAGGGATCAGATTGTGGGCTGGCCTTAGTGGACAAGTGTAGAGGGGGGCTGCCTCCACTTCATACTATTAAATGAGGTGGGGAAATCCACTCCATGCTATATAAAGTGGTGAAATGCATTGCTACATATCATCTTCTTATTCACCACTTGTCTTAGGCAGCCATGGAAATGGAGAAACCAACCCTGCAACTCTTGGCCAGCAGCTGCAAATAATTTGGTTAGTAATCTCCTTGTTTGGTGTGTTAATTCTTTAGAATACCCTTGTTAATTATCCATTAATTTTAAGAAGGGGGCGTGACCAGTAGTTTAGGAAGTTTGTTTTAGTTATTGAATGTGCTAAGTATGAATGGAAACCATAATCAGATTATTAGTGGTGTCATGTTGGTGCTTGGGCTGTTTATATGATTCTTTGGGTTATATGTGTTATTGGTATTGCTGTGGATAATTTGGATTGTTGTCGAATTGGGACGAAGTAAGGAAAATAGGGGAGGTGCTGCCGAATTTTCGTTAGATTATTAGCTAGCTTACAAGAAAGTAAAGCACGATGTTTATCTAATTGCGGCACGATTGTTGCTTGTTATAGATTAATAGCTTGAGCAGTAAATATTGGACGTGCGGCTCAATTATACGGTATGTAACGCTGTCCCTTCTTTCTTTGCTTGGCATGACTTTTAAAAATAAGCGAATAACGGACAGATTTGATACTTACCTCTAAAGCGTCTAGGTGATGTATATTCTTGCTTCCACAATTATTCCTCTATATATCGGTTATGTCTAAGGCTATGATGATCTCTAATATCTATGGTAATGCTTCTTAGAGTCATTGAAATTTTACGTTTTCATATCGTATTAAAGGTTCATAATCTTGATAAAACATTAATCTTTGGTAATACTCCTTGCTGGTTCACGTTGATTGTTCTATTGAGTTATAAGAAATGATTTTAATTGCATATGGTTGCTCATAATATTCTGCTCGTGCATAGAGTCATTTATCATTTCACCGAGTCCCGGGCCGGGTAATGTTCGTGCGGAGTTTCTTGCATATGTCACCGAGTTCCTCACTAGAGGGCCGGGTATGTATATTATATATATGATTGGTGATGAGGATGGTTATGATGATGATGATGACGGAGATGACGTGATGATTATTTTGCCGAGCCCCTTACTAGGGAAGCTGGGCACCTTAAATGTTAAATATATGCATGATTTTCACTTAAAAAGTATATGTGTAGCGATATTTTGTTTCGACTTGCCACATTGGTATCCTGTCATCTTTACCTTATGCTTTACATACTCAGTACATTGTCCGTACTGACCCCCCTTTCCTCGGGGGGCTGCGTTTCATGCCCGCAGGTGTAGACGCGCAGTTCGGTGATCCTCCCGCCTAGGATATCTACTCTGCTGATTGGGAGAGCTCCACTGTTCCGGAGCCCAGTCGTTTTGGTACATAACTTTTGTGTAGTCTTTTGCTCGTCTATGGGTATGGCGGGGCCCTGTCCCGCCGAGTTTCACTAATGTACTCTTAGAGGTCTGTGGACATTATGTGGGTTGTATATATATGTTTTGGATAATGGTCTGGACATGGTTTGTTTGGGATGTCCGCTTGTACAGGGGCAGCCTTGTCGGCTGCGTACATCATTATGCTTTGAATAGTGGCGGCCTTGTCGGCTCGCGTATGCTGTTATGGTTGAATGGTTATGACTCCTTATGAGACAGGTCCTCTTATATATATATATGACGTTGGGGTTGGCTTGATTTGATTAAATTCCATATTGTCTTAGTTTCAGTTGGTCATACTTAGCAGGTTTGTATGTGGGTGTCCAAAACGGGCACTAATCACGGCCTATCGGGTTGGGTCGTGACAAAGAGTGGTATCAGAGCGGTTCTTCCTCGGAAGTGCCTACAGACCGTGTCTAGTAGAGTCTTGTTTATCGGTGTGTTGTGCACCACATCTATAAACAGGAAGCTACAGGACATTTAGGATGTCATTCTTTCTTCTTATTCTAGATCGTGCGATAGAGCTATATTAACAGGATAATCCCTCTCTAACGAATCCATGTGTTTTCAGCTATGCCTCCAAAGAAAGCGACAGCCGCCCAGAAGGGAAAATCGGTAGCAGAAGGTACTAGTCAGACCCGAAGAGTTACTAGGGCCCGTGCCCAGTCTATGCCTGGTATTATGCTCCAGTCGGAGAGCTCTGCTACACCCCCACCGCCAGAAGAGCTTAGAGCAGCAGCAGCTCCAGTTCGGGGGACACCACCAGCCCCCGAGGCCCCAACATCTGAACCTCCAGCTCCTCAGTCAGGGACGGAGGATAGGGCCATGAGAGATGCGGTTCAATTGCTGACTAGATTAGTGGCAGATCAGGCTCGCAGGCATGGACTAGGAGTTGATCATGCGGACAGATCTGATAGCTTAAGGGCTCGTGACTTCTTAAGTTGTAATCCTCCAGAGTTCTTTGGGTCAAGGCCACAGGATGATCCGCAAGAGTTTATTCGTCAGATGCAGCGTACATTGAGGATAATCAAGGCTTCGGAGACCGAGTCTGTTGAGTTGGCTACGTATCGTTTGCGGGATGTAGCTATTAATTGGTATGAGTCTTGGGAGTTATCTAGGGGTGAGGGTGCCCCTCCAGCGGTATGGGATGAATTTGTGGAGGCTTTCCAGGGCCACTTCCTGCCTCCAGAGATGAAGCGAGCTAGAGTCGATAAATTCTTGCGTTTGAAGCAAAATGGCAGGAGCGTTCGAGAGTATAGCCTCGAGTTTGATTCATTGGCTAGGCATGCGCCTACTATTATGGCTGATATGGCAGACAGGGTACATCGTTATGTGATGGGATTGGATCGTTATCTGATTGACGGTTGTATGGCAGTGACTCTTCAGCCAGGTATGGACATTGCTCGGGTGCAGGCATATGCACAGGGGGTAGAGGATCGGCACCGGGGACGTCAGCCAGATAGAGATTATAATAGAGGCCAGCATAAGAGGGCTAGATCAGCAGGTTATCCTGACGAGTTTCAAAGCGGGCAGTCTCAGCAGCATGTTAGATTTTCTTCCCAACCAGCACAGAGTGCACCCCCACGTATCATGGGTAGGGGGTTCGATCGTATGGGATATTCGGAACCTGGTCAGAGCTCTAGGGAGTCAGGGTCACAGATGGGCAGGGGTTTGAGCCAGTCGAGGCCACCTTTGCCTCGGTGTTCTCGTTGTGGTAAGTCCCATCCTGGGGAATGTCGTTGGGCTACAGGTGCGTGTTTTTCTTGCGGCCGTCAGGGCCATACTATGAGGGAGTGTCACCTTAGAGGTAGTGCAGGTGGTATGGCACAGCCTACAGGGTCCGTTGCTGGTTCATCTTCTTCTGTGGCTATGCGCCCTACGGGGCAGGGTATTCAGGCACCAGCAGGCCGTGGTAGAGGACGTGGTGGAGCTTCTAGTTCTAGCGGTCCCTCAAACCGTATATATGCTTTGACTAATAGGCAAGATCAAGAGGCGTCACCTAATGTGATCACAGGTATATTATCACTATTCTCCCGAAGTGTGTATGCATTGGTAGACCCAGGTTCCACCTTATCATATATATCTCCCTTTGTTGCTAGTAGGATCGGAATAGAGTCTGAGTTGATAGAACCATTTGAGGTAGCTACACCTGTAGGAGATTTTGTCATAGCTACGCGAGTATATAGGAATTGTTCAGTAGCTATATATAGTCGTCATACCGTAGCAGATCTAATAGAGTTAAATATGATTGAGTTTGATATTATCATGGGCATGGATTGGTTGGCTGCTTGTTATGCTAATGTTGATTGCAGAGAAAAGATAGTTCGATTTCAATTTCCAGGGGAACCGATTATAGAGTGGAAGGGAAGTACAGTATCGCCGAAAGGTAAGTTCATTTCATACCTCAAGGCCGGGAAGATGGTTAGAAAAGGCTATATTTACCATTTGATTCGGGTGTATGACATAAAGGCAGAGGCACCGACTCTTCAATCAGTCCCGGTAGTTAATGAATTTCCTGATGTATTCCCCGAGGAACTTCCAGGCCTTCCTCCAGAACGGGAGATAGAGTTTACTATAGATGTACTGCCAGATACCCAGCCTATATCTATACCTCCTTATAGAATGGCACCTGCTGAGTTGAAAGAATTGAAAGAGCAATTGAGGGATTTGCTAGAAAAGGGCTTCATCAGGCCTAGTACGTCACCTTGGGGAGCACCAGTACTGTTTGTGAGGAAGAAGGATGGGTCGCTGCGGATGTGCATTGATTATAGGCAGTTGAACAAAGTAACAATAAAGAACAGGTATCCCCTCCCAAGGATTGACGATCTATTTGACCAGTTGCAGGGTGCAAAGTGTTTTTCAAAGATAGACTTGCGGTCAGGTTATCATCAGGTGCGGGTAAGGGAGGCAGATATTCCAAAGACAGCATTCCGAACCCGATATGGGCATTATGAGTTTAGAGTGCTGTCTTTTGGGCTGACTAATGCTCCAGCGGTATTCATGGATTTAATGAATCGAGTATTTAAACCATTCCTTGATATGTTTGTTATTGTATTTATAGACGATATTCTGGTCTATTCACGTTCAGAAGAGGAGCATGCAGATCATTTAAGGACGGTACTTAGGGTGCTTCAGCACCAGAAGTTGTATGCTAAATTTTCTAAGTGCGAGTTCTGGTTGACTTCAGTGGCATTCTTGGGGCATATTATTGGAGCTGATGGTATTCGGGTAGATACACAGAAGATTGAGGCAGTAAAGACTTGGCCCAGACCTACGACACCTACTGAGGTACGCAGCTTTTTGGGGTTAGCAGGATATTACAGGAGATTCGTAGAAAAGTTTGCCTCAATTTCAGTGCCTTTGACAAGGCTAACTCAAAAGGCAGCCAAGTTCCAGTGGACAGATGCTTGTGAGCGAAGCTTCCAGCTATTGAAAGACAAATTGACTACAGCTCCAGTCCTAACTCTTCCAGAGGGACCAGACGGCTATGTTATTTATTGTGATGCTTCGGGTGTTGGGCTAGGATGTGTATTGATGCAGCATGGCAAAGTTATAGCCTATGCCTCCCGACAACTTAGGAAGCATGAAAAGAACTATCCTACTCACGATCTGGAGTTAGCGGTCGTGATTCATGCCTTGAAGATATGGAGACATTATTTATATGGTGTCCATGTGGACATCTATACAGATCATAAGAGTCTCCAATATATCTTTAAACAGAAGGAGCTGAACTTACGACAGAGGCGGTGGTTAGAGTTGCTAAAGGATTATGATGTTGATATTTTATATCATCCAGGGAAAGCGAATGTTGTAGCAGATGCTCTTAGCCGTAAGTCCATGGGTAGCTTGACAGATGTACAACCAGAAGGGAGGGATATGGTTCGGGAGATTCAGCGGCTATCCAGCCTTGGAGTCCGTCTAGCTAATTCGGAAGATAGTGGAGTTTCTATTCGAGAGGTTGCTGAGTCCTCAATCATAGATGAGGTAAAGAGACACCAATACAAGGACCCTATTCTGGCACAGTATAGAGATGCAGCTCTTTAAAAGGAAAAGACCCCATTTAAGGTTACACCTGATGGAGTGTTACGATATGAAGGCAGATTGTGTGTACCCGATACTGCGGGGCTAGACGGCAAGTTATGGGAGAGGCACACTCTGCCCGTTATTCTATTCACCCAGGGTCAACAAAAATGTATCATGACCTCAGATGCTTATATTGGTGGGATGGCATGAAAAAGGACATAGCAGAGTTTGTTGCTCAGTGCCCAAATTGTCAACAAGTCAAGATCGAACATCAAAAGCCTGGTGGATTATTACAGGAGATAGAGATCCCGACTTGGAAATGGGAGATGATTAATATGGACTTCATTACAGGCTTACCTCGCACTCAACGGAAGTATGACTCTATATGGGTTATTGTAGATAGGCTGACGAAATCGGCCCATTTTCTTCCAGTCAGGACTACTTATTCGGCTGAAGATTATGCGAGGTTATATGTCAGGGAGATAGTGAGACTTCATGGGGTTCCCACGTCCATTATATCAGACAGAGGAGCTCAATTTACAGCCAACTTTTGGAGATCGTTTCAGAAGGGATTGGGGACACAGGTGAACCTTAGCACAGCATTTCACCCTCAGACTGATGGGCAGGCTGAGCGTACTATTCAGACACTAGAAGATATGTTGCGGGCCTGTATTATTGACTTCAAAGGCAGCTGGAATGACCACTTGCCGCTCATTGAGTTTGCCTATAATAATAGCTACCATTCTAGTATCCAGATGGCACCGTACGAGGCCTTATATGGGAGGAAGTGCAGATCACCTATTGGTTGGTTTGATGTTGGCGAGACTAAGTTAATAGGCCCGGATGTGATTCAGCAAGCTGTTGACAAGGTGAAGCTTATTCAAGAAAGATTATTAGCAGCCCAGAGTCGACAGAAGTCATATGCAGATAATCGGCGTCGAGATTTGGAGTTTCAGATTGGTGACTGGGTATTCCTGAAGGTATCACCCATGAGGGGTGTGATGAGATTCGGCAGGAAGGGGAAGCTCAGTTCGAGATACATTGGGCCTTATCAGATTGTTCGTAGGATAGGCAAGGTTGCCTATGAGTTGGATCTACCATCTGATTTGGAGGCGGTACATCCAGTCTTCCATGTATCGATGCTACGTAAATGTATTGGTGATCCTTCTAGAGTATTCCCTGTAGATGATATTCAGGTAACAGAGGAGTTGTCATATGAGGAGAAACCCGTGGCTATACTTGATCGTCAGGTTAGAAGGTTACGTACTAAGGATGTGGCTTCCGTCAAAGTGTTGTGGCAAAATAACAATAGGGAGGAGATGACTTGGGAAGCGGAAGACGAAATGAAAAATAAGTATCCTTACTTGTTCCCCGTACCTGCAGGTAATTCAATTCCTAGCTTGACTATATTGATAGATAATGAGATTATGTAGCTGTGAGGCATCTGTAAGTTATGGAATGCAGGTTGATAGGTATAACTTTTAGAGAGACCTCGCTGGAATTTGTTTTTGCAAGACGCTAACTTAACATTCGAGGACGAATGTTCCTAAGGGGGGAAGGATGTTATGCCTCATATTTTTTTTTATACGTAGTGCGCATCGTGATCTAGAAGACGTAAAGAAATATTAGGCAAGGATGTTATTTCCAAATGTGATATTAAGTATGAGTTGGTTAATGTAAGTGCCATTAACTTTAAGTGAGGGATTAATTAGTGGCTAATTTGGATTGATTTAATCCAATGGGCCCCACCACTCAAGGCAAAAAATTAAAAAGGGATCAGATTGTGGGCTGGCCTTAGTGGACAAGTGTAGAGGGGGGCTGCCTCCACTTCATACTAGTAAATGAGGTGGGGAAATCCACTCCATGCTATATAAAGTGGTGAAATGCATTGCTACATATCATCTTCTTATTCACCACTTGTCTTAGGCAGCCATGGAAATGGAGAAACCAACCCTGCAACTCTTGGCCAGCAGCTGCAAATAATTTGGTTAGTAATCTCCTTGTTTGGTGTGTTAATTCTTTAGAATACCCTTGTTAATTATCCATTAATTTTAAGAAGGGGGCGTGACCAGTAGTTTAGGAAGTTTGTTTTAGTTATTGAATGTGCTAAGTATGAATGGAAACCATAATCAGATTATTAGTGGTGTCATGTTGGTGCTTGGGCTGTTTATATGATTCTTTGGGTTATATGTGTTATTGGTATTGCTGTGGATAATTTGGATTGTTGTCGAATTGGGACGAAGTAAGGAAAATAGGGGAGGTGCTGCCGAATTTTCGTTAGATTATTAGCTAGCTTACAAGAAAGTAAAGCACGATGTTTATCTAATTGCGGCACGATTGTTGCTTGTTATAGATTAATAGCTTGAGCAGTAAATATTGGACGTGCGGCTCAATTATACGGTATGTAACGCTGTCCCTTCTTTCTTTGCTTGGCATGACTTTTAAAAATAAGCGAATAACAGACAGATTTGATACTTACCTCTAAAGCGTCTAGGTGATGTATATTCTTGCTTCCACAATTATTCCTCTATATATCGGTTATGTCTAAGGCTATGATGATCTCTAATATCTATGGTAATGCTTCTTAGAGTCATTGAAATTTTACGTTTTCATATCGTATTAAAGGTTCATAATCTTGATAAAACATTAATCTTTGGTAATACTCCTTGCTGGTTCACGTTGATTGTTCTATTGAGTTATAAGAAATGATTTTAATTGCATATGGTTGCTCATAATATTCTGCTCGTGCATAGAGTCATTTATCATTTCACCGAGTCCCGGGCCGGGTAATGTTCGTGCGGAGTTTCTTGCATATGTCACCGAGTTCCTCACTAGAGGGCCGGGTATGTATATTATATATATGATTGGTGATGAGGATGGTTATGATGATGATGATGACGGAGATGACGTGATGATTATTTTGCCGAGCCCCTTACTAGGGAAGCTGGGCACCTTAAATGTTAAATATATGCATGATTTTCACTTAAAAAGTATATGTGTAGCGATATTTTGTTTCGACTTGCCACATTGGTATCCTGTCATCTTTACCTTATGCTTTACATACTCAGTACATTGTCCGTACTGACCCCCCTTTCCTCGGGGGGCTGCGTTTCATGACCGCAGGTGTAGACGCGCAGTTCGGTGATCCTCCCGCCTAGGATATCTACTCTGCTGATTGGGAGAGCTCCACTGTTCCGGAGCCCAGTCGTTTTGGTACATAACTTTTGTGTAGTCTTTTGCTCGTCTATGGGTATGGCGGGGCCCTGTCCCGCCGAGTTTCACTAATGTACTCTTAGAGGTCTGTGGACATTATGTGGGTTGTATATATATGTTTTGGATAATGGTCTGGACATGGTTTGTTTGGGATGTCCGCTTGTACAGGGGCAGCCTTGTCGGCTGCGTACATCATTATGCTTTGAATAGTGGCGGCCTTGTCGGCTCGCGTATGCTGTTATGGTTGAATGGTTATGACTCCTTATGAGACAGGTCCTCTTATATATATATATGACGTTGGGGTTGGCTTGATTTGATTAAATTCCATATTGTCTTAGTTTCAGTTGGTCATACTTAGCAGGTTTGTATGTGGGTGTCCAAAACGGGCACTAATCACGGCCTATCGGGTTGGGTCGTGACATTATACTCATAATATCCAAAATAAATCACAAAAAAAGTCATTCATAACATCAATTTCGTACTGGAAAAAAAGCCACTTGAATTTCATACATTTGAAATCAATTTGATGGAATCCTTCGGGAAAGAAGTTTCAAAGGTGAAAGAAATCACAACTTAATATTTCATGAAGTTTGATGGAGAAAATTGACATTTTTCATACCTATACCCCACTTCTATATGGGTCTTCAATGGGGGTTTATTTGGGAGAGAGAAGGAAGAGAATTTGGGTTTGGGAATTATGAGGGCTTAGGTTAGTTTAATTAGTTTCAGGTCTTTATATAGGTATATAACTAACTTAATTAGACCTCCCTTAACCAATAACTAATTTTCTAACCACTTAATTAATTAATTTATCCAACTTGAAAATGAGTAGCAAAATCATCCTCTCACAAACAAGACCACGACAAACGGTCCGTTTGTCAAACGACGGCCAATGGACCAACTTTCTTGTTAGTCCGTCGTTTTGGTCAAAGACAATGCAAAACATCCCTCCCATGGATTCGGATAAGTGTGTATTTATGGTGTCCATCGACGCCCCGTTGATTGACACACGATCCGTCGATAGCACTCGTTTATGCACACTACCTTTTTGCAGCTTTTTTCCAAATTGCAAGGGTCCACCTCAAGGGCTTTTTGTTGGTACTTGGAGAGTTATACCCAGACGTTTAGACTACAAACTAACTTTAATACGTGTTAGACACCATTCCACCAAATTTCATCATTTTTCAACTCCTAAAACTTAGTCAAATAGGCTAAGGCATTCTAGCACCTCATTAAACTAGTTTCCGGACGTCATGAACGTTTCTTGACGTTTTGGTTCCTAAACTTCATAAACGACTCATACACATTAAAATTTACCTTAAAATAGTGTCTAAACCTTTTGAAACTTATGTTAAGCTCTAGAACACGTCTTAGATTTTCGGAGTATAACACCACTGGCTTGAAGGTCCATGATTGCCTCAATCGGCAACATGTCAAAGTCGGCATCCGAGGATGTATTCACCGGTTCTACCCTCCTTCCGCCGGCCTCATCCCATATTTTATCGACCAC